>NW_017729029.1:47357007-47360759 GCF_001723915.1 Gavialis gangeticus
CACTGCATGGAGGGGCTCTGCCATGAGCCCCCTGACCTCTGCCCGCTCTCCCAGCCTCGCCACAGCTGCCCCGCCTGCCCCAGCTCTGGCCCTTTAAGAAAAATACCCCCAAAAAATGCCAGGCTCACCAGCTCCTGCAGCAGCCATGGGGCTTCGAGGAGCTCATGGAAGAACCCCCCAGGTGGCATGGGGCAGTGGGGATCACCCCCCCACCAGGAAGGAACCAGTGAGTCCAGGGTTTGTTTGTTTGTTTTACTTAAAGGGCCGGAGTCGGGCCAGGCATGGCAGCCACGGGGGGACAGAGAGAGTGGGCTGGGGATGGGGCGTGTGTGATTTGGAGATTCGGCCGATTCAGCAGCAGCCGAATCTCTGAATCAGATTCAGCCGAATCGATTCAGGACAGTGATTCAAATCACTGAACTGAATCACAGTCCCCCCAATCGACCACATCCAAATCCAAAACAAATACTAACTGCTTCACACAGGTCTAAGGGGCTGCACCCAGTGGAAACTGGCAGCAGGACCCAGCACCCCAGCAGCAAGGCCCACCCTGCTCTGGGCACCACTGGTGCTTGCCCTGGGACACTGATGCAGGCCCAGCACTCCCACCAAGCTGTTGCTGTATTCCTGCATGCCTGCTTGCTGCCACTCCCTCCTGCTTGTAGCTGCCATTTCCCTGCCCACTGTCAGCCACTCCAACACCACATAGCTCCCAGCTGTATCAATGAACTGTGGGAGCATGGGGCCTCCGCCAGTACCCCAGGGTCAGGAGCCGGGGGGTGGGGGGTTAGGGGGGGTGTTCAGGGAGGGAAGGACAGTGTGTGTGTGTGTGTGTGTGTGTGTGTGTGTGTGTGTGTGCGTGCGTGCGCGCGCGCACACACACGCGTACAGGGAGGGACAGAGAGAGTTTATGTATGCATGTGGGTGTTCATAGGGTAAGTTCCACACACACCTCACCATACACATCCACGCACACCCCTCTTGCACTACCATACACGCAAACCCCCACACTCCATCACACACCCCAGACACCCTCCCCCCCACACAGCCAACAAACACCATACCCACCCTCGTGCTCCCACACCCGCACCCCCACAAACCTATACCCACCCTCCATGCTCCTCCCATAATATACAAGAGTAAGACTTCATTTTAAGCTATTTTGCAATCACCTCTATGTACATGCAAATCAAGACAAAATATTTTTTGCAATCAAAGTAATGAATGTTGTAGGTGTTCGGTTTTTAGAATACATATAATTTGGTATTTTTCTTGTTCTGATGGCAAACCCCCTTGCTGAAAGGAGTACTTCTGGGGGCAAGGGGAGGGACTTCTGGTCACAAGATGGCAATCAGGGGGTAGCGCGTTTGCCAAGGGGCAGGGCTACCTATGTGGTCCTCGATAGCTTTCCAAAACTCAGTAAGCAGCCATCCACCCAAAGTAATTACCCACCCCTGCTCTAAAAGTATCAGGATCTGAGCTCCCCAAAACTTTGGTGTTTTCTAAATTCATATCAGAACTTGGCAATTTCAGACTAAGCTCTCATGTCAGATATATATATATTTTTATCTGATCTAGATGCTCTCAAGATCCCCATGTAAGAGATGACTTGCAAAAACATTCAATACTCTAAATGCTTTTCCTGTCGGGTGCATTCCTCAAGAGACATAAACACAAGCCTTCTCCTTGCTGAAAAAGGCCAGAGAATTCAGTTTTATAATGAAAAGCAACCAAAAGATACCACTGTTCTTCTTTAGGGACATAATACATACTTAATCCTATTTACTATGGGTACAATGGGTACGAAAGGGAAGAAATTCTGAATCATGTTTTAAAACTATTAGAATCCATCTGCTGCAAGACTCCTTAGATGCTAGAGTTATTTCCCTAATAATGAGTATGCTGCAGGCCTTAAACTCAAGGAAAAACTCTCTTGCAATAGTGCAAAATGGACCCTCTCACATCCAGCAGAGGAAACTTCAAGTCTAGGACAAAAGTCAAACGTCTAAACTTGAAGATGTACAAAAACTAGAACTCTTGGTTTCAAAATGATACATTTTATTAAACCAACTGGGAAATCACAAGAAAATTGTCCTTTTCTGCAAGCTTTTGGGATCAAAGTCCCTTCATCAGGCTCTGGGAAATTCTAGATGGTACAAGATGGTAAAAAGTCCAAGGTAGGAAATAAATGTCATTTTTGCACGGAGGGCGCTGAAGATGGAAGGCTGTCCCTCTGGGTCCATGAGAGTGTCTTTGTGAGCTGCTATAGGCATTTATTGCTTAAAGCTAAAAATAAATATAAAAAGCAAATTATCAATTATCACCAGTCCTTAAACCATCTGCTTATCTGTTATCTTATCACATCTTCACCCTCCTACTCAAAAAAGGTGGAAAAAATTCTGCTACAGATTACCTGAGCATCCGCAACTTTGAACAGATGCCTGACAGAATAATCCTGGAATGATACTTCAAGATTCCCACTGGAATCATTTGCCCCTTCATCAATGATGAGTGGATTTGACAAAATCCTGTAAGGAATGTGGAAATCTTCACAAGGAGTAGAGTCCCAAGTCACAAATACTTACCTCTTCCTAGTGTTGACATTAATCTCTGGGCGCTCTAACCTGCCTTCTGTCTGCAAAGTCAGACTTTGCTGTCTGTTGTTGGCCTGGTTGCTCTTCTCCTCTTCCATGAGACACTATCTTCTGTTCCTCCTTGTTTCTTTTTTGTTATCCAGTACAGACAACCTATTTCTGTTCTACTACCCAGCCTCTTCCTCTGCTTTATCATCATAGTTAATTCCTTCATCTGAGGGCCTGCCCTCTGGATCTTTTGCTTAACAGGTGTCTACAAATCCTCAATTTCACATGCAGCCTCCTCTTTCTTCTTTATATCCTTAAAAATACTGTCTTAACTCCAGCATCATCTTCAGCCGCATCTCCAGTCCATAGATCTTCTCTTCCATTAACTTCATTAGGCAGTGCTTCACAAACCCATAGGTTCTTACAGAAGCCTCCCCAAAGGTAATTGTACAACCCACATCTTCTGCATCCTGTCATCTTCTTTATCTAGGCTACCCTTTGTGTCCCTCTATTAAAGTCACAATTGCTTGAGTTTTTTTCTTTGCCAAAAACCACCACACCTAATTCCATGGCTGGGTGTCCCGTTTCCTTGGCTCACAGTGATTGCAAGCTGCTTGGCTTTTAAAACCTTTTGCTTTAGTCAGTCCCACTGACTTAGGCTCAGCTGTGATCAGACCCCCAAGCAGCAAAACTGGTGACATCGATAATAAACCACACCACACAGAGACCACAAACTCTCCATTGCTACCTCAGAATTATCATCCAAAATTGAGAGAAAACCAGATTATAGAAGCAGCCAAAGGAATAAAAAGTTCACCTACTCTTTGTTGTGATCATTATGTTTGTTATGTGGCCATGTTCGCCAATCAGAAAAGTTATACAAAGTTATGTAACGGTTGTTAGGCAGACTATAGTTGCCTTTCTGCCATGAGTGTAAAAGATAGACAGCAGCTAGAACTTTCTGCAGGGCGGGATCCAGCGTCAGTCAGTCAGTGCCATGGGCCTATCGAAAGGTGCCTCACACAGTCACATCACCGCATGTCACCCAAGCTATAAAAGGAGGCCCCGCCTGATCATCAGGGTCCCTTCTGCGTCCAACGGACTCGGAATGACTCACGGCATATTATTACGGACACGACTCGGCCTTCGGAGTAGCTAACCGGAGGAGGA
>NW_017729029.1:47360909-47362532 GCF_001723915.1 Gavialis gangeticus
GAGTAGCTAACCGGAGGAGGACACAGAGACCCGCCTGATCCCGGCGACCTGAAACCCCTGAGACAGCTCACCAGCCAGATCCATCGGTCTCACGCACCATTAAGGTGCGCGAGGCATGGTGAGTGAGTTTAAGCTGCTGCGCAGCTACGTTAACAGTTATCAATAAAGATCACCAAGCCTGTTCACTGTCTTCCCGACTCCTCGTGATCTGTGGTAAGACCGACCAAGAAAAGATCCTGTCACACTCTTATCCTGGACAAGTCATTGGTAACTCTTAAAAGTACTCCTTGCTAGGAAAGCTAATTTAATAGAATCTCTGATTGGCCTAAGTCAGGGTGGGCAATTATTTTGGGTGGATGGCCGCTTACCCAGTTTTGGCACACTGTCGAGGGCCGCATGGGTAGCCCCACTCCTTGACAGGTGCCCCACCTCACCTCCTGGTCACCATCTTGGGACCAATGTCCCAGGGCCAGCACCAGTGGGGCCCAAAGCAGGGCACAGGCCAGCAGGGGTCTGCGGAGCCAGGCTGGGCTGCACCAGCAGGGAGAGGGGGAAGCTGGCCTGGCTCCATAGAGCCCCTGCCAGCTGAGACCCCGCACTCCTGCCACCCTGCTCTGGGCCCCACTGGCACTGGCCCCGGGACACCGGTGTGGGTCCCATGCTCCCACTGGCTCCCACACCTGCTCATTCCCAGTGCCCCCCAGCCCCCAGTACAGGCGGGGGGCAGCACACAGCCCCGACCCCACACTCGCCAGCAGGGAAGGAGCTGGTGCCGAGCACAGAGAAAAGCAGCCCCTCACCCGCCCTATGGCTGGCACTCCCTGCTGCAGGTGCTCGCAGCCCAGGAGGCGCTGTCTGGAGCAGGCACAGGCAGCCCCATGCAGGCTGCAAGTGGCTACAGCGCAGGGCACCAGCCACAGGATGAGCAAGCTGCACTCAGCACCAGCTTGTAACCCACCCCGCTGTCAGCCTGGGCCCTGCCGGCTCCAGGCTCACCCGTCAGCGACAGCAGCTGCAGGCCCCCTGCTTGCAGCTTCCCCACAGTGTTGGCTGCTGCCTGCCCGGAGCTTGCACGATGGGCAGCCCACAGGCAGCGGTGGCAAACACTGCCCAGCGCAGAAAACGGGCGGGCTGCAGCTGCTATTGCAATGTGCAGCCCAGAGTGGGGCTGGGTTACAAAGTGGTACTGAGCACTGGGGCCAGGTTACAAGGTGGTACTGAGCACCAGGGGGGACGAGGGGAAATGGCCCATTGCCCACCCTGTAGCCAGCGCCTCACGCTGCAGGCGCTCGCAGTCTGCCTGGGGCTGCCTGTGCCTGCTCCAGACAGCCCTGTGCGGGCTGCGAGCTACTGCAGCAGGGAGCACCAGCAAGGGGCCACTTTCCTCCACACCAGGAAGGAGCCCAGGGAAGAGCTGAGTGCGGGATGGGGAAAAGCAGCCCCTTGCCCACCCTGTGGTCGACACTCCCTGCTGTAGCCACTCACAGCCCACACGGGGCTGTCCAGAGAAGGCACAAGCAGCCCCAGGTGCACTGCGAGCAGCTGCACCGTGGGGCACTGGGCAGGCGAGGGGCTCCAAATCCCGGGACAAACCTTCTGTAATATCCGGCCAGGCCAAGGAAG
>NW_017729029.1:47362901-47378340 GCF_001723915.1 Gavialis gangeticus
CCTTACCTGCAGTTCCAGCATATTTGACAGGAACCAAGGGCAGATAAATATTAATTTCCTAAATTTTTTAGGGGCCCTGAGGGCCAGATAGAATGGCCTCATGGGCCGAATCTGGCCCACGGGCCATATTTTGCCTACCCCTGGCCTAAGTAATAATATCTTAACACAACAAGCAACTTGCCATTAATGTACTGGCTTCTAGCATACTTATATTATCATTAGCTGACAATACAAATGATCCCATTCTGGAAAAATCCCATTCAGCAGCAACTTTCTTGAAACACGTAGTGCTCTCAATCTGAAAAGCTAAGTTCTGTTTTTTCAGAGTGCTTTATTTCTGTGTTAGGATCCCTTAATTATAGCACTAATAAAAGCTACTTTAAAAGGAATATGAAAGTGGCAAAGTCAAGAAATGCAAAATTAAACAGCTTTTATTCAGCCTCTTATGCATAGGCATTATGACACAGCTCTTAATTACATTATTGCATACCTCCTTCCACAGGACCTCAACCCGATTTACTGCAACAGGGTGGACCTGCTCTGGGAAACAGTCAAGTGTTAAAAAGGGAAGGAATTTCCTGGACTATATGTCACAGAAGTTGGAAGGTGTGTCAAAAAGAAACAATGGACTGTAGAACAAAAAGACCCATCCCATGGTTAAGACAGCTGAATGCTGACATGGAGAACTGGATTCTCTGCCTGTCAGTATCACATTGTTCCAGTTTTAAACTAGCATGTCATTTATATTTAAAACTTCTCTCCATGCCACTACTTTTGGTTCCTCATTTTCTGGGTACCAAACTTGAGACCCTGAGCCCAGTTTGCAGAAGTTCAGAGCGCTCACAACTGCTCTTGGAAGTCAATACCCTGAGCTTATGAAGTACTGCCCAATGCCAAAACACTCTGAAAGCATCAAGTCCTTCCAGCCAACTCATATTGGAAAACCCACGGTTAGTGAACAAATTTCACTTTACTCTTTCTGTGCTTCAGTTTCCCATGTTAGAAAAGAGAGAGAGCACATTCCTATGCGGCAGTGGAATTGCACTCATTTATACCAAATGAAGATATAGCCCCTATTCTTCACTCCATACTACTTCATGAGTACTGAAGCAATCCTGGTATGATATTTTTTGTCCATTCTAAGAAAAGTTCTTAAAGTTATCGTATGTAGATACAAAGGGATACAGCTTGATTAGGTGCTATGAAAGCTTATATGTTTCTGACCTGCCTAATGTGTCTCCAGTTAAGGTAGAGAAAAAGGAAGACAGTGACCAAGGAAAAGCAATTAAATTCCTTGTTTACATGTTGCCATTACTAGGATTAAGTACCACCAACATAATGCTAGTCAAAAACTCCTGAGAAAAAGTTAAAAGGAAGATGGATGTAGAAAACAAGCTAGAAAGCTTTACTCAAAAAACAAGTTTTCTAGATGCTAAGAACTCAGCACAAGTCACTCTCCAAGAAGTCACCACCATTATGTACACACAGGGCATGTCTACACATGCATTACTGCGTCTTTGCTACTGCTCATTAAGTTTAGTACTTCTACTATGAGGCCCTATATAAATGAACATAGCCAGCATTACTGCGCAATAGCAAAGGTGCATAGTCTTTTTGTGACACATAATACACAGCAGAATACATCTACTGCACATTAACACAGTCTTTGCCGTGATGCACTAATGCACAGTAGGATTAGTCTACTGCGCATTAAGCGTCTCATATAGATATAACAATACACCATTAAGACCACATAAAGGCATATTTCAAAAGAAGCTGAATTGCAGGAGCATTCTCTGAGGAAGAAACTTCAGTCTCCACTAACAGAGTTGTTCATGGTACGTTTAGGTTCAATGAGTAACACAAGAAAAGTCCCACTCTCTGCTATATAACTGTTTCAATAACTGAAAAAGTTACAGATATAGAGAGATCAAGGGGAAAAATGAAAAACCTACAATGATATTTTCTAGGTTCATTCTCTTTATAGATTTCCAACCTAAGTACATAGTACTTTAAAAATTATATACCAACCTTCTTCTACTTGATGTCCACAAAGTTAAGCTCTAACTGCTCCCAATCCTCTTTCACAGCACTGAATCCAAGTAATTGTATTATTTCCATTTTTTTTTTTTTTAATGACAATTCTATTAAAAATATAAGAAAGTGCTGCAGGACAAGAATACACTTTTTTCCTTCCTTGAATCTTTTGTACTTCACTAGCTCTGAAAAAAATATGAGTCAGTTGTTATTATAGCAATCCTTCCTACTTCAAAATTGCTATGCAAGCTTTGTTTCTCCAGATTACAACTCCCTCCACCAATTTAAGAATGGCCATTAGTCACCATCACCTTGGGAAATGATTTGTCAGTTTACCTTCCTGGCCTTTAGCAACAGAACTTTGTGTTTTGGCAGCATATTCAAGTTTTAAGAACGCTCATCTAGGAGAGGCTCATCAACTGTACAATTGCTTTGCACTGTATCAAGAGATATCGTGTAAAGAGATGTAGTTACACTGCTAAATAGAATTAGATAGGGAGATCAGTCTCACTTTATTTGTGATTTATAAATTAGAATTTAACCGGCCTCCATTTTAGGGAAGTTATAACTACTCAAAGATTTACCATGCTGCTCCTAATTTTACTAACAGGGCAACTAGAGATGCTATAGGAACAATTTGTAGTGCCCTGTACTAATTTAAGAAGCACAACTAAAAGCATAAGAAGTGTATCTTTTGCTGCTGCAGAACAGCATCCTGTACAAGACAAAAACTGCAGCAATGAGGCTGAAGAAAGAACATGCAACTGGCTTGGTTGACTTGCTATTTCCTCATACTATAAGCAAAACGTTAATGTGCAACCCCCAACCCAGGCTCTTACCCAGCCATCATGTGCCCAACCTCTCAGGCTGCATTAGCATCGAGTCTCCAGGCTCCCCACTCTGTCCCCCAGCTGCCATTTCCTACCTTTGCTCCAAGGGCATGGCTGTGCAGAAGTGCAGGGAACTAAGGATGAGTGCAGGACCATGGCCAAGGCAGAAAACAGGGGTGCTCACTGATCACCCCCACAAGAGGACAGGGGGAGGGGCTGTGAACACACATGTGTTGCGATGGTGGGGGGAAAGGGGAGGCACAGTGCAGTGGTAGGGGGATGCCCATGCAGGTGTGGGTGCAGAGGTAGGTAGAAGGGCGTGTCAGCACAGCATGCCTCTTGCTGCCCACACAGAGTAGCCCTCACCGGGGCCCCAGGGGCTTAGAAGCTGGACACTTTTGCTACAAGCCAATACCCATTAGCTAAACTCCTAAAATCCACCTGACAATTTTCATGAAATTCAGGTCCTTTCACTGTCCATTTGAATCTTTCATAAACAACAGGAAGCAACAGAACGGCATTAGTCAGGGCACAGTGCTGCACTAATTAAACCAGACAGAGCAGCACATGGATGCTACTGTACTGCTTCCCATTTGGCGCTAGATCAGGGATTTCTACACAGCATGGCACTGCTGTGTAGACATATCCTTAGTCTCTGAATATCCGTATCTTTTCAAAAAATTGTTTCAAAAGTGTTAAAACATTACCAATTCCTGGGACTTTTATTGAGTTCTCTTTTGGCGTTATGGGACTTTTACTTAGTCCAAAAATCCTTGGGAATGACTGAAGGTCTCCCTAGAGCAGTGGTCTCCAAAGTGGGGTGACTGCACCCCAGGGGGTGCGCAAGATGATCCACTGGGGTGCAGGAAGAAAATATTAGAACTTCTATTTATATTTTTATAAATATACATATAGATTCATAGATTAAGGGTCGGAAGGGACCTAGTAGATCTTCTAGCCCGACCCCCCGCCAGGGCGGGAGAACAACAAAAAACCCCAAAAAGAGAAACGGGACTCAAATGAGTCCAGCCAGGTAGGCATCCAGCCTCTTCTTAAAGACCCCCAGGGTAGGGGCCAGCACCACTTCCCTTGGAAGTTGGTTCCAGCTCCTAGCCGCCCTAACTGTGATATATTGGGGTGCATGCTCAAAAATGTTTTACTGATAGGGGTGCGCGATCCAAAAAGTTTGGAGACCACTGCCCTAGAGTCCTTGTTTCATGTAGGTATGCAGGGAATGATGAGAGAGGTATTGCAACAGTGTATCAACATATTGCACCACTAGGAACCACAATCAGGTAAACTGCTAATTTCCCCATTCTCCAGTAGAGACTAAGTTCTTATTCATCTCTCCTCCCTCCACCCTCCCACATACCTGAGCCAGCAGGCACTATAGCCTGGGACCCATGCCGAGTAGAGTGCAATCCTGGAATGGGTAGAATGTGTACCACATGAAGCGTAGCCTGGACAAAGCAAAGCAGCAGTCATACTGCACATGGTGGCCACCCTGAGCCCATTCTGAGATGCACACCACACTGGGTGCCCACTCCAGCTAGTCCAGGACCTGTGCTCCATGCAGCACATGCCGGTATTGCTTGCACTGCAGGTCCCAAACTGGCCAGAGCTAAGCACTGCATATGGCACAGTACCAGAGCTGCTGAGACATGGTACCACATGCAGCATGGCTGCCACTCTGGCCAGACTGTTCTGGTTGCTCCAGGAGCCACACCACATACAAACCAGCTGAAGCTGCAGCCAGATCAGATATGCTGGGGAAAGGAGAAGTGGAGGGGATCCATAGGCCTCATCTGGCCCACACACTACTGTACTACCACTCCACCCATCTGGTCCATGGGGCCAGACAAGTTTGACACCCCTGATGATGTTTATGAGCATTTATCTATAAAGGAGAGACCGCTAAAGTATGAAAAACAGCAACAAATGATACATACTATGCTGTTATATACAAGGAAATATTTCAGGAAGTGTATTACTTGTAACTAGTGGAAGTATAAAACTTTCTTAACAGAAGTTCATCTTGAGCAGATATCATCCCCTCTCATCACTGTCAAAACTATGAAAATTGTGACTAGCAACACACACAGGAGTGGAAAAAAAATCTCTCAGCAGTAAGTGTAATTCTTCAATGTAGAAACAAAACTTCATATGGTTTGATTATCACCCTCCCCCCACCACTCAGTGCAGGAGGGAAAGAAAAAAATCTTTAAAAAACAAAATCAAACCTTTTCCTCAGGATACTAAGTTGGAAGAGAGCAGATTCCTCTATTATCTCCAACTACATAATGAAGTACATAGTCTGAAAAAAATATTCAAAACTGACTAAAGAAGCTCACGACCAAGTCTGTTGCTATATCCCAGGAATTTGGTGGTGGTGTCTTTACATCTACCCATTCCAAGCATCAGTTTTAGTAACAAGCATTCTAGTACAGTTTGTAGTTACAATTAACAAGACAGACCTAAAATAGTTATATTTGTAATAAGCTTTATCTTACTTGTCCTTGTGAATGGGAGCCCTCCCTCCTCTGGTGCCCCAACAACCATCCCCAAAGCTACAGCACTCCCTGATTCAGTGTCCCAGCCCCTACCGCATCTTACACCAGCTCCCGCCCTGCACATTGGAAGCAGTGCCAAGCAGGCACTGGCCTCAGCTGTGGACACTGCTGGCAAGTTCCCAGTGGGGATTGGGGCAACTGCCCATGACTGCAGCTGATGCACTGATTCAGCAGCGTCAGCTGTGGACCCAGGCAGACATCCCAATCCCTACCTTGAACTTACTGGCTATGTCCACAGCTGATGATGGCGCCTACCAGCACTGCTTCCGGCACACAGGGTAGGAACTGGCGTAAGCTGCAGAAGGGAACAGGACATGCCCGGCATGACCCAGCAGCCACAGTCACCAGCTCCCTGCAGGCCAGATCCCATGACTTTGCTGCTGCCCGCCCACAGGCTAGATACAATTAGTTGGTGAGCTGGATCAGCCCCACAGACCATAGTATTTTGACCACCCTGACCTACACCATCCCTTGCCACTATTCAGGGCTAGCTCAATAGATACTTACTAAATTAATGTAATTGTAGATTAAAATAAATCCCCCTCCCACAAAATAATAGGTTGTAAAAATCACCCTTTATTTTTTTAATTTGAAGTTCTGGAAAGGGAAAGGCATGGTTTTCACATGCTCCATTTCTTCTGTGCTCGTCAACATTGTGAAGTAAAGGACAAATCACCTTACAAGAAAAAATAAACCAGAGCAAAATAAAATCCCTATCAAAAACCAAAGATATTGTCCAAGAAGCTGAACCACTGATACCATGACTGGATTTTCATATCTTTGCAACATATCATAGACATAGGGTCAGATTTCCAAATCAGGCATGACTTCACTGACTGATTTCACTAGAGACGTGCTGATTTACAGCTCAGGATCTGGCCCATCATATAAATGGGGAGGCTGATCCTTTTTGCAGAGAAAGGGACTGCTAGAATGTTAACTGATTAAGCCACTGGAGAAACCAGAAAGGAAAAAGCTGGTCAGAGGATTCCTATATTTTAAAGAAAAAGGTCATTTGATTTTGGCTCCATTTAGCATCACTATAGCTATGCAATCAAATTACTTTCAGCTAAGAACAGAACTGCAATTCTGACTATAGGGTGGTTTCCCCTCTTTAAATGAAGGACTTCTGTAATGTTCTCTCTTGTAACTCTTCCCTCTTGGAGTTAACATGGTTCGAAACAGAATCATCTTGCAGTGCATGAGTGTTTCTTGGCGGATATTTTTCTGGGACCAGATCCTCAATAGTTCAATGGAACAATAACAATTTACACCAGCCAAGAATTTGCCCCTACAAATATCCCATCAGAAATGCTCCTGTATACAGACTTTTGCTCATGGAAAGCCAGTCTGATCTTAGGTAAGAATTACAGATATTTTTTAAGAGAGCAATTTGACTACATGCCTATAACTCTGACAATTAATATCAGCTGAGAATCTGCTGCACAATGGCTGAAGATCTGAAATTTTTAAGCTACATTGCAATGGGTCTCCTCCAACTGGTCTTCTAACAAAATTTGTTAAAATTCTTTATTTACTCAAATCGAGCTACATTTCTCTGGTACACAAAGCAAAATCTGCTAATTCAGGTCAAGTACCACAAAGCCAAATGGAAAGTATCAGCCAACTATATGATCCAGGTCAAGCTCCTGTGCACTCAGCCTGAAATTCAATCTAGCTTTGTACTATCTCTGCTCACTGTAAACTTGCATCTAATTTGCTTTTTAGTATTACCATTCAGTATTTCCTGCACTCCTACCTTCCCACTCTAGATGGGGGTTTTTTTCCTGTGTACTAACATACACTTGTCTACAAGAAATCTAAGTTTCTTATTTATTGCCTAAATCTCTTGTCCAACAAGACCTAGTGCAGATTCTTAACCTTTTTAGACTAGAGGCACCCCTCAGAAAGTGTCAGCTCTTAGCTTTCACTCTCTCTTTTTATTTTTTTTTTTGAATACGGAAAAAACTCAGAAAAACCACAACAGGTTAGAGTGGAGTGGTTTTGACACTAGGGAGTCCAATTTGAAATCTCTGGGTATATCCTATTAATCATGTGTATGTGGTTCCACGCCTAACAGCTAATTTTGTGTGGCACCCTTAAAAGGATCTCAAGTCATCCCTGAGCTAGAAAAAGAAGAATGTGTTCAGGGTTTCTAGTGAACCAGAGTCAGTTGGTTCCGAGTAAAAGAAAGAAGGAAGGAAAGAAAGAAGAAAGTCAGGTAAGACAAGGCAAAGCAAGAGAGAGAGGCATGTCAAGATTATAAAATTATCAACAACGACAACAAAAATTACTCTTGGCAAGCTATGCTTCTTTGAACAAGAACTGAAGAATTTTTGTGTAGCTATAAATATTCGGGTGTAATGCACTCTAAACTAGTTGTTCCCAACTTTTTTTGACACTGTGGACCAGCACAGGAGCGGAATGGGGTGCACGGAACCGGCTGCTTCCCTCCCAGGGCTGTTCTGCTGCCCAGCTTTAACCCCGCACATGACTGCTGGTGGAGGAAGCCGCTTGCCCAGGAAGACAGTTGGGGGTCTGAGCAGGGGGCTTGTGCCACGACCTGGCAGCCAGTCCTTGACAGCCCAGTACCGGGCCATGGCCCAGTGGTTGGGAACCTCTGCTCTAAACCATATGAAAAAACAAAACTATGAAAATTGCTTCTACAAGTGTTGAAATTGTCGTTTTCTCTTCACCTTATTTCCCAGAAGCGTCCGATACTGTTGCCATATGTAGAGAGAGAGCCCCTCTCTACAAACTACTCTGACGGCTCTTCCCTGTCTCCTACCCTGCATTTAAGGAATATTCTGAGATCAATCTGGCACTATTAGTGACTGGCTGAAGTACACTGTCTCTGAATCTGACTAAACTGTTTATGTAGGAAGCCTTTATTCGCACCTTTCATTTTGATACACAGTATTTATAGATGTTAAGATTTTTTTAAAACATGGTACATTCCCCCAAACATATGCCACAGCTGCAGATTAACCGTTTCCCACTATGAAAGGGAAGCAGAAGTATGATAGAATACCAGCTCTAGGGTCATTAAAATGTTACCTCCCAGCACCCCACAGTTGCTATTCCAGTTAGTGGAATAATGAACTGAACTATTTGGTAGCAGTCAATGGCATGCCAGAGGGATAATTGCTGAGTAATGCTAAGCTGCCTCTTTCTCCTTCAAGAATTAAGCTGTAAAGCAAGAAACCAAAGGCAAAAAAGTCAGTGCCTTGTCCTTTGTGACATGTCTAAACTGGCTTATCCTGCTCATGAAGCCAGTATGCTTTAAACACAGCTTAGCATGAAGAAATGAAAGCATCAGCATCCTGATCAAAATTAGCTTTAAATCTGCAGCACTCTACCAGTCAACTACAGAACTGCACCAAGCCTCAAATAATTAAAAAAAATAAACAAAAAAAAACACAGGTTGCTGCAAAGCAAAATATCAGTGCTCTTCCACTGGAAAAAATATATCTGAAGAACAACCTCCACCTCCAAAAGTTATTTTTGGCTCAGCCCCGAGGCCTTTGTTGTTTTAGGTGAACTATTATCCAGAGAATATAAAAAGAGAAAGCGCCTGCATGAAGAGACCTTTACAAATTGCTATGATTGATTTCCCCTTGGAGTGATCTCAACTGTTCAACAAATTTAATCTTTCTTTTTTTTCTCCAAATAGTCTGTCCTACTGTTTGGATCTAGCAGCAGATAACACGCAAACCATTATAAGAGAGGATGGAGTTAAAGTAATATTACATACATCTTGCCAACCTTCCCTATAGGATTTTGAGGTTACAAACTGCTGCCGCATTTTGTTATTCTATATCCATAGAATGTAGGAATATGTGGCTTACATCACTTCTAAAAATCCCGCCCAGCCTTAAAATAAAAGTGGGAGGTCTTCCTTCCTAAAAAAGCTCCACTAAGACAAATCTATCAGCTATCCCCAAACTGCTTGTTGCTAACTTAAGTTGTTGACAGGAATACACCCAATAAAAGCAATGGGAAAGATATTGGGCAAACTGCCTTTAGGGAAAATTAAACCAAGATTTAGCAAGCTAGCCAACTACTTCCTGTTCCAGTTTTGTTAAGCTAGTGACATCTTAACAAAGGCAACTTAAAAAAGGCAGTGTGAGAATAAACAAAGAAGTATACCTTAAAAGTTTTCTGTTTTACCTGAAGGACAAATGCAGAGCACAATGAAGGGCTAAAGAAACAAGGTGGTCCCTTTAAATCCAGAACTTTCCAGGCACAGCCAGCCAGTCGAGTAGGAGTTAAGGATCAAGCCCTGCCAGCTGGTCAGGTGACAGGAAGGGGAAGGCCAGAACCATATAAAATGCAAGTGGAGAAGGCCAGAGGGGCACTCCTGATAACTATGGTGCTGGTGCAGCTGCTGCTACCTCTTTGGGAAGAATATGCCATGTGGTGAGACAGAAGCACAATCACATAAAGTAAGCGGGTACTTTGCCTCTCATTTCTTTATTACTATTTTCACTATATTGCCATAGGAGCCTATGGTTTACATTTGATGTTAATAAGGGCTGGTGGTTTGTGGCTGAGGCTGTAGGGGTAGAGGAGGCCTCATTAGTGCCAAGAGTCACTGTGATAGAGGGCTCAAGAAGCCCTACTACCCTAGGGGTGCTGCACTAGGGCTGCTGCACTAGGGCCATAAGCCCAGAGTTGCTTGAAGGGGAGATAGGAGCCATGAAGCCAGGTCCTAGTGGGTGGACTTAAGTGAAAGGCCCTAACTACAGCAAGAGGGGCAAAGCCAAAGGAGACTGAGGCCCCAGCAGTCTAGTGCCACAGGGGTGCACAATGTAGAAGGGCCAGTAGGCCTGGTGTTGTAGAGAGCATGGAATGGAGGCCCTTGAGCCCAAGTGAGTTGGAGAGCTAGAACCTCAAAGTCAAGCCCCAATTAATGGGTTTTGATTGACAGGCCTAGCTGGAGAGAGAGAAGGGGGTAAGTCCACAGAGGCTGAGACCCTAACATAAAGAGAAATTTATAAAGCCATCTGCAAGGCATGGGGCATGTCAAGGGGAGGTCGGAGCATGCATTTTTGCCCTTAAGGCAACACCTCATTATCCTGTGGGTTGTGAGCCTGGAGCCTGTCTGGGAACCTGTGGGTCAGCCTCCCTTTTTCTTTAGAACCAAGTAGCATCAAGTTGTGGCAGGAAAGTACAGGGGGAAGAGCTGATCCCCACAGAAGAAAAATCCAGCAAGACTTGATGGGGACACACGTACCAGCATTAAAAAAAAAATGCAGCTGAAGATGGCCCCATCACAGATTCCTTAAAGGCTAGAATGCTGCCCACCTGTCCGCCAAGGGAACCCAGGCATCCAGGGGCCCCGGCTCTGCGGGGGAGAGGGAACCCAGGTGTCCAGGGCCCTGACCAGTTGGCATAATTATCAGTAAGCATTATCAGCTGCAACAGGTGGGGAAAAAAAGCTGATACCCAATAATTGTATTCCCTCTTATTGGTGCCAATCTGATATGCAACCGATATATCAGTGCAGCTCTAATTTCTACATCTCTGCCTCCTTTATCCCACTTTGTCTAGGGCGGATTGGGGTTTCCTGACCTGCAGGCCTATGTCCATATTCAGTTTTGCCCAGTATGCATTCATCCACAACATAAGATGACACTAGGCCTGAATATCCAGGACTGTAGATTTCAGAATATTTCTGATAGACAGCACAAAGTGTTTCCCTCATTTTCTAAGAGAGAGAGAGCAGAAGCAAAACCCAACCGTAAAATTTATTGGTAGCAACAGAAATCCAGTGGAAAGTCTTGGCATAAATTCTATCATAATTCTAACAATAGGCTTTTGTGATGGAAGTAGAAAAGAAAAGCTCTGAAAGACAGAAATTCACTCTCCTCCAGTCATTTTAAATGACAAGTGGCAAAGCCACCCTACCTATGGGAACAAAATTTGCTGGAATAGAAGCTGAAATCATAAGGGCCATAACCTGAAAAAAAATAAGTTAGTCCTCAATCAACAGCTTCAAATAGAAAGAGATTAATTCTGTCCATCATGCTTTCAAAGCCTCACTGACCTGAAATAATCTCTCAACATAAAATACTTCCCTTCTTTATGTGCTGTGGACAACACTGCAGTTCTAACGTCTTGGGGCACGTAAAAATTAAAATGTTTTTCCAACTGCCCTTAAATGCTGAGCCTACATCACTTAAAAAAAAATTACACAAAAAGAGCACACCTTGCCCGAGATGTACTAATCATAGCTGAGGTTACTGTTATGACTGAATCAACAACATGAAATGATGGGCTTACTGGGAAAAGAGCAGAATAAAAGCCAACTGCCAAGATCACCTTGCTGCATGTGTGGGAGGAGAATACTAAGGACAATACTACAGCTCTAACCCAACACTCCAGATGATAAAGGGTGGACTAATTCAGGATAATTTCAGAATAAATATTGCTTACATAAAGAATTGAGTTTGTTTGTTTGTTTGTTTGTTGTGGAGCTGGCAAAAAAATAAAACCAGAAGTTGATGAAGCTAGGGCTACTGCAATAGAAAGGCCCTCAGTAATATTTAAATCTTCCAGATTTAAGGAAGACAACACTGTTTTGCCAGAATTATTTAATCAGTTATAAATTAACCTTAACTTTATATGATCATCAGAAATATTAAAGGAAAAAAAAAAAGAGAAACAAGTGTTAGTACAGCAGGAATACCTGATCTAAAGGACTGAAGTCTGCAGGTCATCTTCACTGGGGAGATAAAAGAGATACAGGACTGACACAAAGATGGAGCTTCAACTGCTACCCACTGCTTGGCCAGTCTTTTTTCAACTAGCAGAAACCATTTTAAAAAGAGTCTGGTTTACCTGTATGAGATAAAAGAATGTAAGTTTTCCTTCCTGACCCAGGGAAAAATCTCATTCTTGACCAATTAATTTAGCAGTGGGTCTGACAGCAATTATTGTAGTGCAAGACAGATATCTGTGGAGGCTGTGAATAAAGTACCCCTCAGACACATGAGCCAGCAAGTGATCAAAAAAATCCAACAGACAGGAACAAGGACAACAACATTTTATTTCCATTGTAGAATTAAGCTTTAAAGGTATGTTTTCACCTACTGAACATCAGTTGGAGAAATTATCATATTTTTCCCTAACTTCAGTGGAAGTAGGACTAAGCCCAAAATAAGCAACAAGTAGGAGAGGATCCACTTCTTCAGTGTGAAGAAGCAGGAACTGAAAGAAAACAAAGCAAAAACCAGGAAGGAAAAAAAAGGAAGTAAAGTTTAAAACAATCTGAAACAAACTGATAAGTTTTATTTTAAACTATACAAGCAAATATTTGTTCTAAAACCAGTGATTTTTTTCAAGCTCTTATCTGGGAAAGACTGGCTTAAAAAAAAAAAAGTCTCACAATTCTGTAAATTCTTCAGTTTTGTAAGGATCTAATAAAGATCTTTGAGACTTTGGATATATCTCTACAGCAGTCAAGGGTGTAGACACACCTGGGCTAACTTGTTCAACTATGAATAACAGGGCAATCAAAACAATACTAGGTGTCCAACTATTCAGGTAGGTCTCTGTAATGCTATAACACTTGCTAGACAACATAGCTGCAAGTTTAAAACTAGCTTGAAATGTCTATGTGACCTGCAGCCACACCTTTTAACTGCAGTGTAAAATAAATAAACAAACACAGGGGGGAAAATCTCGAAATAAAGTCTACTTTAAAAAGCAAACAAGTTCAGCAGTAGGGAGACATCTTACTTATGTTTTGTAAAGTGCTTCATGCACCAGATCAGTGGGTCTCAAGATTTCTGGACCACTAGAACACTATTATTCCTCCAAATTTCTCAGTGTCCACTAAACACACTTCTCAGAAGGGGAGGGTGGTGGAATTGAAGGA
Organism: Gavialis gangeticus; assembly: GCF_001723915.1. Classification (NCBI taxonomy): domain Eukaryota; kingdom Metazoa; phylum Chordata; order Crocodylia; family Gavialidae; genus Gavialis; species Gavialis gangeticus. The sequence continues at coordinate 47,376,221 of NW_017729029.1, forward strand.
GACAGCAATGCAACCTGCATCCTCCATTTGGACCACAGCTGGAACACCACAACTGCAGTTACACTAACAATCCATGGGTGAAAACATATCCGGTGTATCACTATGGGAATCCTGAAAGCTCTGCAAAAGCAAAAGAGTGGAGTTTCACTTCAACTGCAAATCCGAGTGATACTGCAATGTTCTCATTCTTTATTTATAAGAGGACTTATTATTCCTCATAAACAGCTTAAAAAGAACTTGCCCTTAAGCAAGTAGAAAAAGCAGTTGGGTATTTTGTTCCCAACTGTTCAGAACACCAATAATAATAATAATAATAATAATAATAATAATAAAAGCTCCCTTAGTTTATGGATAACTTCTAACTGGTTCTCTCTTTTTTTATTACAAGCCCAACTTTTCTAAATGCATAGCATAAAAATGCTGTTTGGAGTGGTGGCATGAAATGGACACCACACATTTCATGCAATATTGATATCCTTATCACTTAATCTCAAGAACCAGTACAAAAATCTTCCTCTGGTATATTATTTTCCTCTGTAACAGTACTCAACATAATATTTTACTTAAGACTATTTATTAAGCTTTTGCAACATTTCCACTTTCCATTTCATCAGCTATATTGCCCAGTAGCTCAGACAAGTATTGACTTTTTACCAAGAATTGCTACCATCTTACAGAAAGCCAGCATCCCATGGGGTATAACATTAAAAATGCTATGAAATCTTTGCTGGTACTAATTAATTTAAGAGTTCAAGATTTTCACCCACAGTGCTGTAAGGAGCCTGGTCCTGCCCTCTGGAAGACTGCTGTAGTATTTAGAAGTACAAGTGTTTGAATCCTTTCAGGTTGCAAGGTGCAAAGGACTGAAACTTTGGGAAACAATTGGTCTGTGACAACCTGGATGTCTGTCATCTGCCAGGGGTTAGACTAGCTAAGGGGTGAAGGCAGGGATGGCAACTATTTCAGCTGGAGAAATGCTTTGAGTTTTGGCAAACTGTCAATGGCCACAAGGGTAGCCCCGCCCCTTGACAGGCGCCCTGGCCTCTGGTCACCATCTTGGGACCAGAAGTCCCACGCCCTAACCCTGCAAAATAAGACAATGCAATGCCCCAAAAGCGTAAGCACTTGCTGCAGAGTCCCAGAGGAAGTGAAAAAGATCTGCTGGCTGAACACAGCTGGGTGAAGATATATAAGGAAAGAATCAAAGTGCTGTTAAGGGAGAGGCACTGTGGGTTTTATAGACCAAAAAGTCAGGAAAAGGCATTCTTAAAGCAGGTAATAATATCAGATTTACCCAAATCCAAGATTAATCTGAATTTAAGATGACCCTGAATTTAAGACCCCCCCCCCCATAATTAGATTCTGTATATGAAAAATGTGTTGTATATTTTCCATATACAGAATCCAACTATGGGAGGGTCATTTTAAATTTGTCACCCCACAACTGTGGTGGAGAAAGCAACGAGGCCTCCAACCGGGGGGATCAAATGGCCTAACACCTTGGCCTCTGACACCTGTGTTGTGTCATAGTTTCATAGCTTGTAGGGTTGGAAGGGACCTGGGCAGATCATCGAGTCCGACCCCCTGCCATGGCAGGAAAGAATACTGGGGTCAAACGATCCCAGCAAGGTGTTCATCTGGCCTCCTCTTAAAGACCCCCAGGGCAGGAGCCAGCACCACTTCTCTTGGAAGTTGGTTCCAGATCCTAGCAGCACCTTGCACTTGTCAGTGTTGAATCCCATCCTGTTCTCATCTGCCCACCCCCGTAAACTGTCTAAGTCTGATTGCAGCCTATTCCTCCCTTCTAGCATGCCCACATCCCCCCACATCTTAGTGTCATCAGCAGATTTGAACAGGGTGCTCTTTACCCCCTCGCCCAAGTCGCTGATGAAGATGTTGAACAGTGCAGGCCCAAGGACCGAGCCCTGGGGGACCCCACTGCCCACATCCCTCCAGGTCGAAAATGACCCCTCCAGCCAGTTGGCAACCCATTTGACTGTGTGTAGGTGTCAACACCAGTCCCCCAGTTTCTTAATGAGAACGGAGTGAGAGTCAGTGTCGAAGGCCTTCCAAATGTCCAGGAAGACAATGTCCACTGCTACCCCTGCATCTAAGGATTT
>NW_017729029.1:47378508-47382692 GCF_001723915.1 Gavialis gangeticus
TGGTGAGCCATGGGGGCTTTTGCGCCCTCCTGCTACCTTTGATCCGTGTTGGGATTACCTCCCTTTGGGCTTGGAGGATCGTCTCCTTAAGGAGCGACCACTCTTCTTGGACACCTGGCTCCCCTCCCCTCCGGGACTTCAGTGCTTCCCCAACTATTCTCCTTAGCTCATTGAAGTCCACCCTCCTGAAATCTAGGGCTGCTGCCTTGCTGTAGGCCTTTGCCATCTTGCGCTGGATGGTGAATTCCAGCAGGCAATGATCCCTGTTGCCCAGGTGGTCGAGCACCTGCAGCCCCCTCACCAGGTCGTCGCCAGTGGCCAGCACCAGGTCCAACAAGGTGTCTCCCCTGGTGGGGCTGTCCTGCCCCCACACTTGCTTTCCTGCTGCCTACCCCCTTGTGCCCATGTATTCCAGTACATGCTTCCCCCCAGCACCTGCCCCCACATGTCCTCTACCACTTGCCCTGCTCCATGCCTGCACCCCCTGGCACCTGGTCCTCCTGCTACTTCTGCCCCCAACCCCTCCTCATCTTCCAGCTCTGGCTTCTCTAGCTTGGGGCACAAAGCACATGGCTGTCCTGGCCCTAGACTAGCCCTACAGCAGCTTTTGCAGCAGTGACAACTCCAGCCCTGCTCCAAATGTTGAAACTCAGACCTAAGCTTTTTTCAATGGCACCACAGCTACTGGACCAGGCTAAGCCCAGAGCAATCATGTGTTCCACGTTCCAGGGTTGGAACAAGGCCAGAACCCAGCTAGAGCCAAGAAGTGGCAGAAGTAGGTGGGGTGGTAGGGGAAGAGGAGCAAAGACAGCAAAAGGGGCAGTGGTGCCAGGGTTGGGGTCAGAGCTGCAGCCAAACTGGGGCTAGAGTCAGAGGTTCAGCAGTCACCTGCCCCATCCCACCCACCTTGCACTCAGCTCCAGTGTGAGGGGCTTTTTCCCCCAACATGTTAAATGGGGTGAGGGGGGAACCTTGTCTTATATTTGAGGAAATAAAGTAGTTAATATCTAAATGGGCAATAATTGTGTAAGACTTCTCTGATCTCCACGGGAAGAGCAAAAATATAAAACATCTGTAAGACCTTAAGATAAGGACCAATTTGTTGCAGAAAGCTGAGGCAACAACTAGAGAGCTCAAGCCAAAAGTATCAACTAGTCACAAAAGTGAAGGCTGTCAAAAATTGGGGAGGAATGGATCATGACTGGAGAGAATTCATGATTACAAGGAAGACTACACACAAAATTAAATTAAAAGACAGACATGAGGTATTCAGATACAGAAAAAAATAAATGCATAAACAGAGAATGAGGAACATCCAAAGTGCTGGCCACAAGACTAACAAAAATGGGTTCTAGCAGAAACACAAGCTCAAGAGTTGGCTGTACAGAGCTGTTACAAGAAAGTAAAAGCAATTTGGGGCTGCATTAACAGAAACATTGTGTTACACAGGAAATGTAACAGTACCATTCTACCCAGCTAGACTACTGTGCCCACTTTGGGGTACCACACTTAAGAAATATGTGAAACACTGGAGCGGTTTCAGGGGATATGCAATGAAGATAATACAGGGGGTTGAAATGCAAGGCATATGAGGAAAGGCTGAAGGAAACTGGGCGTGTTTAGTTTGCACAAGAGAGAGTTTAAGGGGAGACATGACAGTAGTTTTCAAATATTTCAAAGGTTCCATAAATAAAATGGAAAAAATATTCTCCATTGCCACAGAAAGCAGAAAAAAAAGCAACAGATTTACATTACAGCTAGGATATTTCTCCTGAGATGCGAAAGTAGAACAATGGACGAGAATGCTCAGAAAAAAGTTTATAAGAACTACTATTGAAGATTCCTTAAAGTGGCCGGATAAGTTACTACCTTTGGTAGGGGTTGAATGAAAGGAGCCTCAAGGTCCGTTCCAACCCTATAATTCGAGTTCTGAAAGGCCTCCTTCCACTCAAGTAAATGTAAACTGCTGCTGACGTCAATGAGAGCAGGATTTCCCAGGTCACTGAAAGCAACCAGTAGAACTTTTCACTTTTTGTAAGTGAGGACTTGGTCAGCTCAAATGTAGCTACAATTTCCTCTTTCCAGCCATGCTTCATATTTTTTCCTCTCTCATTAAATGGCAATTCATTGATCATGAAAACCTAGTTCATACAGAAATTAATTAGGCAGGTATTTGCATATGAATCAAATGTTAATAAACTGCCATATGCCTGATACTTGCCGAAGAGCCATCCTTTTTCATGTCACAAAGAAGGAGAAAGCTGGATGCTGAGGGAACTCCCTCAGCATTTCAAATAGCCAATGGGAACAGGGTTGTTTTGAGGTTTGTTGGTTTGTTTGTTTTGAGGGTGGTTAAGACACAAATAAATCCCCTGTGCATTTGCAACCCTATCAGTGCAGGCTTGGTGCATGAGAACCAAGAAATAAGTGCCTGATTTGTTTTCATTTTCTCACTTAAATAAATTTAAGATGGAAACAAGTGCTCTTTTCCCACAGAAACATACAGACACACTTGACTTTATATATTCAAAGTGGCCCCGGTGCAATCAAGACAACTTCTCAAAATGCCAAAAGTTATGCCCGTGTCAGAACTAAAGACAGAAGAGTAAAATGCACATCCAGTTATTTTAATCTTTTGATCACAATCTTTTCCATTCTAGATGTTTTAATGCCTGAAGGGATTGCTGTTACAACATCCTCCCTCGGACAGAGCATCTCAGTCTCTCACCTGATTTTCCCATCCATATCCTCACAGATGACTTTCTGCAAGGACTGGCTGGCTGCTTGCTTTATATTTCAGGCTGAAAGAGGGGCCCAGGACCTGGCCCACAAAACCTGACCACTTCCCAGGGCAGTTCACAATCCTTACGGGACAGAGGGACTTCCATATGAGGACAGCCTAAAGCGGCAAAGCCTGTTCAGTAAGTATTTGTAAAATACTAAATGGTGAAAAGAAAGCAAATAGGAATTCATTATTGACTAGTCTCCCACCAGACAAGATTTCATATTTCATAGACATTTGGGCTGGAAGGGACCTCAGAAGATCATCGAGTCCAGCCCCCAAACTAGGGGTCACAACATGAAACGAGCAGGTAGTCAGTTTAAAACAAACACAAAGGAAACTTTTTTCGCACAGTGTGGCGCTCATTGCCACCAGAGATGATAGAAGCTCAGAGCTGGAGGACAGGACATGTTCTTGGAGGACAAGGGGCACCAGTCACCACTGAGCGTTGGGGCGAGGGGCACAGCCGCCAAATCACAACTTCCTAGACCTGAAGTGCTAGAGGCTGTGAGCGAGGGAGGAACAGGTCGCTCTGACCCAGTGTGACACAAGAGTGACCTAAGGTCCACCTTGACAAATCGTCAGCACAAGCAGTGAAAACTCTGCCTTGCGTTGCAGGCTTTCCGAGGGAGACTTGCTCTGGAAGCTGAGCCGCTAAACAGCTTCCAGGCAATTTGCTTAGGTGCCTCTCCGTACAGCAAAGGGAATGAAGGGATGGACAGCGCAATCACAGAGGGCTTCGTTCCCCTAAAACATTACGCAATCACATGGCTAGATTCGTTTGCTTCTCTACAGGGATCAAGCCATGCCAACCCCCGAATCCGGGCTAAGACAAGCGCCAGGGATGCAGATTCGACAGGTGGAAGAGCGATGCATGCACCCCCCTGATCTGGGCGCACAATCTCGTGGGAGGAGGTCGTCTTAGAGTCACATCCCCCCCAACCATCCCCCCACGCCCTCACCTGCATCATGGTCACCACGTGGCAGGGGTTAAGCAGGTAGATGACGGTCCTGGTGGCGAACTTGAAGCCCACCTCCACCCCGAAGGTGAGAGCCAGGGCCGCCAGCACCAGGTTCTTGCCCAGGCTCTCGTGCGGAACCGGGGCCCGCTGCAGCAGCCGCTCTTCCTCCTCCTCCCTGCCGGGCAGGCGCCGAATCCTCCGCAGGGCCAGCAGCGCCTCCGCTACGCCCAGGCTGAGGAAGACCAGGCTCTCCAGCAGGCGCTGGCGGCCGGACAGAAAGGCGGCGCACTCGGGGCCGCCGTTGCCCTCAAAGCTGGGGTCCACGCCGCCGTACAGCCAGTCCAGCGCGGCGCCGAGGCTGTAGCGGGCCATGGCGGGGCGCCACATGAAGCAGCGCCGCCGACACCCCCCCCTCGCAGCGGGGCGGGGCAGGGCGGGAC
>NW_017729029.1:47382950-47410736 GCF_001723915.1 Gavialis gangeticus
CCCAGCTGAGCCGGGCCGGGCAGCCGCTCGCCCGCCCGCCCCCTGATTGGCTGCACCGCCCCGCCCCGCCCCGCCTGTGGGGGCGGTGCGAAAGGCCGCGGGAACGCAGCCCCGCCCCCTCGGCTCCGGTCACGTGCTGAACAGCCCTCAGCCCTCCACCCCCCGCCCGTTGGGGAGAGGGTGGGTTGGCAGCTGGAGCTGCGGATGCTGTCTGGCGTGGACTGAGTCCGCGCGGCTGCAGGGGCCTGCTCACCTGGGCAGGCGCTGACGTCTGCACGCCCGAGGGGTTTGCAGGCGGAACGGGTCCCTTTCTGCAACTTTGACCCCAGAAAGCTGCCTAGACGCAAGCGGGGCTGGTTTGGGGTGGTTGAAGTGCTGCTAAGACGTGAACGTGGGTGCCGCCATTGGCTACACGTGCACCCCCTCCCCCCGAGATGGGCGGTGCACCCCACCGCCAAGGTGGGTGGCTACTGCCGATGCTGCTGGCGGCGCCTGCAGGTGGTCACTGTTCACCACCCTCCGGGCCACCAACACCACCGGTAGTGTCTGCAGGCGGTCGCCAATCGCCACTCTCCACCAGCGTCACCGGTCAACACTCGCCACCCCCCCTTTGCTGCTGACACCACTGTGGCCCCCTGTGGGAGCTTCCCACTCACCCCCACCACACCCCACCCCCACCACTGCCTGTGGGCAGTTGCTGTGCTCCACCAGCCTTAGGAGGCACACAACATTCATGGGTGCTGTAGCAATGGGGGGCAAGTGGGGCAACCACTCCAGGCACTGGGGTGCCCCCTGGATGTATGTGCAGGGTGGGAACAGGCTGCCACTGTGGCCTTTGCCTTGGGTGCCAAACTTTGTTAGTATGGCCTTTTTGTTCTATACAAAAGACAGGGATTGCCTGTGAACCAGGTAGAATTGTGGATTAAGGGGGTGTTGTCAAGGTAGTTAAGATTTTATACCAAGATGACTCAAAAGCTGTCTCATTTTTATAGAGCTTACCTCAAAGGCACTGCCCACAGTGCGGGTACGTTGTACTCTGAGCTGGTTCTTGCTGCAAGTCTTCAGAAGGTCGCTGTTCAACGCAAGTTTGTACTTTCTGACTTCTTGCATCACATTTGCCAGCTCTTTCCTTGTACTGTAACATTAAGTACAGTGCCATCTTTTTAGTGGTCAGAAGCAAGCACATTCAGTTTTCAGGATGAATACAGAGACAAACTACTAACAGTAAAGATTTGAAAATGGGACTGATCTCACTGTTGTTTGTATTACAGAAGGGCCTAGAGATGTCAGTCAGGAATGTACTGAGATACAATGACAAAAAGGTTATCCATGCCCCAAAGAGTTTATCCCAGGGGCGGGCAGTTATTTTGGGCAGAGGGCCACTTACTGAGTTTTGGCAAGCCATCGAGGGCGGCGTGACAGGCAGCCCAGGGCAGATAAGTATTAATTTTCTAAATTTTTTAGGGGCCCCGTGGGCCGGATAGAATGGCCTGGTGGGCCACATCTGGCCCCCGGGTCGCATTTTGCCCACCCCTGTTTTATCCACTATAGGCCTTCTGTCATTATTAAACCACCAAGTGTCAAGGACACTAGGGGAGCTCTCTATAACAACCTGATACATTCCTTGAAATAATTTCCACTCCAAAGGAAAATTGTCTAAGAACTCCTAAATTCCATCTTTGGCTTCAATAATGACTTCTGTACCCTCTGCTAACTTCCCTGCTAGTTTCCCCATTTGTAAGACCCAATTCACAAGGGCATGAAAGGTAAAAATAACTCGGAGTTGCCCACTACAGCAGTAACTTTTATTGTGCGTGACTGAGGGAGCAGAAGAACATGAACATGTTCTAGGTTGTTCGGGGCAGCCAAAAACCTGTAGGCATCTCCTACATGTGAAATGAAAGATTATTCTGCATTATTCTTGATAAAAAGTCTTCCAACTGCTTTGGAAGGAAGGAACAGAATTTTCAACCTAGCTTTGGAGCCTCCCATGGAAAGGGTTTTGGTGTACTGTTTAAATACAGAATTGTGTGTGATAGGGAACCTTCTGTGGACCAGGAACATAAAGAATGAACGCTCCGGCCAAGGGCATAAACTGATGAAAGAAAAGCAATTAAAATTATGGTATGTAAATACTGAGTGAAATACATGCAGATGTGAGATCCACTTATTTGTTGCTTTACCAGTTTGTTTAATATCTCCTTTTAGGTGAGACCAGCATCATTGCTAGGCATAAATCCTAGGGAAAGGCCTTATAGAGTAGATTAGAGGCCTTAAATCTTAATCTTGGTATTGAGTTAATTAGAAGCCCATTAGAATGGGAAAGCATGATTGTAAGGAAACATATAATAAAAACAACCACAATTGCCCCCGTTTGAAATCTTAGCAGCAGTAGCAAAACCCCTACTTTTTATTGGTATGAACAAAAGAAGACCTTTGAAATAACCAGTTAATTTTGTTACTAGAGCTTCAGATTGATTAAGGGTTCATTGTACACAGTATCAAGAGGAAATATATTGCCGACTTTTTATTAAAAACAAGATGATTTCAGCAAAAAAAAATTGAAAGTGAAAAATGCCATTCCCAAAAGAGTTTATGACTATTTTCAACCCACAAATTATTTCTGTATGCATACACAAAAATACCGATCAGACTTCAAATGAACCCTGTAGTCAGTAGAGTGATCTCAATTATCTAAATATTAGTGTAATGCAGGAGGGTCATTCGTTAGTAACACATGACCTACTTTGGAAAGCATTAAAACATTTAAAAAATAGAGCCCTGAGCCCAAGAGCTAATAGCAGGGTTATGTTACTTATTTCCCACTAACCTCAGTGAAATCTAGCTCAGGCTCATGTTACCATTTGTCTTCCAACTCCTCTGCTGCCAAATCAGAAGATACGGTTCTTGGTCTGTGAAATGTATGATCTAAGTTACATAGTCCATGTGCACCAATCTCTTACTAGACAGAGTGGCCTAATGGATAGCGTGCTGGACTGGAATTTAGGAGAGCTGATACTATACCTAGTTCTCCCCCTGTCCTGGTAGAAGGCATTGGGTACATCCAGGTAGACTAGTACTGTCCTGGTAGAAGGCATTGGGTACATCCTTTTTGTTGCTCAGAACCCCATTTCTCCGCTCACACTTTTCTGTTAAAGTGCTTTGAGACTTAGAGAAAAGACTGAGTAAGAGCTAGGTATTATAACTGACAAAATACTAAGCCAAATTTATCATTCCTGTTATCCACCTTTCTTCTGCTCCTTTCACTACTTTATTACCTTCTTGATATCCATTGTAAACAGACATATCATATGTCAACAGAAGGAATCATCAGCTAGATGCAATAAACTGCTTAAGTGGGATATTTCCTATGAGCAGCTGAGGCTTGTATCTGGTGTGGGGCTGCTTGTTTTTCCTATCTCGGTATAGTGTGTGTCATGTGTATTTCTAGGATAGCTATTATAATGGATTAAATTTAGGCCCTACTAATACATGCAAAATACTGGGATGCAAAGGATAGCTTATGGAAATATATTCTCATCTACAAACAAACAGAGGGATCCTTTCTAACTGCAGTAAGTCAACTAGAAAATTCCTAGGAGCTCATGTAGAACAGAAGGCCCTGCCAGTGCCTCACAGTAAAAACAATAACTACCAAGGTCTGAACAGGGACCCTCAAAGAAAAAAGCAGGAGATGAAGGAATCTCTTTTAGCATGCTGATTCAGCATAGCATAAGCATCCACGTAAATCCATCTTCATTAATCAAACTGTTTAAAAGCATGCTTCACTTTAAGTGTTTCCTTAAACTCTATCAAAAGTTAAACATACGCTTAAGTGCTTTGCTCAACCAGGGCCTAGATAAGTGATAATTTTACTTTATCCTTTACATCACTAGTCTAGGTCTGCCTATGGATACTGCAGTTTGCTTTCCTTGTCTGTAAAATATAGCCATGTCTTCTTTTGCAGAAACTGTTTAAAACAAATTAACTTTATTTTTAAGTGCAGGCAATAAGAAAGTAAAGCTGTTAGAGATGCTGTAAAACTCTATAATACTGGTACATTGCTCCAAATTCATCCCTAGTAGAACTGTTAACATCAGTGGAGCGAGACTGAGTGTATCTCAACTATCGTACAAATTTATACACAAAAGTAATAAAATAAAAAGTTTAATGATGAATAGTTTAATAAAAACTTCACTGATGGAAAGATAGATGATCTGAAAAGTCAAGATGAGTGTTTAATCTTATATTTATGGGCCATAATGTCTCATGCCAAATGCAAAAAAAAAAAAGAGAGGCCAGAGCTTTAAAAAAAAATCATCATACTGTGTATTCTAAATGTAAAGCTTTTAAAAGTTATTTGGTTAGAGAGATGCTGTCCACTTAAAAATAACTGGAGAAGGGCCCAACCCAGTGTGATAGTATTGAAACACCCTTCAAAGTATCGAGTAAAAGGAGTACAGTTTTCCCCATTGTACAGAAAGGGGACCAAGGCACAGAGAAGTTCACTAATTTGCCCAAGGTCGCACAGGACATCTGTGCAAACTCTGGACCTGAACTCAAACTAGTACCTTCACAAGACCATTCTGCTTCTTCATTATGTTTTTATCTGCTCCCTTGTCTTGCCACTTCCTGTCCATTTTCCTTCCATTTTATTCTGTATCCTTTGTCAGCTAAAGAGCAGTGTGTGCATCAAAGCATGACCATATAGTGTGAACAAAACTTCATCTTGTTCCCTCCAGTTGCTACCTGACTCTCTCTCTTTCGTATAAGCGGTGCTGAGTAATAAGGAGCCTCTTTTCTGCTTCCTGCTAACATGAACAAAGAGCTGATAGAGGATTGTTGGCCATCAGTGAGAACAACGGAGAGAGGAGATGGAGTGAGAGGAAGAGCACAAATAGGGAGACTATTTGTTAAAAACTAAAATAGAAAACGGAAAGACTCCCACTAGACATATGTCAGGTCCAAGAAGAACACAATAGTCACATCCAGACAATAGTATTTACCTGGTTTCACACCAGTTAAAAACACACAAACCAATTTTTCATGTGTCTATCCTTACCATACACTTGTATCTGCATGTTCACACTTGTATTTGCATGGTTGGCAACAGGGTGCATTAGAAGGCTGACATGGAGCAGAAGGAGTTAAAGTTTATAGGCCTAAAGTTCTGTGACAGGCAACAGGATGCATTAGAACATTGAGAATCTATTTAAAAATATCCTGAGATGGCTAGAATCAGCATGGACCACTACATTAAATAGGAAAAATATTTAGGATGGTTTCAGATGTGGTCAAACAATAGATGCAGAGGGTTGTCATAACTGAATAAGTTCATTCATCAGCATGGTAAAGACACAGGACACCAAACATGATTGATCATGAGGAAAGCAAGTACAACAGTACAGCAGATGAGAGAGGTCTATAGGTATGTTGTAATTATAATTACCAAATTATAAGATGCAGTGATAAGTGCTTCTAACATGTAAAGAGGGTGAAATAGAAATGCACTATGGATGCGTGTTTAACTCTCCAGTATCCTTGCTGTCAGCCACTCTGATCACCTGGCTGATAGTATGAATAAAGGCTACACTAAGACTACTCACTGGTTAGATGCTACATGTTTATTCAAACCAGACTGTGATGGGACCAAACAGAGCCTTGGAAACAACAACAGATTAAAGCTCCTATTTGACTCTAGGGTGTGTCCAGATAAATCTGCATGTGTGTCTCCGCCAGGAAAAATAGCAGTGGCACATAGTTGTGCTGCTACTTGTCCCTGGGGAACAACTTTGCATATGTGCTCTGGCATGCAGCAAATTGCCTTGGGTGGGGTAAGGAAGGCTGGTGCCAGCACCTGGGCTGGCCCCAGCAGCCACTGCAGTGGCAGCAGTCTGGGTGCGGAAAGCCTGGCCAGCAGCTGGAGCATGGCTCTGACCAGACAGGCTCCAGTTTCAGGCAGCACATGCTGCAGCCACATGCCGCCCCCTATTTTGCTCCAGGTATTTTTGATAGAAGGATTTCCCAGTATCTAATTTTGCCTCCACACTAGAAATCCACAGCATGAAGAACCTATTCACAAGCGCTGCATGCATTTTGCGGTGCTTCTAAAACCTTTGAGGCGCTGCAAAGCGCGTGTTCACCCTTTAGCCGTGTCCAGACGAGCAGAGCTGTGCCACCGCGCATTGAGGCATTTCCCATGCTGCTACCTTGCAGCATGGCAGGGTGGTTAACCCCTGGGGTCAAAAAAACCCAGCGCAGAAAAAAAGTGGGGCAGCACATGTGGATGCAGTGCATGCTGCCCAAAACCACAGCCAGCTTCCACCAGAACCACACTCCAGCTTCCAGACAGGCTCCAAGGTGTAGGAGCAATGCAGCTGCAGCTTTCCCAGCCACCAGGATCCCAGGTAAGGCTGCTAGGGCCAGCACAGTTGCTGGTCTCAGCCTCCACTACCCCACCCAAGCTAATCTGCTGCACGCCAGAGGGCTCATGTTCCCTGGGGAGAACTAGCAGCAGCACAAGGTGTCCCATTTCTGGTTGTCCCCAGGGAACCAAAGGTCTGCGCTTGTCTGGACGCAGCCCTTGTGTCCATTCTGAAGGGTGATGTTTCGCACAGAGTCACAGTTTGAATGTGCCTCTGAACAATACTGAGGCTTTGCCACAGGTCACCTAGACAAGCACTCATTCTGTTCTTGTCTGTATGGCTTCCATTTGCCAAGGTGGCCATAGCACCCAGCCTGATATTCCAACACAAGCCTGTTTTGCCAATCTTTAAATACTTTGTTCCTCCCCACTGTAACATGCCTCCCCCCACCATTGGCGAATACTGTAGGGCTGCAAACGGTGGGCCGCATTCAGCTGATTGACTGTGTACCAATTATTTACACAGACTTTTCATGCTTTACATTTTAATTTGCTGGTTCTGTTCCATAGTTTCATAGTTGGTCGGGTCAGAAGGGACCTAAGCAGATCATCAAGTCTGACCCCCTGCCATGGGCAGGAAAGGATGCTGGGGTCAAATGACCCTGGGTAGGGGGCTGTCTAGCCTCCTTTTGAAGACCCCCAGGGTAAGAGCCATCACTACTTCCCTTGGAAGTTAGTTCCAGCTCCTAGCCACCCTGACTGTGAAGTAGTGCCTCCTGATATCTAGCCTGAACCTACTCTCAGTCAACTTATGGCCATTGTTCCTTGTTACCTCCGGTAGTGCTCAGGGGAACAGGTTGACCCATAAAAACAACCAGACCGGTTATTTTGCCAATGCGATTCTCAAGCCTTGTCACAGTGCTTCAGTCATGGAATGGAGGTGTACTACATCTAACTTTTGGAGTGCATTTACGTTGGAACGTGTTTAATTCAAAATATTAACACTACTACATTCAGTGTTAATTATTTTTTCCCTTTACACACAATGCTTGCACAAGAGTATGCATCTTCCTCTTTCCCAGATTAATGTGTATGTCTTTTTGTCAGACATCATGCTTGAAATTCCCAGTTTCTGTTTACAGCCAAAGCAATCCATCCCCCACCTGCAGCCCCAGGAGGAAATACCATTTACAGCAGATAGAAAATAAATTCTATTAAGATCTTGCCATGATCTTTTCTCAGCAGCTGAACTGGGGCTGTCCAACCTATTAGCAGCCAGGGGCTGCACCATCTTGGGCCATGCCCTACTTTGCCAGGTATAAGCACCCCTGCTACCACATGAGCAGGGCCCTTCCCCTCTCCCCGCTGCTGCACTTTGCATGCAGGTGGGCAGCACCCCTGCTGTTGCACTAGGCACACAGGTCCATGGTTGACTCCCTTCCCCCTGACTTCTTTGGCTGCAGGCCTCCCCAGCACCGCAAGCTGTGTTGAGTTGCCAGGTCCTGTCCCCTGGGGCAAGGGTGCAAGAGTGAAAGACAGAAAAAGGAGAGGAAGCTTGATGACTCCAGCTGCTGCAGCAACCAAAGCAATGCAGGGAGCTGCTGCCAGGGGGAGCCTGGGTGCTGCAAATGAAACCCAACTGAACAGCCCTGGGTTAAATACTTAAATATTGGCCTCTACACTTTTGCAGGCCCCTAGGTAAGTGCTTATTTAAGATCAGCTGGGGTTCTTCACCCAGGTTTATTGTGCCTACAGACTCAGGCAGACATAACTTCATTGTTATACAACAGGCTCACTTTTTTAAGTTACTTTTGCGATCAGAAGTGTCCAACAGGCAGCCACCTAGGAAAGTTCCAATCAGTGAGCCAGCCTCATCCGACCTTGTCCTTGGCTATCATAAATCCAGTTTCAGAGCAATTCTACAATTACTTTAACTGACTTTATGCCCCTTAACCAACTGACAAAGTGTATTTTCTTATGAATGGAAAGAAATGCCTACTTGTTCAACAGAAAGCAGGGTATTTGATTATTTCTCTTCCTGGGCCCATAAGCTTGTAACTTGGAAGGCAGATGAAAGGCTTTTTCATTTATCCACAGCTCTGTCAGCTAATTTAGCACAAACACATGCCAGACAGTACTACAAAAATTAAATGTCAATCCAAAGCATCCAAAATAGATGTTTAAAAAAATCATGTCAAATTTTTATGCTTTTAATCCATAGAGCTGAAGTTTTAATTATAAAGCAGCTAGTGAATCTGTTTAGATTGCAATTATGTGAAGCAGCTTTCAGATGAACTGTATTTCTGTCACTTTCAGAAGTTTAATTATTTTCTCCTATGCAAAAAGCTGAAGGGTTAATAGAAACAAAAACAACTGTAAATGGCGAGGTGGGGCGGGAGAGAGAGAAATAAATCCCTGCTATGTGCAAGATTTGTTTTGAGATGTAGGAAAAATTCAAGTAATAGCTCTTCCGTGGTATAACCATTCTACCCATGTCGGAGCCAATATACCTAAATGTTTTCTGTACCTCAAGTTGCTTCTGAGACCTGAGGCTCATCCAGTAAAAGAGCTCCACTAAATATACTTGGAACATACCAGGAAGCCACAGTTATACAGGTGAGCGAGAAGAATTAAATCTGATTTTAAAAAGCTTCCTTTAGACAATAGTCATTAGTATTATTGCACAAGTAGGAAGTGTCCACCCATGTAGTTATTAGGTGTCATGAAGTACCTCCAACACCAGGAAGAAAAAGTCAGGCTCTTTGCTCCTCACTCATACAAGCCATAAATAAACTACCACGTTTTATGGATTTCAATGATGCTTACTTGGGCACCATGCTTTCTAGTGACTCCTCAGTGCTTTCTGCATCTAGCCTTAATTATTG
This sequence comes from Gavialis gangeticus, assembly GCF_001723915.1. Classification (NCBI taxonomy): domain Eukaryota; kingdom Metazoa; phylum Chordata; order Crocodylia; family Gavialidae; genus Gavialis; species Gavialis gangeticus. The sequence goes on from NW_017729029.1 coordinate 47,392,200, forward strand.
GAGAATAAGAAGAGCTTCCCAGCAGAATTTCCCACCCAGAATCCATCTGGGATACTCAACTTTTCCCAGCACAGTCCCAACACTGCATCTTTTCTTCCAACCTAAAACTCAATAACATTTTTTGCATTACCATACTTTCCTACATACAACATACCCCATAATATAATATGCACCTTCTTTTTAGGAAGGCAGAATGAAGGAAATTTTTTTTTCAGAGTTAAAGCTGTATAGAGCAGGGACAAATCCTAATCTTAAGATGACTCGTGCACCCTTTCCTGCTTAACTAAAGCTGAAACACTAACTGTTGCTGAAGACTGGTCTCCATGAGTGGATCTATGATTTTGGAGAGAGCTACAGAGTCTCCAAGGCTCTGAAATAGGAAGAGAGAAACCGGAAGCAGCCAGCTGACAGCAAAATTGCCTTAGGAAAGGTTAACTGGATTAGTGAAACATCAAGACTATTGAAAAGCAGAGAAAATCATTAACAGCTTTGCCGTGAAGAACAATTAATCATTAAGTCAGTTGATTCCCTTAGCTGTCTGAATAGTAATGCAACAGCTACTATACCATGGAGCAAAAATCCAAGCAGGGTCTTTCTCTCCAGGGCAGAAAATCAGCTCACCTCTTAATACAAACTCTCAAATTTTGCTGGACTGATTTTGCGGAAGAAGGTGCATGATTAAAAAGGCTAATAACCTAGTAACTAAACTTACTAGCAATGTTCAAGTTATTGCTGAGGTGTCCAGTGCTTTTGCTCGAATGTGCTGGACAGTAGAAGCAATCTTTAAAATATTGATACATGAGTCAGAAGGCATAACATTCTTTCTTGATTTATTTCTGTAATAAAATTAATTGAAATCAATTAACCAAATTCTTTTCAAGGTAGAGACTAATTTAAATTTAGCTGATACATGTTGGAAGCTATTGGCAGGGCAGGATTTTATGAAGAATAATTGCATATGTGTTGTATTTTTCTTTGCCCAGCTCCATCTGCTGTGACTCTGTATGGGAACAAGGAAAGTAGAATTTTGTTGATAACCTTATTCTATTTTGTTACTGGTTTATTTGGTTCAATGCTTTCAGTGCAGACTTGTTGAAAACCATTTTTTTTTTTAAACAGTGGAAAATTAAACTTACTGTACAGAGGCAGAGATGAATGACCACCATCATTGGTTTGTGTTTTCTAAATAACCTGGACAATATTTTTTGTTGCAACACTGAGCTAGGGCTTCAGAATCTTGCCATTAAGAAAAGGCATTTCTAAAAGAAAACCACAGATGGGTTTTAAGCACCAAAGAAGATAATCCAATACTTGCACAAAAATGTATTTTTCAGTTCTCCATCTAAATAGATTGATGCACAACTAAATGCATGTGACAATATTCCTCATTATAAATCAAAAGCATTATAATGTGATTAGTGAAGAAAAAAGGAGTTGAAATTTGAATAATGTGTGGGATAAATTAATTAAAAAAGAAGGTCAAATATTAAAGGTAAATTATTTGCCTAAGTTTGATTATTTATAGAGTATTAAAATGTAACCATCAAAGAATGCACAGTACAGTAATACACAATAATTACCACAATATATTGAATAAAGCCAATTAAAGAAACTTCCCTTGCCCAAACTGAATCTTTCCAGCCACCAGAACATAATGTGAATCAAAAGACCATGTCCTCAAAGTCAGTAAACAAAGGACCAGTGGTAAAGCAGTTTCCAGCACCTAGCAGATTGCTTTCACACACTGCCACCAATGTTCAGCATTAGTATGTAGGGACCAGCTGGTAACAATTATTTTGATGCTGCTCAGGGAGAAAGGTGATTTGTAGGGAAAACAGGATCCAAACCACTCAGGATTTAGAAAACAAAAGTCAACACTGAATTGCCCATGGGAGCAAACAGGTAACTTTTTGTGTCCTCCTGTGGAGGACAAGAAATTCAGGCTCCAAAAAGCTACAGTTACTTTAGTTGCCATTATAACTTTTATGCTCTTAGCTTTGAAGTAGATGCATGTATGTGCTATTGTATACATTTAAGACAAAGAAGCCCTGGAGTACCCCTTGCCTGCTTTAACTACTTGCACAGGCTTTCATTAAGAGTTGTGTGGCACCTGTTGTTCCACTCTTAACATTTTTCTAATGATTACATTGCAAACCTACTACTGGCTCTTGTCCTGGGAAAGTATCAATATTAAGGTAGCACTGGGGAGCATTTTGGTAATGTGCTTTTCCCCCTCTTCTGTTGAACAACCAGATAGAGAATAAAATGCCTTGGAATAAGTGGTGAGGAATTGGGATCCCTAGAAATTGGCCTATGCTACTTTATTATATAAGCTGTTTAAGTCATTCTTTACAACAGGCTAATTTATTTACTGAAGAGGCACGTCTACCAGATATGGCAAATGAGGTTGCCTTTTCAGACAGACAAAAGGAGATGGTTAACTATGCTCTAGATCAGTGGTTTTGTCTAAGGGGTCCATGGAGATGACTATGATCAATCAAAAGTATGTGAATATCTACACTTATAAGTCAAAGGGGTCTACACCTCCATTTGAAATTTTTTAGGAATCTGCACATGAAAAAAGGATGAAAACCACTGTTCTTGATACACTCATCTCACAGACCCTCCACCCTGCTGTAACTCTGTTTAAAAACATTTCAGAATGGGACTGTTCAGGAAGCTGATAGCAGTTTCCTCATTCACTCAGCCATTGACCTGATAGAAGTGAGCATGTCACAGGAGCATAGGTGGCAGAAGGCCAGGGCTAACCGGGCTCAGTCCCCCCCCAAATGTGGGGCAGCACGTAGGGCCACAGGGCAGCCCAGCCATGGTCTCTGGGCAGCTGCAGCAGAGGTGGGGAGGGACGCACATGTAGCCTGGACCACAGCCCAGCATGCGGATCACTGGCTGCCCAGCATGGCAGGCAAGTACCAGTCAATTCTGTGAAGGGGAAGGGCCTGCAGGGGGCAGATCATGGCCCCCACAGTGAGGGAGGGAGTGGGGCAGAGGCAGGGGTGAATGGGCCCCTGGCTGGGCTGGGCTGGGTGGTGGGACAATCAGAGGCTGGCCTGCTCATCCAGGGGCATGGGGGTGGGGCTCCCACCACTGTATGCACCCCAGCAGAGGCCCAGGGGGTGGGGGGTGGTACCGGCCCCCACCACTTGCCTGCCACCTCAGGGTTGTGCCACACCCTTGCCCTCCTGGCAGCGGGATGCACATGGTATTGCACAGCTCTCGAGGCAGCAGGGCACAAAGCCCAGTGTGCAGCAGCAGCTGCCTCTGTCCCACACACAGATTGGGGGCCACATGGCCCCTGGGCCACCCCTGGGCCTTCCCTGGGGTGCGCACAGCAGTGAGAGCCCCCCCATGCCCCTGGGTGAACTGAGCGGGCTCCAATTGTCCCACTGCCCAGCCAACCAGGGCCCCATTCTCCCCAGCCCCTGCCCCACTCCCTCCCTCCCCATGGGGACTTTAATCTGCTCCCTTGCCCCTTTTCCCTCCCTCCACCCTTTCCCCCACAGATGTACCTGCCAGGTTGGGGGGGTGCAAGTGCTCAGCTTCCCCCCAAATAATTTTTTCTCCCTCTGCCTATGTAGAAGAGCAGCTCTAACTAGTAGAGAACTAGACAAGGCAGTCTTCTGTTTCACTACACTCCAGGACTGGCACTTTTTACTCCCTTATTCTAGGGGTGGTGGCAGTTGTTGGAATAAGAGGCCAAATTTCTACCCACAGAGAGGGCTTCTCTGGCTTCTTTAAAGCCATTTAGTGCCACTTATGTGGGCCAAGATACCCTTAACAAAGCCGAGAACTTGATCCTAAATATTTTGACAAGAGAATTTGCTCAGGACATTCTTTGGTGCTTTTTGAGATTTACAGAGTAGACACATAAAGGATTGTGCTATACATGATGCTCATAAAAGCATAACTTTTTTTTCCAAATTACCAAGCACCAGTGCCCCTCAGGATTGCTGATCAGTCAATGAGAATTTATTCTGACAATGAGCTATCTTGTGTTTCATGGACGGGTTTTATTGACAGTGCTGAAAGAATGATGGGAAGAATTCTATAAATCGAGTCTGAACTTCACTCCAGCTTTCTGTCTCCCAAAATTTAATTGGAACACTGCCATTTTTCTTTTTTGACTTTATACTCATCAGTACTTTTACTTCAGATCCAGGAAATATAATTGGCTTCGTGTTCTTTATATTATAGTAGTGCTCAAAGTGTGCTAGGAGCCATACACAGGAGGACCTAGTCCTTGCCCTGAACACCTTACATTCTAAATGATAGGTAATAAGGAGAAATGAAGGTATTTAGTGAAGGGGCATTCTAGAGAAAACTAGACTCACTTCAAGCAGCAGGCAATGTATGGAAGCCTTCTTACAATTTTTATAAAACCAACATGGTTTCTGAGAACTCTTAATTTTGAAAGGGACACAAGAGCTTCATGTCATCTCATCTGCTTTGGTCATGGCAGGTTTGAGATGTCCTGCTTCCAATTATATCAGTGGCAAAATGTGTATTCCTTAATGAAAGTGGGCAGTACTATAGCAACAGGGGTGGAGGGCAAGTGGGGCATCCGCCCTGGTTGCTGAAGCAAAGGGGAACCAACAGGTGCTGTGACACTGAGAGTGGGATTGGGCTTTTTGGTAGTTCAAAAAAACTGAAAAAAATCCATATATAAACAAATTATTTCTACAAATGAGAAACGGATACCATTAAAAGAATTAGGAAAAAAATTTCTGAGTAAAATGTATCCAGTGCCTGCTATCAGGGCTGTCCCTGGGGGAGGGGGACAGGGGCAAATCGGGGCGACCTCCCTGAGCCCTTCGCTTTGGAGGGTCCCATGGGGCTGAGTGGAGCAGCCACAGCCCCTCCTGCAGGGCTTGCCTAGAGCTGGTGATTCTGTGCTGCTGCTGCTGCTACCGCCAGCTTCACGTCCGGCCACTTGCCCCCCCTCACCCACCACCGCTGGCTTCTTTGCATCCAGGCCCCACACAGGCTGATTTGCCCTTGGCCCCACACTCTGCTAGGATCATCTCTGCTTACTATTTTACTCCCTTGAGTGTAACTTGTTAAATTTATTTCAAAGAAGGAAACATTTATTTTCTAAAGAACAAAGACATGCTGTTTCAGTCAAAACAAAGAAAATGAATTACTAAGTTGCTGATGAAGAATTGCACTAACCACTCAGTTCTTGTAATTTTAAGAGATGTGGACTGTACAGCCATAGATAATAAGATAAAGAATCAATTCCAGAGGTCGTCATAACCATTATAACTCCATGAGATAACCTTCCTTAATGGACAAGGCATTTTTTACAGTGTAGTTCTCAATGAAGTACAAAAAGCAAGACAGATGGCTATCCTAAGGGAGACAAAGCAGTTATTACTATGCTAAATCTTGGTTAAAGTCTCCCCCTGCTGTTTTATAAAATGTTAGTTAATGTGCTTGGGACAAGAAGTAATAGAAATATTTAACTCCTTGTTGGTTAAAGAGGAACAAAACTTAAATTTTGGCATTGTTATTTTATCTGAAAATGTGTGGTATATATGAAATACACGAAAATATACACGTGTCATATATATGACACACGTAATTTGGAAATGGCTTGTTGTTTTCAGCAAACTGCACTTTGTTCTAATTATGTAATACTGGTAATTTGGTATGTTGGTACTGTTCCCATGGTCATGTTTGGAGAGTTTTGAGAATGGGTATCTGTGGAAATACTTGTGGCTTTTTTACAGTTCAGCTCTTAATACAATTGTTCTAATTAGCCTTTAGACCATGAAATACTGTTGTTTCAAATACAAAAAGTGAATGTACCAGTCTTGGCTACTTAGAGTTTTATTTTAATGATCAGCATGGTTTATAAGGTTTTAACCAAGATTCACACTTCAGGAGTATGTATGTCATGGACCATTACATCTACAAAACAGCAAGCAGAATGTATGGGGATTAGCTATCTCTGTGACAGTATAAGGAAGTGGACTGACTAAGCTAGTTATGATAGTTTTTCATCAATATATGAATCTAAGACATTTCAGGGATACTTACTGATGTGACAAAGTTTTGATGGGAAGGTTTCTGAGATCCCAGGTGGACAATCAGGGCTGGAAAGAGAGAGAGAGAGATCAGAATTTACTAGTAACATTTTCAGTTTCCACATGGATGCCTCCACTCAATTCCATTTCATGAACATGTTCGAAAAGTTTGCTCCACTGAGGAACTGAACAAGCTTTGAAACCTTGAAAGTTGTTCTCCAGCCAGTTCTAGTCATTAATAGCATTTAGACTGCACAGTCAAAGTGAAGGTGATAGCCAAAGGGTGTGACATGTAGAAGGATTATTTCAATTTAAAGCCCTGTCATACTTTACTTCCAAATGAACAAAATTACTTATTTGAAAGAGTAGTTGATTAGTTATTGGCATAGTAAGCATATTAAAACATCTTAGAAATAGCAAACAAGATTTAAAAGAAGAAAATGTACAATGACCCTGTACCAGGTTAGCCTGCTCCTTCAAGGTTCATGGGACTTGGGCCAAAAACTGAACCAGAACTTTCATTGGGGAGGATAAGAGTTCGTCCCACACAGTGCTGCATGTCTCAGCAGAGTGCTTCCAGGATCTGCTGGAACATTTTGTGAGTTAGCTAACGCTTATGGATCATTTCATATCCACTACACCCTAGAAAACTCGGTCCAATTTGATAAGACCTAAATCAGCAGCTGTCACATGATTCCTGTAAAGGGCTCAAAGAACTCAGTGGGAAGGGTGCTGTAGAAGAAGAGAGGTGGGTTTCGGTGGCAGGCCTTTTGGTCTTTGTATCCTGTTTTGATCAGCAGAATGGCTTTTTTTGGGTGTTTTACAAGTTTTTATGTTTGTGCTAAAACATGTACTAAGGGAAGGTCCTGAAAGAGAGCTGGGTATGATTCTAAATATTACTTGAACTGATTATAGTGCCCACCAATTTAAATATTGTGAAAACAAAGCATGACGTTGGAAATAAATGTAAACTAAAGCAGATACAAAAAAGACAGTAAGTGTGTCTGGTGAATTCCTTCCATATGTACATGTGATACAGATTTTTTAATTAAAAGGGAAAAGATGGAGGATGCCATCTGTGTATGAGCACAACATCAGCAAAAGATGGAAGTACTCATCCCATGGTAGCAACAGAAGCAGTAAGAAACATAGCCTTACCAACAGGCCCCAAATGTGAGTGCCCCAAATGTATGAAGAGAATCGTGGACTTGGTGGGTCTGAAACACTTTGAACAGGTTCTGCCTGTGTATGGAAGGAGAGACCCTGAGAAGGGGGGAGAGAAAGGTGACCCTTCTCTGCAACTTCCGACGGCGGAGCCAGGAATGTAATTGGGGACTGGAGCACCATGCTGCATTCCAGATTCAGTGCTCGCTCTGGATTGGCGGCAGCCAAGCCCAGAGAAGTACTTCTGGCCCCGGAGAGGGACAGCTGGGGAGGGACTGCAGTGTTGCGGCACAAAAGACACTGGTGGACTCTCCCACTTGTGCTGGTCTGTGGCGAGTGCCAGACAGGCACAAGCAGCTGGCACAGGTGACCAGAGTTTTGCTGGCTAAGGAAGGTACCGGTGGGCAGGATTGGGCCTGACCGTGGTGGAGCACTTGAGCTGAAGAGGAGCCAGATCAGGAATGACACAAGGTGAGCTGAGAGCAGGGGGAGGGGCTGCTCAGTGTGGAAGTCACCAGGAGGTGACTGGGTTTTTTTGTTGGTAAAAGAGTAAAAGTAAATTGAGGAAAAGTGACTCAGAGTACATTGAGAGACTTCACAAACCACCTCGCTTTATAGACGGGGGGAACAAATTGATAAAAATGCTTGTCTTTTGGGCGGGGATTAGAACTGATTGAAGCCTAAGTTGATGTTTAAGTCTGGACCTCTGTGGGACTGTGACAAGGGCAAATGATAGGGGGCATTGACCCCAAAGACAAGGCATCCCCTTGTTGAATTAATTCTGGTTTGTTTTGGGACTATTAAAAAGAATTAATGTTTGAGTGCACAAGGGCACCTTGTCAGTGGACCCACAACAGGGGAAAGACCTTTTTTTTGTTGTTGTTGTTGCACCTTTGATCAAGAATCTGAGGCCCCATGGGGGGATTTGTTGCACCCCACAGTAGGACCTAATGTGGATCCCTGGCAGCTCAGATAGGTTTGCCATACATGGCCTGAAGCATAGGGGAGGGGTTCCCCATGATAAGAGAATCCCATAACATCGAGGAAGTGGTAAGGGTGGGGTGTAGGGAAGGGTAGAGCCTGTTGCAGCCCGATAATAGTTGGCCGGATCTGAGAGAAGATTCTAGAGATTTCTGGGTTAGATCCTGAAGAAGGTTTATTTAAACAACCGTGTTCAACAACAAAGGGATGGTTACAAATAACAATAAAACACGAAATGTGACTATAACATACAATAACACCACAAACTTCAACATATATCAGTGGCACTTATCGGTCAGAGCCGGTTGCCAAGCATGCACACTTTCTGTCCAGATAGGCTGTGTTAGCCTCTCACAAGTCAGGTGTCTCCAAGCTTGTGAGCTGACTCTGGCTGGTGAGGCATGGTCCAGTGCGATCCTCGTCATGACCTCAGTCTCTGACTGATCGAATCGAAGGTGATGGTCCCAGTGTCGATCTGGAACGTCTCCACTGCTGTTTGGGTGCGCTGAGACTTCTTACTGTTGGCTGAGCCACTCACAATCTTAGGTTTTGAATCATGCCCTTATTTGGAAGACACCATCCCTTATGGATACAAGCCTCAGAAAGTGCGCATCATCGCTTAGGAGAAAATGCATAGTCGTTTACCTGCAAGACTGAGCTATGGAAATTCCCATGGAAATTCCCCAAACCCCACTGGGAATTCCCTCACGAGAGCCCCACAAAGAAACTCCTCCAACAGAACCCAAGGCAGGGGTGGAAAAATGCAGCCTGGGGGCTGGAAGCAGAACCCTTCTATCTGGCCCGCAGAGCCCTTAAAAAATTTAGAAAAGTAATATTTATCTGCCCTGGGCTGCCTGTCATGAGGTCCACAATGGCTTACCAAAACTCAGTAAGCAGCCCTCTGCCCAAAATAATTGCCCGCCCCTGCCCTTGCCCCTGCCCCTGCCCCTGCCCCTGCCCCAAGGTATCACCCAGCGGAACTAGCTCCCTAACAGAAGTAAGATCAAAGTTGTGGTAGGCGAGAGACTAGCATGTAACCTTATTGCAATCATTTTAGAAGTAAGAGGGTTGGCGTGTCATGGGTACTAAGGCACATGGTTGACGGGCTATAGCAGAAGCATTCATGGCATGGCCCTGTAAGCTTCCAACGAATTGTCAAGTCTTCACCAAGTATCTCAGTTGTCCGTACCGCTTGCATTGTCTGTTGATTTTGGTAACCAAGGAGACACCCTCAAAATGTCCATCTTCACAGGTGACCCACGGTCTCGCGCTCTCACCTGCCACAACTTGATAGTATACTTAATTAAATTGCTAGAAAGAGTATGTGAACAGGTCCAGTTCCAAGGTTTTCCTTCTGATCTTGTAAGGGCTCCTCCTTCCCCTGCACCCCTAGCTTGAGCCACACCATTAGGATGTTCATGTTCTTGAAAGCGCTATATTGTTTGCCTTGGGTGAATCACTCACAGGTGACCCCCAAATGTTGAAAAGAAACACAATGTCAGTTTGTTTGACACTCCCAAGCATCTCACTATAGAAATAAACAGGAGGCCCATTGGCTCTGCAACCTCACTCACCCTCAGGTATGAGTGTAGGTTCCAGCCTTAGTCCCATGCCTTCCTGTCTAGTCACCATCCCAATATGGCTTCTGCCGGGATGTATCAAACAAAAATTAATTTTTCATTCAGCGCTCACCCAGCAGGTGTACTGAAGATTACTCTGCTGTCTTCAGTTGCTGCATTCATTCCCTAATATGAAGTCTCTGCAGCTAGGCTCCTGTTGCAACTCCTCTAGCTGCTGAGGCTATGCTGGCTCCCATGCCACGCTCTATTACCTGACTCCTCTCCCCTTCTCCACACTGTGTTCTGTCTGCATGACTCCAGGATGCCACTTCCAGCTGTTCTTGGGAGGCTTTCAGATTTCCAGTTCTCTCTCTTCCCCAAGTGGTTATAGGAAGATCTTTTATGACCGGCGACAAATCCCTTCCTCCTATCCAGAGAAAGCACCAGCTAGAAAAATGTATTTTACGGTAGCATCCTGCCTCAGTGGCATGGCAGTGTCAGGTGAGGAAGCCTCTTGGCCCGCAGCTGCTCTTGCTGTCTCGGGCTGCCTCTTCACTTCCTCACACAAATCTGTAAATTCTGCTAAATACCTTATCACAAGGACATGAAAAGAAAGGATTCCAGAAGGAAATTTGGCCAAACAAAGCATAGAAACAACATCAAGAGTGCGTAAGTGCTAAAACGAGCATATATGTTGACTAGAGATTCCACAACTTCTCAAGGCAGCTTGCTCCACTGTCTTATAGTTTTTGCAGTTAAGGTTTCCTGAGATTTGGTGTGCATCTACTTTACTGCAGTTTAATCTCCACATGTCCTGCCCCTTCTGGAAAAAAAGGACAATGTTTCTCCATCTTCTTTGTGGTAGTCTTTCAAGTAGTAAGTCTCCTCTTAATCTTTTTTTCAAGACAAGCATGCAAAGTGCCTTCAGCTTTCTCATATAGCTTGAATTCCATTTCCTTTATCATGTTGGTCATACACCTCTAGACCATCTCCAATTTCTCTACTTCATGGAAGTTTTACTCATTTATTCAAATGCAACTCCACCTGTTTCAATATTGTATTCCTACCATATTATTCTGTATCACATGAATACATGATTTAGCATATGAATTGTGATAATACCTTTAAGTCCTCAGCATAAGCAAGGACCCCATGCTGGCCATGGTACAGACAAGCACAAGAAGATGACCTCTGCCATAAAAGCTTACAAGAAAAAGCTTGTTATAAACCAATTGGAACATAAATACAAAACCAATAGCACCAGTCCTCCACCTTGGAACAAGATGCTTTACTCTTTGATTTTGTGGCTGTTTTCAGTTTGAATAGGGTTGAAGGGTTGTTGTAACTGTGAAGGGCCAGAAAATGAGAGAAGCAAAGGATTTTAGGTAATATCTTTTATTGTACCAACAAGTACAATTGGTGCAATAAAATATATTGCCAAAAGCAAAAGAGCCCTTGCTTTGGCTTGAATAAATAGTTCTAGAATTCGTGGTTTGCAGATCAGTATTTGTAATGCTCTAAATTGGATTGGTTGGCAAATCAAGTTTACAAAAGAAGGTAAGCCAAAACTTGATTTATTTATTGCAAGATGAGGATGTGTTTCAAAAATTGTAAGGTCAAGTAGCTGCCTCTTTAATATGACTAGCAGAGCAACTATATTAGATGAACACATATTATTAAATTAAAGCAGATAATAAGTGTTTGTATTGGTTTTGTCATTTTAGTGGCAGTTCAAATTGCCAGGCTGAGAAGCAGTGGGCGTTAAGTGCCTGAGTAATAAATCTGTGAATCAGTGGAGAATGTAGCAAGTTACAGGTATTATGGGGCAGATGACAGTGAAGGATGATCATGAATATTACTTGGACAATCAGAGAATAAAAGAGAATGATGGGGATTAATAGTTTTATAGATCTTGAAATTAATCTAGGAGTGTCGACAGCCATGACACAAAAACTACCGCCAAAGTGACTGCAGTGCAAGAGATCCTTCGTTAGTACAAATAGAGGTTGTGCCACACCAGTTTACAGATGATATGTCCCCATATTTTGATATCTGCACTTCAAGACAGACATCAGTTATATATTTAAAAACAATTGGAAGGTCATTTCTTAGCGTTGAGAGACTTCAATACTACTCTTGGCCTGTTCCTGAGAGATACCTGATACATGCAACTTCCCTAAGTTTCACTCTGGAATTCCAGCTATTCAGACCAGTTAGGGTTTGGTCCTGTATTTGAAACCAGCAAAGTAAGAGCTGTAACAAGTAAATCCCGTGTGGTACGTAACCCTGACCCAGATGTTCTCTTCATTATGTGTGCTCCAGTAGCACCTAGAAGCAGCGATCAAAACTGGGAACCTACTGTGCTAGAACTGCATATGAAGAGAGACAGTCCCTGCCTAAAAGACAAGAGATGGTGTAAGAGAGGACATGTTTAACTGTGTGATATTGGCTGGTAAACAAAGATAGTATTATTTTATGCCACTTGTGAAATAATATGTGGCCAAATTAAGTGTGGCCACGCACCAATTTTTCATGAGTTTTGGGATACTAAATATTTTACTCTAAGCTCCATGCCTTGGAGTCATGTGAGCATACCAAGAACTGGGTTTTAATTAAAAATTTTAAAAAATCCAGTTATTCATGGCTGCAGAGAAAATCTTGAGATGTGAAGCTTATTGTTTCAAAAAATTAAGAGGCACGTGAAGAGCCCCAAATGTACTATTAAAAAGCCTCAGTGTACTATTAAAAATCCTTTTCCCTTTGGGGAAAAAAGGACTCATGATTTTTGAATGCTTGAGGTTGGTCATACTGTATTACATATGTGCAAGGAGACAAGAGTAGCCTGTGCTCTGAACCTGAGCTGACTTTTCCTTACTTTTAAATGCTTACCTCTGCCACTTAAGCATTGCAATGCAGAAGCTGCATGCATTTAGTTAGGAACATAAAAAATGTTTCTGCTGGCTAATGTTTGGATACCTACCTCTGCATATGTTGGAAATATTCACATCTATCTTGTAGATATTTTGTTTTATGAGGTTTTTGCTTGCTTGAGAGACTGTACAGACTGCCCAGCATCCTAAGACTCTTCATATTATATTAATTTCTGTAACTGCTGAAAATTTCCATCTAATTAGGAAAATAGGCTGATTATGGTAAATGCAGTTTCTTCTGTTGCTGGTTTTGGCATGATGTAAAAGCACTGGAAAGTTTTAGGTTTTTTTATCTAAAATGTTCTTAAAGTCTCCTTTTTCCTAAGCATTTCCTATTATTTTTCTTTAAGCTGTTGTATCGAGTGGGGGAAAGGATGGTCCTATACCAAGGGGACAGAGCACTGATTCTGGACTTGGTCTTGCCACTTCTACATGAAAGCATTTAGCAGTCGCAAGATTAGGCCACAAGTCACAAGCCCTGATCAGGTGAGTAACAACACTTTGTCCTTGTCAGAACATCTCAAATCCTGAACAAGGGTTTTCCTGCAGAAGCAATATACTTGTTCTCACAGATCCCAGTGTCTTTTATTCTCACATAAAGGAAACAAGTGTCAAGCATCAAACATTCCTATTGAACAAAAGAAATGTTTTCATTCACTGAATAGTAAAGCAGAAATACAGATGCAGCATCATACAAAATAGCTTCTGCTGTACACGCCTGCTGAAAACAGCTGTGAAATTCCCATGGCTGAATCCCCCTCCTTCCAACTGAAATGCTATAGGATACTTTGTGGATTGTCATTTCTTTTGGATTTGTTGCTGTTTTTCCATGCTGATTCCGTGAACTTAAAACTTTGTGGATGTGTGTGTATTATTACACAGAATATGCATTCCGGTGGGGGGTTTTTAGGGAGGAAAATAAGGATTTTCACTGTCTTGCTGTGCAAGTCCACACACCTTATAAAACATTTGTGGGCCAAAAATTAATACTGTAGGCAGGGCAATGTAGTACATATGATTTCTTAACTCTAAACCATCTCATTTAAAGGACTCTGTGGAGTAAGGTGCCCCCTAGTGGTATGCACTCTGAAAATATTTCCATCTTGTTCCCCTCTCCCTCTCAGACATTAGAAAAGTAATTATTTCTTTTCAAGTAGTGGCACAATTCTTGCTGCCATTACATTGTTGTCATTGCTCTCCACTCCTAGAAAATATTTCTGTTTTAGTGAGTGATAATGGCTGCCAGTAAAGAGGAAATACAGACTCACACAGCATAGTTCTTGATTTCATGGAACTTAAGAAAATTATCCTATTTTAATTTAAACCCCAAAAGATTCTGGGCCTGATCTTGCAATGAGATTAGAAGGTGTTTAGCTCCTTGGCATGGTTTGTGTTAACTAACATCATGTGAGACTGTCCTGATGAGTAGCCTGGTGATGGCTCAGGGCATTAGTCGATGGCCTCTGCAATAACAGATCATGTTTTGGCATCCAATCATGCATGAAGAGGCAGCAAAACCATAGGGGGGCTTTTTGGTTCAGATCAGGAAACTCACTGGGAGATAGGAAGGCTCAGACTCAGCAGGCATTTGATTATACTTTGTGAACTGTTGGAAAGAAGATTTTAAAAAGTTATCAACTATCTTTTCTGCCCAAATCCTATCCAGTGTAGCTGACTGAGCTGATATTGTTCCTGTCCTTTGAATCCTGCCCAGAATATGCAGCTTTGGGACAAATGCCCAAGCAGAGTGTTTCAAAGGAATAATTTTGCACAAGTCTTTTCCCAACAAGATTCTTTTGCCTGGATCATGGAAAAGGGTTTATTTTATACCTGAGTACTGCAATGATCTGGTCACTTCTCTAGAACGCAGGATAGTGGGAGTAAATGGCTAGTCTGAGTTCCTAGAGGGTGTGGCAGGGAAGGAGACAGGTGACGAGGGAAGGAGCCTAGAATACCAGGGAACACCTCAACAGAATGACTATTCTGTATAATAATACACTTGCATCCATAGAGTTTTATCTTCAGTGACTGGCTTTGCATAAGTCATAGGAAATGGCTTTCTGTCCCAGATCAGAACTGAAAGAAGAAAGCAGGTGTTGCAGTTCTTTATGAAGGTGGTGCAAAAAGAAGCTTTGGCAAGGGCTGAGGCCACTGTAACTGAACTCACTGCGGCCTTGAGTTACTAGTGTTCTTATAAAGGAAACTCAGGAAAACAAACGTAAAATGTAAAACAATAAGTATCCAATGAGATGTACTTGGGGTTGTGCTTCCCCATAATGAGCTGTGTTCTGCGGGCTCAGCGGCTCCCCACTGCGCCCTCACAGCCTTAATAGGGCATGCAGCCAGCTCCTCCCCACTCCAGAGTTGTGTGTGGCTTCCCAGCTCCAGTCCCCGGCATCCCCATGCCACCCAACGCGCTCTTTCTCCTCCTGTCCTCAGCTATTTCCTCAGTCGCTTTTTCTCCAGCCCGCTCCTCTCTTGGGCCCTGCCCCTCTTCTCTCCCAATCCACAGGCTCAGGCTGCTCCTAAACCAGTGTGCCAGAGCCTGTCAGTAGACTGTCTTTTCCCCTTTCACACCCTGCCTGAGGCAGGATCATCCCTATTCAAACCATCCCATACAACCATAATCTAAACTCTATATAAGATTATCCTTAACCCTGACACAACACGGATCTAACACCCTAGCCTGCTGCAGGTAAAGCAGGGGAACCACAGTAGCCAATATTCTGCTTCTATAAAACATTGCCAATATAAGCTCAAGAGGTCCCAGGTAAAGGGCTATGCCCCCCGCTATAGAGGAAGGCAAAAACCTCCACAGTTCATACCAATCTGACCATGGGGCAAAATTCCTTCCTGACCCCAAATATGGCAATTGGTCAGACCCTGAGTGGAGGGGCAAGACCCTCTAGCCAGGAACCTCCAGCTTTGTTCTTTGCAGGAGAATCAACATGCCTCAGTTGAAGTCCCCAGCCTCAGCTGTAGCCAACACCCAGTGATGCCACAGAGAGCAGGGCCAACAGCCCTGGGCAGAATGTCAGGGCTGGACAAGGGATGCAGCAGGTTGCAGCCCTTTGCAACACTCACCTGTGGCCAAGGAACAGCTCCAGCAAGGGGATAGGATGGGCAGAGGCTGCCTGGGTCTTGTCCAGGGGGGTACACAGGGCCTGGTGAGCTCCTGCACACAGCAGCAGGCTCCCTCAGGCTCCTGGTGTGTGTACCCCAAGGCACAAAGTGGCTGGAGGCTTTTACAGCCTGCAGCTAGGAGTTAGTAGAGAGCAGCCCAGCCCTGGGGGAGGAGAGGCGGCCAGCCAGAAGCCCTGGGGCTGGGCTCTGGCCAGGCCACTAGTGGCTGGGCAGACCCAGCACTGAAGGTTGTGCATTAATGCACATTAACACGTCTACACATGCATTAATGCACTTTAACTAATTGTGCCTAAATTTGGTACTTACTTTATGCAGGTATCAAAATTTAGGTGTGATTAGCTTAAAATAGCCAATTTTAAGGCACATTAAGGGCACACATGTGTAGACGTGCACCGTTAATGCACCTTAAGTTGGACTAAGATGTGTTAAATGCCCACTTGTAGACATGCTCAGTTTGGAGTATGCTTATGAATATATATAAGTGAGGTGTGTTGGAGTATGCTGCCAAAGCAATATAGTTAAGTCCAAAGTGAATTGATCTACATTGTCCCCAAGTGTTTGCAGAAAGAAACATATTGGGTTTTACTTTCCCTTCCTGGGTTGTATTTCCTAAGGTTGCTGTTGAATTAACTCAGTACATACATGCAGCAGAGTCAGAGTTGTTGTAGCTGTGTATGCATATATAGTATACACTATACAACATATACGTGCCATAACTACAAAACAACCCTGTCTAGCTATGATATTCATAAATTGTACATGCTGTTCCAAATCCATTCTGGTATAATTTTAAAATTTAGTTAATCTGGTTCAAGTCTATGTATAGATCGTTTTAAACCTAGTTCATTAGAATTTACCTTGTTTGTGTTAATATACTAAAACAAACTAATCTGAAATAAGTTCTAATCTAGTATAAGTGTGTTCACACAACGGTTTACACTGGTTATGAAATGAGTTAAACTGAAGTGGTAGAAATCTGTATATAGATAAGGTACCTATATTGCAGAAAAAGAGCCTATGCCCACAGATTTAATCAGGAACAGTTATTCTCATTTAAATTTGCACCCTATCTGAATTAATTTACTTGTGGGGAAAAGCTCTCAGAAATAGGTTTAAGTTAAACAAAAATAAAACACTCTGAAATCAAGATAAGGTTGTTTTCAAAAGGATTTATTTTGGTTAACTAAACTGTTTTATTTGAAACTGCTGGATATAGACAAAGATTCTGTCTATTCAAGGGCAAAGTGATAAAAGGGATATTCTGATCCCAGTTCATGAATGTTCTAAACACCTTCTGTTTCTAGACATCCATTTGCAGTTTCTCTGTGCAGATCACAGACATCCACAAGATAAGAAAAGGAAATTCTAGACATGCAACAGTAGTAACGTATATTTAATCAGCTATCAGAAGGAGAAGCAGAAGCAGCTTTCTCATTAAATGATAAAAACTCATTAGAATATTAATACATACTGCTGACTGTTTAATGCTAAAACCATTCTCAGATGGCTGAAAGTTATAAAATATTGATATAATTTTAAGATCCGGGATATATAATGGAATTAAAGAAAATGGTGGACTTTTTCTCAGACCTTTATCCAAGGGAATCTGGTTAGAGTGTGGAATGTATTTTATTCTCTTTTGAATGTAAATTTTAATAAATACATTCACTTACTGGGTAACCTTGTTGTGAAAGCTCCAGCACAGTTATTAAATATTAGCATTAGATATTTTAGCATTTAATCCACTATAGTTTCTCAGTGTGAATCCATTCTTGCAGGTTATCTCAGCTATAAGAACTTCTATTATCCTAGAACAATTAGTTTGAATTGGGGCCTTCTGTTGAAGCTTCTCTTTACTGGAGTGGTGTTTGCTCACACAAGTGGTCTCAGTGAAGTCAGTGAAGGGACTGGTTCACTGGAGCGCTGGTTGCAGGTGCTCATTTTCCTAAAAGCATGTTCATTTTGCTTCTGAACACAAATCACTGAGTCTGGATAATTCCAGACTTCCATCATGGAGGGGGCAGCCTTTCTATATAATCTTAACAACATAGAACCAGAAGGGATCTCATGAGGTCATCTAGCTTAACCCATTGCTCCAGGCAGCACCATCCCTATCTACACTGTATCAGGAAAAACGTTTAGAACATTTTTCTACCTCTAATTCTATTATGGGTGTAATGAGACAACTGGACTCATCAAAAGCATAGATGGACATATGTTTAAGACATAGTCTGGGCAATGATTGTATGGTCTGGAATACATACTGGGCAAGCATAATTGTTGGGCTTTGGATATAGTGGTAAGGGTTAATGGGTATCTGAGCACTAATAGTCCTCATGGCCGCACTAGGAGGTTGTTGAAGTGACTGAGTTATTGAATCCACCTACAGAGGAACTAAGCTTCTTCGAGAAAAAAAAAGTCTGGGGAATTTTAGTGGGAGAGAATTGAACTAGGGAGGAGTTCAGCTGGGAAGAAAATTATTCTAGGCTTGGCTGTGGCTCTTTTCCACAGTTTTTCAAGAACAAAGAGCTTAAAGATGCATCTCTGAGAGAGAGTCACATGGTAGGGTGAGTGGAAACTGAGTAAGACACTCTGGCTGCCAGAGCATCTCTATGGTTGCCCCTTGCCCTGGTGCTGAAACACACAGCTGGCCAGGCCCTGTGTTTCAACACCAGGGCTCCAGTGCCAGTGAGTAAGCGCTTCGGGGGGGGCTGG
>NW_017729029.1:47411256-47423444 GCF_001723915.1 Gavialis gangeticus
GTGGGGCTGGGTGGGGCAGCCATTGGGGGGGCTGGGGTGGGGCATGTGAGCACGTGGTTGCATGTGTGGATGCACCCAAGGAGGTGAAATGGGCACTGAAACACCTTTCCAATTGCACACACCCGTCCTAAGTTTATCATGTGCTCCCTGATGTTAACATTCATTGCATCTTGTATCAAGCACTTACAAAGCAGTTTTAGCCTATGCTACTAACTGCAGGGCTGGATTATGACATGCTGGGGCCCTAAGCAATGTCAAGCTTAAGAGGCGACATAGCATTACCAAAAAAAGTGTATTATTTCCCTGCCACTTCAGGACAGGCTGCCATTTCCCCCCACCAGCCCAGAAGTGGCAGGAGAAGTTTGCACGTGGTTGCTGCCACCTCCATTAAGCACCCCGTGCCGCTGCTCTGTGTGCAGCTGGTGCTCCGGGACCGGCTGCCACTATCCTTCCACCCCTACCCAGCTCCTCAACCGGCTGCAGTGCCAGTTTAAAAAAACCAGCATTTTCAAATTTCTGGCACATGCTCAGTCCTGAGCACGCCAGATTTGTGAGGTTTTACTGTATTTTTTTGTATTTAGAGGCCCCTCATAATGTGAGGCCGTAAGCTGTAGCTTACTTAGCTTGTGCCTAAATCTGGCACTGACTAGCTGCCTTTCCAAGAATTTTCACCAAGGGCAGTTGTAGTGAATGCATCTTCCTTTGAGGGAAGCCTTCTATCTGTAGAGTGTAGGCAGGAACAGGTAAGTCTTCCTGAGACTCCTCTGTCTGAAAGGTAGCTAGTTCAGCCTTTCTCTTTCTCTAAGACAGAGTACTTTTAATCCTTTGCAAATATGTAGGGTCTTTCACCTGAGTCTCTCAAGCCACTTTGCATACAGGCCTGGCTCCCAGTTCACTCTTCTAGCCACCTTTGTAATTGCCTCCATATCTTGACAACGGGCAATTAACCAAATCCCAAAAGAGTCATTTTCAGATATCTGCCTGCTAACTCTGCAGGAAAACTACCCGACAGGTTTGTGGACTATCATGAACATTTCCTAACTGAGGCATCCAACTTATTTCGACATCTTTGCAATGGGGATTATAAAAATACAAATTGTTTACTTACCCATCAAAAAAGGAACTGAAGTCAAATGGATGAGGACAATTTTACAAGGCTGATATTTTGCCAAACTCCACCACCAGCCACTAGTCCAGTTAAAGGCAGTTTGGGTTATCTTACCTATGCGTCTTCATTCTTCCTAAATGTTTAATGCCATTACTTTGCATTGTCATGGATTTTTGTAGATAAAAACCATGGGTCCAGATATTTAAGCTTCTACATATGCAGTGTCCATGATTAAAAACTTCAGTTGCAGAACCTGCATGAGCTAATTTACCAGTCAGGTGCCTCCCTGGATGATTCCAGGTAAAGTCATTGTTCCTCCTTGTACATGTCCATACCCATCTACCTTCTTGAGGGTTTTTCAGCTTAAGTGAGAAATACTTCACTCTTAACTCCTACTTAGAGAAATTCTGTAGGAAACTGTTGTTATACACCGGTGTTACTACCTGCAACATGTCCCTTTGCCTCGTCCATCAATTACGTTATTTTAAGATGAAAGCTATGAACCGCCTGATAGAGAATAAAAAAAATAGATCTTGCAACAGGTGACAGTACAGTACAGTACAGATGCTATTTGATTTCAGCCCTGTCTGTTGGTGTGACCGTGTAGGGAGAGGCTGGGCCTGACCAAATCTGTCTCAGGCCCTGTTTGGATAATAATGCCATTGGACAACTGCCCCCCTTTCTTTTGTTTGAAACAAATGGCTTTTATCTAGCTGACACAGAAAAGGTAAAACATCCTCTGACATTGCCTTACCTGCAAGGGTTTATTTTCTTGAGGAAGACTGGAAGGAGGAACAACTGGGAAAATGTTCACTGCACTGTTGGGAAGTGTTTTGGGTAAGACTGCACAATGCAGGCACAAAATGTTGCATGAATAAGCACAGGGTAACAGGGAAGAACAGTGAAGAAACCTGACGACACACAAAGACAAGTAGCGCTACTTGGTCACCCACAGTCATGTGTAGTTAGCAGGAACAGAAAGTCCCAGCCCTGTTAAGAACCATTTTTCTCTTCTCTCTCCTCTGCATACCTGTTCCAACTTTCCCTGGCTCTCTTCCATATTTTTTTCTACAGGAATATGATAAGGCAAGATGATGGTAAATATACCAGCTACTGTTCTGAGGACATTTCTTCAGCTATTGGATACACCTGCTCTGACATGTGGGAAATGAATCCAGGCACATAATCTCTGTACACATACATAGGACCAGGTGGCAGAGCCTGTCAGGCTTCCTCACACTCAACAGCAGTTTGTGCAGGGTGCATGAGTCTTCTCACATTACAGCTGGAGAGCAGTCTTCTCATTGCCTCAGTGACCTTCTAGGCTTTGGGTGTTGAATGAAGTGAATAATCCTCTGGGGTATTTTAGCCATACCTGCAAGGAAAGAGAGGACTGATGCTTTGTGCTCTGAATGTGGGAATAAAGCCAGGAATTCAGGGGTTCTAATCTAAGCTGTGGAGTTTACTTCCTTTGAGTTCTGGTCAAGTTGCTGCTTGGCCTTCTCAATTCAGATAAAAAATATTGTAGACAATATTCTATACATTTTAAACATTTTTCAAAAAGGTATCTGACTTTGTTGCGTTACCTGAATTTTGGGGAGTCAGTGGGCACGTCTATGCGTGAAATTAATGCAATACAATCAACTCCGGTGCACACTGAGTCAGAGTTTATTGCTCTGGGGCACTGCATTTACATGTGTACCAGGGACTGCAGCATGTTGAGCCAGGTTAGAGTAGCCCCCGGGGTCAGCCTGCCAGCTTGGGGCTGCTCCGACCTGGCTCAATATGCTGTGGAGGGGTTGGCTGGGACACGATGGTGCTACAGTGTGAGGCCAGCTGGCAGGCAGACCCTGCATTAAAGCACCCTTGTGCCCCAGCCAGCCCCCATCAGGATCTACATGTGCATTACTGCACACTAAAAAATGCCTCTGCAGGATTGTACTTGTATATACAGGTACTAATCTACAGCAGAGTTAATTAGTTTACTGCAGCTTAATAGCGCCTCACATGTAGACACTGATACTACTGTGGAGCTAATTAGGCAGCTCTACAGTAAACATCTCAGTAGATGCATCCAGTCTGAGATACTTTGATCCAGTTCCTGTTCCAGAGCTATAAAGAATCCATGCCTTCAGCTGACACCAGGTTTCAGGTACTCATACCTGAAAACTGGGCCAATTCTGTCCCAAGTATGGGCATCCAAAACTTGACAGGAAAACTGGCAGCTATTTTTGAAAATGCTGAACCCTGACTACTGCTCCCCTTGTGTAGATTCCTCATCTGTACAATTGGGATAGGAATCCTATCCTATCCTATCCTCATAGGAATACTATGAATACTGGTTAGTGAATGACTGTACAGTAGTGTGCAGAGTGAATTTTGCTATTTCCTGAGAATGTCAAACACTTTAATTTTACCCCCAAAACTTATATTATTATAGTTATGCATAGCAAATATATAAATCTAAGTTTGTTGGGGCATAAGGAAAGTGTCTGCCACTATTTATCTATTTTTAACTAATTGACCTGGCTCACAAATTTTAGTATGTGACTCAAGTATTGCTTGCCATTCAAGAGCCCTACTTACAGCTGTAGATTTTATGAGATTATCTGGCTTAATTAGTATTACTGTAGATCTCCTATGGTGCAGAATATGGCTTGTTTGAATTAAACTTTTTAATCTGGTATTAACAGGAATTGCCATTAAGTTACATTTGGAACAATAATTAGCTACAATCCAGGCTGCCATAAACCGAAAAAATGCTGGCCACACTCAACCACTTAGTGATTCTCCCCCCCCTTAGGGTCGCTGTCTCTTCAGGGGTGACTTCTCATGCTGTTATTGCTCACAGCATGGGTACAACCCCATCTCTGCCCACAATTGAATTATCTCTTTACCCGAGAGCTACTGCCGCTTGCCAGTTATGTCCTCCCCAGCCAGGATTCTCAATAGCAGTGTCACATCTCATCTCATGCCCAGGGTTTAGCTTCTTACTATGATTTCTGCTCAAAACCACCACTTTCAGTTTCCTTCTGCCTTGCAAAGGAAGCTCTTGCAAGTCATCCTTGTCTGGCGTTGTCTGCTGAGCATGCTGGTTTGGTGTTTGCCGACCAGCGTCTCCACACCAGCACTGGTAAATACTGTCTCCCATTCTAGGCCCTGCCCAGGGGTCCGCCCTCTATTCCCTGCAGTCAGGAGTCTTTCCACCCACTTTGCAGTCCTGGCATCCATTTTAAATTTTACATGCCCCTGACATCATTCTCCTGCATCCAGTTAAATGTGGCCGCACTTGTGTTTATTTTAGCTTTGCCACTTATTTTTCAGTGTCAGTTCGTCTGACAGGTAAGCTTAGCAGGGGTGGATTCTGCCTCCCTGCTACAGGGCTGCTATCTTTCAGAAGATACCATTTTAACAAATTATAGATAAAAAAATCAACTAAAATCAAATATCTACTATAACATATTTTAATTTTATTTAAAAAAATATTTTTTTCCTGGTTTATGCTTTTCTGAGTAATGTATATAGAGGTGATTGCATAATAGCTCAAAATGAAGTCTTACTCTTGAATATTGTGTGGGGGTGGTGGGGTGCATGGTGGGGTGGGCAGGTGTGTGGGGAGGATGTGGGAGTCACGGGGGATGGAGTGTGTGTGCAGGAGTGTGCACATGTGGAGATGGGCTGGGGAGGGGCTGCCTGCACTCTAGGTCTCAGGAGCCAGGTCGGTGGGAGAAGGGAAGCGGGGGGCATGGGACTACCCACAGGTGGTGGATCATCATGCCGGGCAAGTGGAGTGGGTGGAAGGCAGCCAGGAGTGGGAGCTCTGCACACTGGGGCAGGAGCTGTCAAATCGCGGACAGTGATCCAAATCAACAAATCAAATACTGTCCCCAATTCGGGCCAAATCTGAATCCAATACGGACCATTTTGCACACCCCTAATAACCAAGTTGTATATGTGGGTATGGGTTTTTCCCCCCCATAATGCAATCATCAAGTTATTCCATCCTGACTGTTCCTCCAGCTTCACAGTTATGCCCAACTGTGCAGATGCAGAAGTTCTTTTTCTACTTTAGTCCTTATTGTTAGTGACAGTCTTTCCATAGGCACTACTGACACTAGAGTTATCCTATGTCTATGAACATACTGGGAAATCTTTCCTCAACTGTACCTGGTGCAGTATCTCTCTATGGTTTTCACTGCCATGACAACAATTTGTTTTTAATCGAGTTAGTAATTTTTAAAATTCTCTTTAATGATGTGCTTATTGTATAGAAATCTAGTTCATGACCTTTTTCCCCACTCCCTGTATGGAGTACATGCCCTCCATATGTTACAAAGCAGTGCTGTTTTAAAGAAGTGGGTCAACCTTTTTGTGTATACTGTTTCAGGGATGCGGTTTACTTGTGCCATAGTATCAATATTGATTTTAAAGATATTCTTTCTGGACTTAAGTTAGCTACGTATGTTCCATTACTGTCTTCTTCTGTATTCTAAACTGTAGCCAAAAAAGGAACACCACGTCATCACTGCTGCACTGAATTCCTTCAGAATGTTCTCCAGTTGCATTTACTGTATATCCTATCCATTTCTGTTTGTCTGAATGACACACTAGTTTAAAATGGTTTACTTTGTGGCATTTCCTGTATATTTTCATCAGTGTTTGACACACAGCAGAAATTTTGCAGAATCTGTGCCCTTACTACATGCTATTATTTTATACTGTATGTGACCCGTGCTTGCTGTTGCATACTTACCTCTTCATATGTGCATAATTCAAGGTCACAGTGGCCTTGAGACTGACTTGACTTGTTATTAAGATCCTATCTTTCAGCATGTAATCCCCACTCGTGAAGTCTTATCAAATGTAGCTGTGTTACCTACTCATCAGTTAGTAAGTGCTTCACTTCTCTCATAGAAAAATTGTTGTTGGAAAACAATAGGCTTCAGTGAGTCTGCCACTAGAGACCCATGAACTGCAGATATTCCTGCACTGCTGCTAAATACATGCAAAAAATTAGTAGGCTCCTGGGCTGCAAACTGCTTATCTACCCCAAGTTTCTGCGAAGATCAGCTCTGTTACTTTCCAACTAGTCCAATATTTCACAATGCTTGTTTTCAAAGTCCATAAGCCACACACTTCTTGCATTATTCTGTATGGAAGTCATAGTTACTTTGCTTTGAGTATCTGATCTCATGTACTGTCCTGCTTTAGACTATTCACAGGAATATAGGTAAACTATTTTTAACAAGACTTTTCAAATGCACACTATGGTCTCAGTAGCTCAGCTTAACAGATAGTCATATTTCATATTTCCTATGCCTTTCCTATGACTTCTTTGATAACTCTGTATGAGTGTAATCCAAAAACTAATCTGTTTGCCCAAGGAATCCCCTTACCACCCACCCCCAAACACACAGATTGCCCTGTGCTGAGTAGCAGAAGCATGGTAGAAAAGAATCCTTTACAGTTTGAGTGGGGAAAATTTAGTTTCACTAGTGGCTGCATCTACATGAGTGGCGGACTGCACAGACGTTACTGCACTGTCATTTAGTACTTGTAAGTACTTGCACGCACTTAATGACTGTGCAGTAGTTGGAGTTACTGTGCAGTACTGTTGCTCCATGTTTTTTTTCTGATGTTACTGCACAGTAGCTCATTACTACTGTGCAGTAGTGTCACATCACAGTTAGTGCCTGGCAATGCAACTGTGCAGTAGCAATGAGCTACAGCACTGCTACTGCACTGTAGAGTCTTGTGTAGACATGCCCACTGTGGTTTAAACTATCTGTGGTGCTTTCAGTGGCTTAAAAAAATTGATTTTCAGAGTTCTTCCCAGGGTCCAACTTCTTCAACTATGAAATGACTCATGGAAACTATGGCTTCCCTATCTTGTCTCGTGTGAATTTATGGCTTTATTATCTGGTAATACAAATGCATGTAAAGCTCTTTTCTTCCAAACGTGGTTTATGCTGATGTTTAGTTTAATCTGAACTTGGAACTGAAAGCAATTCACAGTTCAAAATGCAAGACAGAGCTCATGTGAACACACTGAAAACTAAATACGGTTTTGAGAAGCTCTAGTTAAGTGTTCAGGTTATGATGCAGCAGCATTCACTACGGTGCTGGAAGTAAAGAACCGTTTAACCAAATGTATATATGGTAAAAAAAATGGTGCAATGTTTAAAAGAATAAATTGCTTGCTCTGCTCCAGATCCACCCCTGGCACATCATACATTTTTCAGCAGAGAGACTCCAGGGTTTAAACACGCTTATTTTTTTTTTAAGTTTTCCTTTGTGAATGCTTCTTTTTAAAGAACATCCTCCACTGGAGTCCATTATTGTTTAAGAATGCACGTAGCTGTCAAGACTCTTTCCTGGTTTAGACCTGAACATATTATTTTCATTTTTTTTGAGCTTGTGTGTCTGGGGTTTAGTAAGCCCTGCAGGCAACAATCCACCCTTTATCTGCATACTGTGTGATATCTGTCAGAATTTCTACTTCCACCGGTGTTGTATAAAACCCTTTTGTCATTCCCTTCTTTCAGTCAGTTTGTCTGGCTGGTAACGCAATCTACTTCACACAAGCTTATAGTTTGTAAACCAATATTAATGAAAGACTCACCCATTTATTACTAGATACACAAAAGTGTATGATGCAGGCTTAGAATGTGGTAGGAGAGGTTGTGCTTTTTGAGCCAGAAGATCTGAACACTTATTACTGAGTGGCTAACATGTGCACCCTAGGGATAACTGGGTACAGTGGTATAACAGAGAGGGGCAACTGAGGCAGCATCACACCTTTGTTCCAGGGGCACAAAAATAGCCACCACTGCAGCTCTAACTGACTACATTGCCACAATCGGCATGACAGCAGCTAGTACTGCCTTGTGCACTGTGGCTGCCCCAGGTTCAGAGTTGCTACACCTCTGACTGGGTAACAAGTCTGGAGGGACACAGACCTGTTAAAATACCAAGAATTTGGCAATTTATGTACCTTAAGTTTCCTTTATATGCCACTTAAATTAATGGAGCATAATGTAGCCTTCAGATCAAAATGTTGACTAGTTCTATAGTTAAGATGCTTTGCCATGGCTCCAGAGACCCAAGTTCAAGCCTTACTCTAGAACAATGGTTCTTAGGCAGGATGCTGGAGCACCTTAGGGTGCCACAAGATCCTTTGAAGGGTACTGCAGGAAATATGAGGAGTTAAGCTGATAAAGGCAGGCTCTCTCTGTCTCATCTTCTCGCGCCCCTCTGCAATGAGGTAAGCACTGTAATAAATGTTAGACTTTGAAATATGTTGCTGCACAGGTCAGAAGAGTTATGGAGGCATGTCTCAATTCTAACAAGGGGTGCTTTGAGTCTAAAAAGGTTGAAAATCACTGCTCTAGAATCATGTCCAGGCCACGCAGGTGGAAATCTGTATCTCTCTATAATTTCCTACCCAAATGACCACCCAGATCTTATGCTAGCCACATCATTCCCTTACAGGCTAGGCTACAGAAACTGCTGTATCTAACCAAATGAGTCCAATAGGTCACCAAGGCTCAGGTAGACCTTTGATACTTTACTGTAATTGGAATATACTTATTTGTACCATCAACAGATTAAGGGGAATGGTATTTTTATTGGTAACAATAGTGTGTCTGATTTGTCAGGTAGTCACACAGTTAACTCGTATGCATTTCATCTAGGCTTGTAGGATTGTCTTTTTTCTCATGTGCGTGCAGTCACTCAGGGTATAAAGTTCCTCTCCTCTGGTAAACCAGCTTCTAGAAAAGGAAGTGTCAATGCAACAGTATAGGAGGATGTTTTTAATCAGCTTCAGTTCAGCAATATTATAGCAGTTGCTGAAGCTGGAACTTCTAACAAATCTTATTAAAGCACAGATAGGGTTCTCTAAACTTTCAAATGGTTTTAATATTTATGCTCCAACCTTGTTAACACTTTCTGTTCTTGTGGAGTTTAAATCTGTATTTAAATGGCACAGCAGCCACATGAATATAACCATTTTGAGTAGACCTGCAGCTTGTGTTTCTTCTGCAGTTATGCTTTTATGTTATGTAATATTATCACTGGATTTAATGGTGCTTTGCAGTCCTGAACTCTCCTGATTTATTTAATGACAATTTCCTGGCACAAATTTTAACTTGGTTTAAGTTGGATAATCATCTTGCTACTTGTGGTGTTTGCTTGTGAGAGAATGCTAATATTAGTAAATCTCTCTACCCACTGCATTCAAAGGCACTTCTGCAGGCAGTGCTGATGGTACTTCTCCAGTGACTTGAGGTGTCTCCTGCATGTTGCCCACATCTCAGTTCTGTAAAGTAAGGTGGGGATCATGGATGCTTGTTAAACCATTAGCTTGGTTTCAGATCTGATGTTGCGATTTTCAAACACCTGTTTCCTCAGGCATCCAAAGGCTGCACTTGTACATTTGAGGTGATGTTGGATTTCCTTGTCGATGTCAACCTGCTGTGAGAGAGAGCTTCCAAGGTACAGGAAATACTCAACGTTCTCCAGAATCTCACTATGAATCTGAATAACTGGACCTGGGGACTGTCCATTAGGACCTTGTTGGTGGAGGACCTTAGACTTCTGAATGTTGTCAGTCCCATTTTCTTGTATGGCTAGGTAAAGACATCAATGATTGCCTGAAGGTCTGCTTCCGAGTGAGCACACAGTACAGCATCATCAGCATACTGGAGCCCAATGACTGAGGTTGGCATGGTCTTGGTTTTGGCTCAGAGTTGGCTGAGATTAAACATTTTACCATCCATGTGGTAGTTTATCTCCACTCCAACTGGGAGCTTGTTGGTGGTCAGATGTAACATCATAGTAAGGAATATCAGTAAGAGTGTTGGGGTGGATTACGCAGCCTTGTTTCACTCCCACGTTAACGTCAAAGGGATCTGTGATGGATTGATTATTGACCACCACCTTTCGCACACCATCATGAAGCAGGCAAAGAATGATGAGGAATTTCAGTGGTCTGTACTTTAAAAGAATTCTCCACAGTGCTTCTCAGTTGACACTTGCAGGCTTTCATGAGGTCGAAGAAGGCCATGTAGAGAGGTTTATGTTGTTCCTGGGATTTTTCCTGCAGCTGGCCTGCCCGCCTGACTCATGCCTTTGATGTAACTGATAAGTTGTTCCTAGGCAGAAGGCTGCCCATTTAGTGCTCCGATGCCAAGGGCATAATACATGGCTCTGTACCGACCCTACACCATGTCCCATGCCTCGTAGATGGCATCACTATATGGCGCAGGGTGTAGTTTCAGGTCACTATATGGCACTGGCCCCATATTGGGCCTCACTATATTCCAGTCTGACATTTGGACCCCACGCTGGATCCCTCCTACTCAGGCAGCCCAACCTCTGCCATCATCCTGGACTGCAAACCCCGCTAAACTCCTTTCCCTTTTGGCAGTGACCTCCCTCTGGGACCTTTGGCCTCACAGGCCCTGGCCTTGCCTTAGGCCAGTCAGGACTCTAGGCAGTTGGCTCTGGCCATCCCTCGTAGTGGGCACTCTTGCCCTCTGACCCTCATGGTCCTGGCCCCAGCACTGACCGGTCGAGGTTCTCTGGGTAGGTTCTTGGCAGCTAGCACTCTCCCATACAGCTCTTCCTTCTGAGCTTGTCGACCACCTAGTTCCTCCGGACCCTTCCTGGGCCCACTGTTCTGCCCTCACTGGGCTCGCTCTCTCTCTGCCCCTTACTGGGCCTCTACTTGGGCCACCCTATGTGCAGTCCTTCATCCCTCCCCCCTCTCCCCACCATGGACCCTACTCTACGTGGCCTCCAGCTCTCATTCCACCCCCTCACTGGGGCTTCTGGGCCTTACAACCCATGGGCCTCAGGTTCCACTCTTTGGGCCTTGGCCCTGTGCTTTTCTCTCAGTGTGTGCTCCCCTGCCCTTTCCCCTCCACAGGGTACCCACAAGGCAGTGGGGCTGAGGCTTCATGGTGCTCCATATTTGCCTCTCACTAGGGAGGCACTGGTGCGGCATTTCCTGGAGACTACCCTGCCACAGGCGTCCCCACCATACCATGCAACCCCAGCAGGGTATAGTTTCAGGTCATGCCCCAGGACCAGGAACCTCCTCCATCCCCATAGCTCCTACTTTTGGCCTCCAGGTATTCTGGGAGCAGCAGTGCTCTGGCTCGGAGATTTTCACCCTTCAGCTCCCCAGTCGCAACTGCCCAGCTCTGCTCTCAGGGCCTGTCTTATACCCTGACTACACCAATCAGGCAGCCTCCTGGGTGCCATGTGACCCTCCTGGGATGGTGGATTTTTTTTCCACTCCTGTGTGTGTTGCTAGTCACAATTTTCATAGTTTTGACAGTGATGAGAGGGGATGATATCTGCTCAAGATGAACTTCTGTTAAGAAAGTTTTATACTTCCACTAGTTACAAGTAATACACTTCCTGAAATATTTCCTTGTATATAACAGCATAGTATGTATCATTTGTTGCTGTTTTTCATACTTTAGCGGTCTCTCCTTTATAGATAAATGCTCATAAACATCATCAGGGGTGTCAAACTTGTCTGGCCCCATGGACCAGATGGGTGGAGTGGTAGTACAGTAGTGTGTGGGCCAGATGAGGCCTATGGATCCCCTCCACTTCTCCTTTCCCCAGCATATCTGATCTGGCTGCAGCTTCAGCTGGTTTGTATGTGGTGTGGCTCCTGGAGCAACCAGAACAGTCTGGCCAGAGTGGCAGCCATGCTGCATGTGGTACCATGTCTCAGCAGCTCTGGTACTGTGCCATATGCAGTGCTTAGCTCTGGCCAGTTTGGGACCTGCAGTGCAAGCAATACCGGCATGTGCTGCATGGAGCACAGGTCCTGGACTAGCTGGAGTGGGCACCCAGTGTGGTGTGCATCTCAGAATGGGCTCAGGGTGGCCACCATGTGCAGTATGACTGCTGCTTTGCTTTGTCCAGGCTACGCTTCATGTGGTACACATTCTACCCATTCCAGGATTGCACTCTACTCGGCATGGGTCCCAGGCTATAGTGCCTGCTGGCTCAGGTATGTGGGAGGGTGGAGGGAGGAGAGATGAATAAGAACTTAGTC
>NW_017729029.1:47428444-47433112 GCF_001723915.1 Gavialis gangeticus
CAACTTCCAAGGGAAGTGGTGCTGGCCCCTACCCTGGGGGTCTTTAAGAAGAGGCTGGATGCCTACCTGGCTGGACTCATTTGAGTCCCGTTTCTCTTTTTGGGGTTTTTTGTTGTTCTCCCGCCCTGGCGGGGGGTCGGGCTAGAAGATCTACTAGGTCCCTTCCGACCCTTAATCTATGAATCTATGAAAACTGAACTGTCACAGCTTGTTTGTTCAGTAAGAAAACAGGCCTGGAATTCATACAGCTTCTTTCTCTGCAGATGAATAGTTATTATCATGGAAGCTGTTGGCAAGATGTAATACAGACACTGACGAAGCTCTTCAGACAGAACCTGGTATAATTACAAATAATGGTATTTACTTTGAAGTGGATTTCATTTAATAGAGAACCAGTGATCATGCAAAAATGTGGATTTTGGCTTATTTTTTAAAATCCCAAAAGTGGGAATTTTTTTTATCAGAGAAAACCAAGTTCCCTGTTCATCAGATTGCTCTGTCAGTGTCAGAACATTTGAGTATATATTACATGAAGCTCTAGGGTATGGCTTGAAAGAGATAATGACATGGAAAATCATGGGACATTTTATATTTACACAGCAATTTTAATTATTATACATTAGCTCCTATTAGTCCCAGATAAAATGTGGCTAAGTGTTATAAGTTTGCACTATAAATTAGGGGTGTTTCATTTTAATCACAGAAAAATGTGGATTTTGGCTTACTTTTTTAAAACCCAAAATTGGGGATTTTTTTTATCAGAGAAAACCAGGATCCCTGCTGATGAAGTGAGCCTCAGACCACAAAAGCTTGGGCTATACGCACACATACACTTTGGTTAGTTCATAAAGTTCAAGTCTATGACATGGCATACAGATTGCATCACTGGGGCCATTAGAATCTCTTTTAATTTTAAGAGCAAAGGGAGGCTTACTGCCATAGTCACACGAATACAAAACAATCATGACGTTGTTGCTACCAAAAAGTTAAAAATACGGATGATTAAAGTCTGCCTGGAATTTTCCATGATAGCTTTGTGGAGGAAAGTATGTCCCTGGGATAGACGTGCTGAACTGGAGCAAACATTCTTTCCGCTAGGACAGAGGAAGATAAGAACTGAATTATCCTTCTCAAATGAATCAAGGCACTGTCTGTTAACACATTGTGTATATTTATACATTAGGCTTGCCTGTGAAGCCAGAAATATCTATGCAAAGATATGCGGTTCTCTAGGATGTGAAAATAGATCACAAAGAGTGATTTATTCTACAAAGGCATAGGAAACACTGACTGACTGAAAATTTAACTAGATATGTAGGAAGTGTCATGCTAGAATAGCCTTTATCTATCTAGGCCAGTATCCTATCAGACAGCAGCTGTTTTACAGATGCTTCAGAGGAAGGCATAAGAAACGCTGTCTTACATAGGTAAGTGCTCCCTAAGAAAGACTCACTCTATTCCTATTCTAAGATCGGCTCAAATCCTGAGGCATGCAATTTTATACCCCTTCCAATTTGTCAGCATTAACTGTTAAAAATGCTGGATGTTATTTTTATCCACACAAATGTCCAGCCACTGAAGTTCAAACCCTAAAAGGTATTTAAGCATCTAACTTCCTTTGAGTTCAGTATTAGTAAGTTATTCAGTGTTCATTCAATTATTCACACAATTGTTCCGTATTATTGCATATTAATGACACCCTGTGGCATTGTAGGACACAGATATTTCCTTTTATCAGTTCTGAATTTCACTATTTATACTAGACATAAATATCAACATAACAAACATGTAATTGTAAAAAGGACACAAGAATGCTTAATTCTTAGATAAAAGTTGTGGAATTCTGGTAATTGTTCACACTAATAATATGTAGTGCAAGAGAGTAAAGACTCCAAATAACTCCAAAGACACCAACCCCCAGGTGAACACTAGATACTTAATACACAAGCGCTTTCCCACAGAGATGATAATCTGACTAGCCAAGACGCACAAAGATGCATTTCATCTGCCTAATTCCCTGCTATGCAGAATGGTTCTCTTTGCTCACCCACTCTGACAATGGCACAGCTTCATAAATAATGTGCCTCCATCTCTCTTGTGATTGTAGAATGAGGCTATCAGGATTTGCCCCATAAAATACAATATTTCCAGGAGAACTGTAGATCCATCTGAATGCTCAGCCTTATTCCTGTGTTCTTGTTTGAATAGGACAAGACTGATTTATTAAAAAAAACCCCCCAAAAACACACCCTTTTTTACTTTCTCATTAAGTTTTGGATAGTATTGCAAAATAAAATGTACAACTTGGGGAGAGAAGTTTTACTGGCAACTGCACAGATAACATTAAGCTAAATTATAACTGTTTAATTACATGTGGCCTAACATAAGCAGGATATAGTGATCCTCTGCTGATGAATGCAGGATAGTTTAATTATATAGACAACTCCATATCCTGAAGGAAAACGATCTTTCCACAAAAGGCACAACATCCGTGGGTAAGAGTGGATGTTTTGTCTGAAAAAAAGAGAAATCATGTTGATAAAACCTTCTAATACATTTACAAAGAGCGTCACAAAAATAGAGATGAAAATCTTAACAATATTTTCCACAATATTGAGCAATGTGCTCATGAACTCAGTGCCCCCAGCGGCTGGGGGGCCCATGGCTGCTCTGGCGACAGTGGGAGCCTGGCAGCAGTGGCGGGAGCCCGGCGGCAGCAAGTGTGAAGCTCCCGAGGAGCTCTTTTAAATGTATTACAATGCGGGTTCAGCATTCACGAATATCTGAAACTGAATGCCAAGCCCACAAATAATGAGGGTTTCCTGTATAGCCACGTTCAAAGATAATTATATTAGCTATCTCTTAGCCTATCCAATAGTTAGTTGGGTTGCTAACTCCTGCTATTTTTCCAGGGCCTCATGATGTTTGGTGTATTTGTCATACCCCAACTCCTAGAGTTTTACAATTAAAAGATTTTCTGCTTTCATTTTTAAAGTAAATTTCTAGCTCTCATGGTTATGGAAAAAAGGTTGAAAACTTGAGTTCTAAAGGCTCAAAAAACCGAAATAAAATAAGAACCACCCAACTTCTGTTTCCTTATTTTAAAACTCTGTCTTAAAAATCTCTAATTTGGAGGAGGGGTGGTTGACTCAATTTTTTTGAGCATGTCGGGTAGGTTTGTAGTATTGAATTAACTAACTAATTTCATCTGAACATATTTGAAAAAAAGGGGATGACCTTGGAGATCACTTCAAAGGAGTCATTCCATGAGTGAGGCATCATGCAAAGGAGTGCAGAACAGATTTTTGGATAAGCTGGAAAATGTGTTGGCACTAGCATGGTGTGAAAGTCAGGTCATAGAGGTTCTTGATTGTGAGGACAAGAAGTTTGAACTTGTCATGGTTGGGAAAGAGGAGCTAGCAGTGTCCCAAAAAACTAATGCTTAGTTACAGCCAAAATGACTGTTCCATGTACAAGGCTGGTTAATAGCATGGAAACACTTCCTGCCTATAAAATTAAATTGCCTCTCTAAGACAACATTTTATAGAGATGCTCCAGCTGTGCAGCATGTGTATGTGGTCTAGTTTCCTAGCATTATCTCCACTTGGAAAAAGACACAGAATTCTGTGCTTGTCCCTCCAAGTTCCATGCAAGTTGCTAATGAGATGATCTTGTCAGCTGCATGCTGTACGGATTAGCGGGTGTTCATGTGGGACCATGAGACACAGATGACAGTTGTATTTGTTTGAACCTAATGCCACTTTTTCCAGAAATTTCATCCCAATATGGAGATAACACAATAGCAAAGAAGGCATAGAGTAACAAAGAGGAACTTAACATTCAAAATGGATCTTGTAATCTGATGCAGGCATGCACAGAAAATCCACAGTATCAAACAGAATTTATAATCCATAGATGGATTTCCCCCAAATTTTCACAGTGACTTTTCACAAAACTTCTTAGATGTATTTATACCTATAAATATAGGAGAGAGTGTTATGTCTGTATATCCACCCCCAGGACTAAAGGTAGCTTTTCCTTGAAATCTGAATTGATAACAAACTGTTGAAAAAGAAATCACACAGGATTTTCTGTGTTCATGCTGTAACAGTTGGACAGTTGCATAGAAGCCTGCTAGGCTGAAATCATAGAAAATTAGGACTGGAGGGGGCCGCAGGAGGTTATCTAGTTCAACCCCCTGCTCAAAGCAGGACCATCCTCAACTAGATCATCCCAGCCAAAGCTTTGTCTAGTTGGGTCTTAAAAACTTTTAAGGATGGAGATTTCACCACCTCTCTGGGTAAGCTGTTCCAATGTATTACTACTCCCCTAATGAAAAAGTTCTTCCTCATATCTAACCTAAACTTCCCTTGCTGCAACTTGAGCCCATTGCTCCTTGTTGTCATCTGCCACCACTGAGAAACAGTCCAGCTCCATCCTCTTTGGAATCACCCTTCAGGTAGTGTAAGGTTGCTATTAAATCCCCTCACAGCCTCCTCTTCTCTAGACTAAATGAGCCCAGTTCCCTCAGTCTTTTCTTGTAAGTCATGTCCCCCAGCCCTCTCACCATTGTTGTTGCCCTCTGCTGAACCCTCTCCAATTTTTCCACATCTTTTCTGTAGTGGGGGGGCCCAAAACTGAATACAGTACTCCAGATGTGGCCTCACC
>NW_017729029.1:47433770-47442967 GCF_001723915.1 Gavialis gangeticus
TCTCATCATAGAAGGCAGTCAGGTTGGTCAGGCATGACTCTCATCTGGTGAATCCACGCTGACTGTTCTTAATCACCTTCTTCTCCTTCAAGTGCTTATTAATGGATTCCTTGAGGACCTGATCTATTTTTCCAGCAACTGAGGTGAGGCTGACTGGTCTGTATTTCCCTGGATCCTCCTTTTTCCCTTTTCTTAAGTATGGGCACTATGTTTGGTCTTTTCCAATCATCCAGAACCTCTCCTGATTGCAATGAGTTTTCAAAGATGATGGCCAGTGGTTCTGCAATCAGCCAACTCCCTCAGCAACCCCAGGTGCACCTCATCCATCCCCATGGACTTGTATATGTCCAGGTTTTCTAAATAGTCCCTAACCTATTCTTTTGCCACTGTTGGCTTCTCACCTCCTCCCCAATCTATCTTGCTTGGTGCAGTAGTCTGGGAGCTGACCTTGCCTGCAAAGATTGAAGTGAAATAGGCACTGAGCACTTCAGCCTTTTCTGCGTCCTAAACTAATGTCCCACCTGCCCCCCCGCCCATTGGTTAAGTGGGGCACGTGGCATGTCAGGGGGTGCATGGGCTGAGAGAGAGGCTGAGAGTGAGTGGAACCAGAAGGGTCTGGAGACTCTGAGTTGGGCCAAGAGCTAGAGTGGGACCAGAAGGGCCCAGGGATCCAGAGAGAGACTGGGAACAGAGTAGGACTGGAAAGGAAGACTGGGAACAGAGCAGTCCTAGACAGCAGCTGGGAACAGATTGGGATTGGAAGAGTCCAGAGGCCTAGAAAGTGGTCAGGAAAAGTGGGAGACCAGAAGGGTCCAGGAAAAGACCAAAGGGGCCTGGCAGCCCCAAGAGGGACCAGGTGAAAGACCAAGGGGTCTGAGGGCCCAGAAAGGGGCCAGACAAGAGACTGAGGGGTCTGACAACTCAGAGAGGGGCCACAGGGGATATGGAGGGGCCTGGCAACCCAGGGAGGGGCTGAGTTGAGAGACCGAGCAGTTTGAGGACCCAGAGATTGGCTGTGTGAGAAAGAAAGAACAGCAATGAGGATGTCATCTGAGAGGCTTGGGGTGGTGCAGGAATGGAGCAGAACCACACAATTGGCTCATAAGAACTTGACCACAACCCTGGTGGTTCTTATGATAAGACCAGGGCAACTTCCCACACACTTAATAACAATTAATATCAAGGCATGGTGGGTAAGAACAGGGCTGACTCTGCATAAAGCAAGGTACAGGAAATTTTTTGGTCCCCAGGGGTTTTATGGCCACCCATGGAGATGGTACCCTGTGACAGTGTGAACCCAGAATAGCTGGTGCAGTTGATGTTGTTTGCCTTAGCATACAAATTCTTAAAACCAGGAAGTATTTGCCTGCCTCTGTGTATTTCTCTGGTGTCTAAATAATAAAGACCCAATTCTGAGTGAGGCTTTTTCAGTCATACCATAAATAATGGCACTAAAATCTTCACTGTCCTTCATATATTGTGCACACCCACTGTCCTCAGTAATATTTTGTGGGGATAACACAGCTCTAAGTTCGATCCATTATCTTTAAATAACTAGGAATTTGCTTAGGTGTGAGATAAAAATACATTAAAACACTTTGGTAGCATTTTGTAGCCATTATCTTTGCTGAACTCAGTAAATCACTGCCTCCGTGAAATTTCATGGACATCCAGGGTGGGGTAATACCTAATGCTTGCCTTGGAATTAACAGCACAATGAATCATATGTACTGCTGACGTGCCAACCAGACAAGAGGTTACTGCTGGTCATTGACTTTCTGGAAAAGAAAGTAGATTTAAAATCACACCATAGCTTTTAGAAGGTAAGAAAAGAAGCTTTCACTGAAAACACTGTTTATAGGTGCATGTATAAATCATAGACACACGAGAGCCTATGTATATGTATGAGGTGGGGCTAAAGCCTCATAATCAGGGATTCAGTATTATGTAACAAAACTCACTGTGACTGCAGATGTCTGCACAACTTGCCCTGTAATGACTCTTGCAAGAATGGAGGGTGGGATTTGTGTAAGTCATGAAAACAGATGTGAGTACAGCTGCTCCATACCCTCAAAACATAAAATGCGTTGGTAAGGGAGAAGAGATGTGATGCAAGAATTTTCTTCTTTGTTATAAATAATGCAAATTGGCTGTTTCACAGTGTTGTGAGAGGAGTCAAGGATTGATTTCCAAGGCTGTAGTTTCATGTACCATGGAAAAAAGAGAACAAGCTAAACAAGTAATTAATAAACACAGAAAACTCATGGGCAATGATGTAGGTGGTCCTTTCTCTTGGAATCTTTTATCTAATTCTGTAAGCCATGTCTCTATCTTTTGATTTTCCTTATAATACACAGTTTGAAAAGGTCTAAAATAACAGTACTTCTCACCAAAGATGTACTGACTTAAACAAAATTTTTAAATGTTGGTGAATTGCATTTACTCACTCTGCCAGTGGCTGCTTCTCTTCCCCAATATTTTGACTGAGATTTTAAGTTTGTTGGTAGCGGCTCCCAGTGTCTGAAGTTCCGATCAAATGCTATTAAATGAGACTAAGGCCACGTCCCTTCTAAATTAGAGCATCCACTTAGATGTTTAATGCCTTTCAACTTGAGCTCTGCAATTACCTATCTTTAATTGATTTGTCTTACCTGCCCTGAACATCCCACTGGCAAACCAGAGAAAAAGGCCA
The DNA here is from genome assembly GCF_001723915.1 of Gavialis gangeticus. Taxonomy (NCBI): domain Eukaryota; kingdom Metazoa; phylum Chordata; order Crocodylia; family Gavialidae; genus Gavialis; species Gavialis gangeticus. Next base: position 47,436,463 of record NW_017729029.1, read on the forward strand.
AGAGAGCCTTTGGGCTGAAAGCTACCTAAAAAAGGGGCTTGAAGCTCTGAGCAAGGACTGTCTCCTGTTTGATTGCTACTGTGTTCAGGAAAATGGAATTTTGTAAATGTAACCCCCCTGCTTATATTTATCTATATGTACGTATATTTGTGTGTAAGCAGGTTTATATTTACAGTCCCATTTCCCTGAACACAGTAGGACGTGTGTATACACGCACACACGCACTCATACACACACACACACACACACACACACACACACACACTAATGATTTACTCAAATATAAGATGATCCCCTACTAATTAGATTCTGTATACCCATATGTAATATGAACTATAAATGATATTAGTCCAAAGCCAGAGGGCTCAGATTTACAATATAGTTCATTGAGCTGGGCCCCAAGAGTCAACAGCATTTCAAACCATTGTGACCCCACAGCTCAGCATTCCTCAGTATTTGTATGTACTCCAGATGCCTCCCCCAACCCCATTCCAACAAAGAATCTATGTGCTAATTAGCTCCCCACTCATGACTGGAACTGGGTGTTCTTATCATGGGACCTGGGATCCTCCAAAAATGTATATGCAAATGAGGCACTGGGCAACCTGGTCCTGCTCCACCTCCATGGGGCACAGGGTTGCACTAATCATATGTGACAGGTGGAGAGAGGGGGAGACACATGGGTTTTGGGTTTGGGTTTCTGTTTGGTGATGCTTGCCAAACATTTAAGGCTGATGAAGAAACAGGAATCTTTGGAAATGGAGAAGAAAGGCACAGTTCAGCTGAAGGAGTGAGGAGGAAGTTGAAATGTATTCAGTGGAGTGGCTCACCAGGACTTGAAAAATAATCGGTGCTGAGGGGGACTAAACACAATAGGCACCATTAAATGTCTTATGCAGATGTTGTGCAAACTTCTATTCATGTGGTAGGTTCCAGGGAAATACCATCACCAAGGTAATGCAATTGAAATGGCACTATGTAGTGGCAGGGGCACCCTTGTGTGCTTGTGGACAAGATTCCCTACAAGAGCCTCATAGTTAGTTTCCCACTGGCCAGCTTCCAGTGGGAGGATCTTGGCTACATGCCAACTTTATGGAAATGGGAGATTCGGCCTTATGGTTGAGGGCAAGCAAAACTCAGGGGCATCTGAACCCCAGGTCTACACGTAGGATGCCTGCCAAAAGATTGGGAAGTATCTGAAACCCTAGGCTGAAACATTTGGGGTGGAAGATATTTGCTGGTTGTAGGGCCACATGTAGTTCTTGAATGATTCAAAGGATTTGGAACTGATTTGGCTAATTTGACCTCGGACATGAAAAATTTTCCTTAAAAAATAAATAATCTTGGCCTTTGGTGGTGGCTGCTAGCAGTGAGAGGTGGCAAACCAGAAAGTGGCCCACCTGGTCTCACCCAGTAAACTTCAGCACCAGTCCCAGGAGCACCATAGCAAGCAGAAGTCAGTGGGTCCAGATCTTCTCCAGCAAGCCAGAGAGAGATTCTTTTTCCTTGCATCACTTTATTGGAGAAAATAGCAACTTCCCAGATGGGAGAAGTTCTCAAAAAGAAACCGACACAAAAAGACCTAGAGGGCTTGGTGTTTGGGGTTGTTTGTTATTTGGGAGTTTCTTCTGTTGTTTGGGGTATTTGGTATTTGGGGGTATTTAATAGCTTAGGTATTTGGAGTTATATTTGATAAGGCTTTGTTATTTTCTTTTTTCCATGTAGTAAACATGTATATACTGTTGGTATCTAAATAGCTTGCGACTGGGGAAGCTGTTCTTTAGGACCTACAATAAAGGTGATATTTTCCCAGGTTTCTGAGTGGGGGCTTGAGCCAAAACTCCACAAATTTGGACCCGGCCTTTGTTCTACCACCAGGCCCCAGCAGAAGGGTAACATAAACAAACAGGATTGTATCACAGAAACAGTAGTCATTAGGCCTGTGCGAGTAGGCAGCTATTCGATCCGGCTTTGGATCCGGCCACTTCAGAAGCCAGGGTTTCTGCTTCGATTTGGCTGAAGCGGCTCCGAAGCTTTGGAGCTGCCTCAGAGATCCAGCTATACGGTATAATGGGGAATCAATGAAATACCTATAACTTTGTTGTTTTTTGTCTGATTCTTGAAAGCAAAACTCATGTCACGTGTATGTGTTACACCACAGGGGGGTGAAAACTGCAGGGGTAGTGGCCCCTGATGAGGTCACAAAGTCTGCCACGTTTCAAGAAGATCGATGCAGAGGCTTAAGGGGAACCGCACCCCAAATTCTTGAGAGCAAAACTCATGCCATGGCTATGTCTTACAACACAGGGGGGTGAAAACTGCAGGGGTGGTGGCCCTTGCTGAGGACACAAAGACAGACAGAGTTGCACAAACACTCATGTCACGAGTTTTGCCTGCCAGCAGCTAGAGGTGCAGGGCCCCAGAATCCCCTGCACCTATCGCCTCAACAGCTGGCAGGCTTCATGGCCACAGCAGGGGCCACCATCCCTGCAGCTTTAACCCTGCTGCGTCTTAACACGCACAGGGTCACCCATGTCACAAATTTGGCTTGTCCTCAGCTTGAGGTGCAGTTTCCCTCAAACCCCTGAACTTATCTCCTTGAAACTTGGCAGGCTTTGTGGCCTGAGCAGGGGCCACCAACCCTGCAGTTTTCAGTCTGCTGTGTCTTAATACACACAGGGTCATCTGTGTCACAAGTTTTGCCTGTCAGCAGCTTGAGGTGCAGTTCCCCCCAAACCCCTACACTGATGTTCTTGAAACTTGACAGGCTTTGTGTCCTCAGCAGTGGCCATTACTCCTGCAGTTTTCACCCCCCTGTGTTGTAACACATACACGTGACTTGAGTTTTGCTTTCCAGAATTTGGGGTGCAGTTCCCCCTGAGCCCCTACACCAATCTTCTTGAAACTTGGCAGGCTTCATGCTGTCAGCAGAGGTTACCACCCCTGCAAATTTCATCCAAAGCAGACAGAAAACAAAGTTATAGCTATTTCATTGATTCTCCATTATACCCTATGGCCAGATTGCCGAAGCAGCTCCGAAGCTTTTCCGAAGCACTTCAGAAGCTCTGTACCACTTCAGAAAGTCTAACAAAACCAGCACTTTGATCTGGACATGCTGCTTTGGACGCTAAAACGTTCAAAGCTTCTCTGGATCCGAAGCAGGGTCCGAAGCCTTGCACAGCTTTAGTAGTCGTCTGGTGCTGCTAATGGAAACCACGCACCAGACTCCAAAAGTTGATTAATAACTGCTCAGATCAAAAGTGGTAACACTGCTCAATTCCTTTCCTGAACATAGGAATTAAGTGGATATGAAGTTGGCACCTTCTGGTAATTTGGAGCCTGTCTGAACATATCCGTAAATTATAAAAAGCTTCAGGGCTGTTCCATTTATGCTTCAGCGTTCCTCTCTTCTTCCTTCCTCTGGCACTCCTCTGAGTCAGGGTCCAACAAAGGAATTGGTCCAGAATGACTGCACTAGCTGGGGAGGGAGGGGGATGTGTTTACATGGGTGGTATTTCCCAGAAACCGCTGTAACAGGAGACAGAATTTAGTTGCTTATATTTAGACTTTTCCATAATGGAAGCATGTAGCAGGGAGTTGTTACTAAACTGAGAATAAACATAAACTTCCAAGTTTTTCTAAAGGAGTGTTTAAAAAATTCTTCTGTCATTGAAGAAATACAGTGAAAAGTAAACTGGGACTCCACCCTGAAATGTGTCCTGGCATAGCTGATCTGCTTCACTGGGCAACACAGAAGCTGACCGTTGTCCTGCAGAGTCAGGCCCCTACTATTTCCAGGGCTTCAGCTTCAAATGGAGGCACACCCTATGGCAGCGCGATACACAAATCTGGGGAATCTCCTGCTGGGGGACCCAGGGTCACTTCTGCAAGCACTTGGCTTCAGAAGCCCAATCCAGCTCCAGGCTGCCTACACCCTCCTGCCATAAAGCAAACAGATGTGCACTGCAAACTAACGGCACAAATTAATACTACCTTTTCTTGTGGCCACAGATATGGGTCGTTTGGCATGAGAAAGGGCGTGGAGATCTGCTTGCTTTTGCTTTGTAGCACCGTAAAACTTTTGTGGCGGCACAAAGGAGACATACGTTTTCAGCGTTAGGGGAACTGGACACATACCTTTGAGGATATAGGTCAGAATGATTAGCTAATATAAAGGATTTCTTACAGAAGTATGTAATGTTACCTACAAAACCTCAGAATAAAAAGAAAAAACATGATTTCCTGATTTTAAGTTGGAAACTTTTGCATATACTAGGTGGGGATGATTTAGGATGCTAATAGAATTCCTCTTAGCCTTTCCTGAAATCACATTTGAACCTATGCAGGGGTGACCTAGCCTTTCACCCTTCTAAAGCTTTCCTGTACAAACACCCTGCTGCTCTCCCTTGTTGGATTCCCCTCCTTCCATAGGTGTTTATGAAAAATATGATTAAGACCAGAAAAAGTGAGCAGGAAACTTGAGGGCCAGGTATATTATTATCTGTAATTATTTATCTTATTGAGGCAAATTTCAAGATGATGATTTCTCTTTTAAAAACTTAAACTGCCAGAACATGTTTAAAAGTATTATTTTTAAAATAAAATGTAGGTGTTTAAACATGTGCCTCCTTGCCTGTTGATGTCATCTGTTCACCTATAAACACAAACTCAGTTAATTTGAAGCCTAAGGCTGCAGACATATTACAATAAGTCAGAACAGATTCCAGACTACTGCACTGTCTTACTACTTCAATTTTTTTTCCATAAACATTGGAAATGATACATTTATTTAATAAAAATACTGTATCAAGTTTAAGTTCATGCCTAACCATTCCTAAATATATACTAGGCAGGTCAAGTTACTTTGAACCTAGCAAAAATGTGCCCTGGGGTGTCTTGTGCAAGGCAGCCACTTTCAATACCGATGACTCTTACTACTTGACGATAAACAAAGCAGCAAATGCTGACAGCAATATAGTCCTGGATTTCACATCCTGTCAGTGAAGTAAAAACCACATTGACCTCACAATACCTCAGCTCTGAGTCCATTCAGGAGAGGTTGTTTAGTTACACCCCAAATAAGAGGAACCAAAAGATGTCACTTTTGAACATTTCACAACTGCTGTAATAACTTTGACCTTTCCTATAAGGAATTTTAACCTTAGAAAAAGCAATGTCATATGCTTATAGCTTTGGCTCCTTTGTCCTAGTCTTAAGCGGATCCATTGAAGTGCAGATCTATTTGATTCATGTCCTGTGTTAGACCCTGTGGATCTGTTCTCTTCCTCCCCTCAACAGGAATAAGGGAACAAGGGGAAAATGGTTTCTCTTTTTCTCCATGTATTTGGTAAGAAGAGGAAGGGCTACTAGCTACATGCTTTCCCAGTGAGCTAGTGTTATGACTGATTTGTCTGGGGCACAGTTAGCAGTTCAGATGAACTGCAGGAACATCTGGCAAATTTGGGGATGAATCAGAGAGAGAGGTCAGTGCTCCCAGAAGCAAGTAACGAAAGCTGTTGTCACGGAGGCTGCTGACAAGATGCGTTACTCATTCTGGGCAAAAAACGGAGGGCCCTTTGAGTTTCAATTTTAGGTCACTGGGTCAGGGGACGGAGCAGGCCTCCTGGCAGGCGTCTCCCATCAGGAGAGCAGAGCGGGCCAGCTTGCGACTGGCAAGGCAGGGTGCCAGTCCCGCAGGGCTTACCTGGCAGGGGAAATACTATGTGTCTGGGTCCCTTAAGGCAGTTGTCCTTAAGCGTTCCCAGGGGTCACTGCTCTTCTGGCAGGTTCAGGGCCTGCCCAGGTGTCGGGGCTTAAAGCCCACTTTATGGAAATGGGAGGCTCCCTCCCCACCTGGCCTCCGGACAGGCGAAACTTGGGGGCATCCCCAAGCCTCCGGGCTTGCATGCCCGCCGAAAGGTGTTGGCGGGGGCTGTTTGAGGTTGCATAGCCGCGCGCTCCCGCCTCAGCCCCTCACGGCACCGCCCACCCGCTTCCTCCCGCGTCAGCCGCGCGGGGGATTGGACGCGGGCGGCCGCCCCTCCCCCTCAGCCATCTTAAACGGCTGCCGGGGCCAGCCCGGCGAACAGAGATCAGCGCTGCTGGGGTGAGTGCGAGCGATCGGGCGAGGGAGGGAGCCAGGCCGGGGCCCGGAGGGCCTCGGGGAGGGGGCTGCGCGGCCTGGCCCCGGCTTATCCCCCCACCTGCTGCCGGGCTGGGGTCCCTGGTGGTGGCATCGAAGCCTGCCCCGCCCTGGGGGAGTCCGGGGGCTGTAAGGCCCGGCGCTTCCTCCTGACGTCAGCTCCTGGTCCCTGATGTCACGCATGCCGACGTCACGGCTGCGCGGTGAGAATCACATGGGGCCCTTGAATCGGCGGTTGCTGCCAGGGAGGAAGCGCTGCTTCTTAGCGTCTGAATTAATAACGATGATTTGGGGGGGGCGTTGTTCACCTGTTTTTGAGGGGACCATGGGTTGATGGGTTTACTGTTTTTTTTTTTTTTTTTT
>NW_017729029.1:47443175-47445812 GCF_001723915.1 Gavialis gangeticus
TTTTTTTTTTTTTTTTTTTAATGAGGTTAGCAGCTCGTGCCGTCCTGGCCTGAATTCGAGACCCATCTGGATGCAAGGCCCATGCTCAATATCTAGAGTCTGTATGTGGTAAACATTAAATCTGTTACCATTCTCCACACACAATCTAATTAGTCAAAGGCCATCTTCAGCTTGTCATCCCCCAAGTGCAGTGCTGGTGAAGCCATCAGGAGAGAGGGGGGAGGGCCAGACCCTTGTGCTTTGCTCCCCCGGCCCCTCATCCGCCTGTGCCTGCCCCCTCCATGCCTGCTGCACCAGCTGCTGCAGCCTCCCCACCCCCTATACTTTCCCCTGCAGCCTGCCCCCTTGCCCTTCTTTGCACTGGTCCATGAGCCTTGCTGCCTGTTCTTGCCCCCACCCCCTGCCCTTTACCATCTGCTGTACCTCTGCTCCAGCTCTGGGGCAGTCAGCAGCAGTGGCCCCAGCCCCAGTCCTTCCAGGTAGAAGCAGTGGCAGCTCCCACTTGGGCTGGGTGGGTCCAGGCTGGCAGGACCAGGAGCAGAAGGTAAGGGAGGAAGGGGGCAGGTGCTGGGGGGTGGGCTACAGGTTCCCCTTCCACCACCAGCCTGTGGTCTCCCCTGTGCTCACCTGGCTGTGAGCCTCCTTCCCCATTAATGAGATGTTCTGGTCTGTGGCTGGCAGTGGCTCAGATCTGACTTCAGCCCAGCACTTTGGCCAAAGCCAGAGCTGAGCCACAGCCTGCCCCAGGTCCAGTACCTGAATTGTAGATCAGGTCCTTTTATTTTATTCCCTTTACTCCAAGAGGCTTGTTTTGGATTTGAGTAAGCACAGTGTTTGAATGAAACAGCTAGTAGAGTTAGGTTTGAGCCAACTAACTGAATAACTTTAGAATGACAGTACTTGATTGTTATTAGACAGGTAGTTGGTAGTTGAGAAGGAAATTTACTGAGCGTTTTCTCCTCTCCCCCCACCCCCCAATAAATACTTGTTAAAAGTTAACTACTGAAATTGTAGAGAGTCTGGAAAAAATGCTGAAATGAGTTTCCATTGCGTGGCTGGTTGTTTTGGTAACCTCTTATCTTCAGGATTTTTTTTTATCTCCTTGGGATAGCCTGAAGTAGTAGTCACTTCCCAGAAAGGCACAAGATTTACAGTAATGATATTTAATTTTAGTTTTGTATTTTGGTTGATTCATTTTTAGATGGTGTGACATCAGCCAACTTGCGTCATTTTTTGGTGAGACATACTTTTCCCTGCCAGTACTTATCAGTCATCCTGCTTTCTAGAACAGCCAGGAGAATTACTGATTTAGGACTACACTTGACTTGTCAGTGAATTTAAGTTTTATAACACAAGATTCTTTTTCCCTGCTACTGGAATACCAACCACAAACCTGCAACCGAAACTCAAGGGTGGTATTTTTTTAAATTGGATTAGCTGGCCCAAAAGGAAGATGCCTGTTGAGTAGTGTTAGTTTACATCCGTACTATAGACAAGGCTTATTAACAATCAACAGAGCCTAAAGCTCAAGTGCTATTAGTCCTTTAGGTCCACAGTTGTATTGAGATGCCTCTTAAGCAACAGATTCCTGAAGAAAAGCCCACCCCTAAAAACAGTAGCTTTCCTAAGGGTTGACAGATTCTAGAAACTGTTTTTGCATGAATTCACAATAAATCTCTGGCCCTTGCTATGCTTCAAATAGTTTTAATTGTTTAACATATACATTGTCCAGTGTTACACTTACGCTAGCATTTGTGACAGCTTGGGAGAGCACGGTGAAGTGCAGTATTCAGAAGTTTCTCTGCCCCCCCCCCATTGTCTCAGAAAAGGAGTCAATCAAACCCTTGTGAACCAGACCTATTTGGATAGAGGTGCACTGATATATCAGTCCATATTGCATTGGCACTGATTAAAGGAAAATTGACATTATCAGCAATTGGCTTTTTTGGCTGATGTGGCCAATAAATGCCACACACATGTATGTGGCCAGAAACACAGCCTGGCAGCTTGGAGAGCAGTGTCTTGCTGGTAAGTCTGTGGGAGGGGAAGAGGTGGCTGCGGGGGTGGGGCAGCTCCTGCTACTGCACTCACCTCAGGGGGAGGCATGGGGTGTGTGCCCCCCCCCCCCAATCCGTGTGTGGAGCAAGGGTGGGCTGCTGCTGCATGCTGTGGGCCAGTGCCAGGCTCTTCTTGGTGAGGGTGGGATGTGGGCCAGGGCTGTGCTTGGGGTGCCACTGTGAACTTGGGGCCAGGCTCTTCCCAGTTGGGGGTGGGGGGCGGTGAGGAGGGATGGACAGACACTGGGCTGGGGCTGTGCTTGGGATAGGCAGCAGCAGCACTGGGAGGGGGTGCTATGGAAAATTTTAGGGTGGCTGTAACTGCCACCCTAAAATTTTCCATAGGTAGCAGCAGCACTGGGAAGGGGCACTATGGAAAATTTTAGGGTGGCAGTTACAGCCACCCTAAAATTTTCCATAGCACCCCCTCCCAGTGCTGCTGCTGCCTATCCCAAGCACAGCCCCAGCCCAGTGTCTGTCCATCCCTCCTCACCGCCCCCCACCCCCAACTGGGAAGAGCCTGGCCCCAAGTTCACAGTGGCACCCCAAGCACAGCCCTGGCCCACATCCCACCCTCACC
>NW_017729029.1:47450812-47453863 GCF_001723915.1 Gavialis gangeticus
ATCTGGGGGAGGGGGGGAATCCTCCACGCCGCCCCATGGGTTCATGCTGTGGCAGGAGCTGCCCATCCTCTTGCACCCCCTGGATGAGTTGGGACTCCATCCTCTGCCCTGCCCTACCCTGCCCCTGCTGGGCAATGTCCCCCAGCCCCACTCCCTCCCTCACCATGGGGACCTTGATTTGCTCCTTCCCCACCTCCCCCTTCTAGCAGACTTACCAGCCTGATGCTACTCTCCGAGTTGCCAGGCTGCATATTGGCAGTCGGATCAGTATTGGCCAATATGGCTTGTTAATAATCAGCCATTGGTATTGGCCTCAAAATCTTTATTGGTGCACCCCTACTATTGGGTTGTCCATGTGCAGATTATTTGCTGAAAGCTTTTCTACCCTGTTTTTATGTGAGCTCAGTGGCTCGAGAGACAATACAACAGCTATTGCATAGCCAGGATCTATTTGATTCTTGACTCTTGGCAGAAACTATGGGATTAGAGAGAGTAAAAGGTGCATATTGATAGAATTTGTTTCCATTCCAGGCTTTCTTAGTCTGGTAAGAGGCTGTCTTGAGTACAGACGGCATGTGAATTTTCAAAAAAGAAAATAATTGACATTGGCAGATCCTTGCAAAGATGAGAGATTTAAGGAAAAATGTGATTACAGGGAGGGGGGATAAATAGGATTGGGTGTTGGGGAGAAATGTTGCACATATAAGGCAAAGGGTGGGGATAAGATGGTGTGATGAGAGAAGTGAATTACTGAGAAGGTGTGAAACTTGCACATAGAGGTGGAGTACTGCGTCCAGTTCTGTGCGCCCCACTTCAAGAAGGATGTGGACAACATTGAAAGGGTCCAGAGGAGGGCCACCCACACGATCTGGGGACAACAGGGCAGACCCTACACTGAAAGACTGCGGGACCTGAACCTGTTCAGCCTTCACAAGAGAAGGCTGAGGGGGGGGACCTGGTGACTGTCTATAAACTCACTAAGGGGGACCAGAAGGGTTTTGTGGGGGACACTGTTTCCCCTAGCGCCCCCTGGCATGACAAGGAACAATGGACACAAATTATTGGAGAGTAGGTTTAGATTAGACATCCGCAAGAACTACTTCACAGTTAGGGCGGCTAGGAGCTGGAACCAACTTCCCAGGGTAGGAGCCAGCACCACTTCCCTTGGGATCTTTAAGAAGAGGCTTGATGCCTACCTGGCAGGACTCATTTGAGTCCAGTTTTTTTTCCCCGCCCAGGCGGGGGGTCGGACTTGAAGATCTACAAGGTCCCTTCTGACCCTACTTCTATGATTCTATAAAAAAGCTAAGGTGCCTGCCTCCCCAATGTGTGATGAGAGGTCTGTCAGGTGGGAGGGGAGAGAAGCGGGGGCACTAGCATGCAGAAGAGCTGGTTAGGGGGTCTAGAGTCATAGAGGCTGACTGGGTCAAAAAAAGGATGGCGCCAGGACGTTAGGAGATATAATAGGAGTGTGTGGGGTCAGGTTTAATGTATGGCTCAAGCTGGTAAAGCTTGTGACCCTGTGGCAGAGCTGCTTGCCCCGATGAATGTTTGCAGTAGAGAGTACCAGACAGCAGAGACCAACTCCTGTTAGCATTTTAGATATCAGTAGCAGGTAAGGATGGGAAGTGGAAAGTAACCTAGAAGTGCTGGCAGGAAGCCCACATGTTGTAGAGAAGTGAAGAGAAGGAAAGAGGCTCACTTGCATAAAATTGTAATGACCATGTAATAAATAAGTCAAGATTTTGAGAAAAATCATGTCTGACTTCTTCCCACCAGCCCTCTTAGCAACTACATTCTCCGAAGATATCAATGCACATCCAGAATCCCTTATTTGACTAAAATATCGTGTATGGGGGCAGGGTGGGAAGCACTGAAGAATTACAGAGCATCTTTATTTAACCACACCATCTTGACTGCAAACCTACAGCTGTCTCAATGATCACCATCTTCTCAAATAGTACTTTTTACCCTTTTGAAAATAGCACTAAGATATTCAATGGGAGTTCTCTACTAAAAATTTTTTTTTTTAAGGCTGCTCAGTGATATCTTTTGGCCTTCTATAAGGTCAAGTTCAGAAAAACTCAGGCTTCTGGGGCACCTATACACATACAGCGAGGCAGCTCCAACAAGCTGTAATTGCAGAGTCGCCCCCCCAAGCACATGTATAAATGCCCCTGAAGACCAGGAGATGCACAACTGTGCCCAGAATACATATGTTCTCTGTCTGCTTTCATCACTTGGGATGTACCTCACCTGATTTGCTGTAATGCATGTAATCTGCTCTCAGACATTTCTGCTTAATTTCAACTCCTTTACCCTGCAGTACGTGATGCTAGCGTTGCTTTTTCTTGCCCATTGCTAACCTCAGGCTGGCCCCTCAGTTAACTACTTGACATGACAAGAAGATCCTGAAACCAGCACAGCATACACAGTGCATCCCTGAGGTCTAGCATCTTGGAGTTTTAGAGAAACGCATGCATTTCTTTCTTTTGGTAGGGCTGGGAAGAAAGTGTGCTCCTGCCAAATTGCCTCGGGTCATAAATACAGCTCTGCCAAGCTGCTTCAACAAATGCACTATCCCTACACCTAACTAGGTGAATGCAGCTGGAGTGTGGGTAGATTAATTCCTACTGACTGTTAGCAAATCCAGAGGGACAGAGGTAAGGTTGTGTGAGTGGGTACCTTGCATCTTAAACCTCTGAAAACTAGGAAATTTGAGTTTGAATTGGATGCTTTGAAAGAAGATTAGAAAATTCAGGGCATTAATTCACTCTCTTGAAGTCTTTGACAGTGAAAAAGCATGTATACTCTATCTGCTATCCCTATAGGAAACACTTTTTATAGTCCAAAGTGATCCCATTGATTTAGATTAAGTATTGTGCTGTAAACTTTCCAGAGGCAGATGGATCTGCATTTGTTTGTGCGGTGTCTTGCCTGGCTGGTCCCTCTGATACCTCTGGGTTCAGCTGTTCTATTGAAACTAGCCAACTGCCCATAAAGAATGATGTTGTTGGGGGGGGGGGGGGGAGGGGGCTGGGACCCTTTTTC
>NW_017729029.1:47454036-47462811 GCF_001723915.1 Gavialis gangeticus
GGGGGCAGAGGTCTGTGACCCTTTTTCCCCCCTCCCCCTGCTGCTTTGGGCCAGGGCCAGGGTCGTTTCCTGCCGCCGCCGCCTCCTGCCCCCGCTGCTTTGGGTTGGAGCCTGTGCGTTCTCTCCTGCCCGGCCCCCCCCAGCCCAGCCTGCTTTGGGCTGGGGCTCAGGCCAGGGTCGTTGTCCCACTACCACTTCCAGCCAGGGCCAGAACTGCTTCCCAACTGCCCCCGCTGCTTTCGGCTGCGGCCAGCACCCATGACCATGGCAGGGCTTGTGGTGGCAGGGTGCAGCCACCAGTGGCCTCCTCCTTGCTGGCTGTTGTGTGTGTGGGGAGGGGGAGCGGTCGTCAGCCCCCAGCTCCAAGGATCAGACCCAGGGGGAGGGAGAGGCGCGAGGCCAGCGCTGATAGCCTTGCCCCCACCTTTCTGTCACCTGTATTATAGCAGCTCTTTGGTCCCTGTCATCCCCCTCTGCCTTCAAGGAGCAGGGGAGGAGAGTGAGGCCAGCTCTGCTGGACTTCAGGGGTGGGAGGGGCACTATGGCCTCTTGGTTTCCACTGTCATGGCTGCGCTCCGCTGTCTGTCCCTACCAGTGTAGGGCACTGATTATTTGCTTTCTGATTAGCTGTCCTGGCAGCCAAAGTGTTACACACAGACAGACATACTTAGGCCTTTTATAATATTAGAATATGCAAGACATGCAAATAAGTAGTCTTGCACATCATTAGAAAATAGTGGCTTAACTAGTAAGATCTGAACTTAAATTTGAAGAACAACTATATAGTCTCTTATAAACTGCATATGTGGGCTATAAATTCTGTATTTGTTACATTTTGTCACATCTAATTAGTATTTGTTACTTTTTTTTTTTCTCAGACTTTGGGAGTGAGTGAATTGTGAATTGAACATCTCTGAATTTTTTACTTTTTTTTGCTGCTAATTTGGCTATGGTTGTTTTCATTTGCTTAGTGATGCTAGTAGTTATTCTGCTGTTCACCTTTTTAGGGGGAAAAACAAGCTTTTCAACACTGTAGAAGACCCATAATGCTATTGTCCTCCTGTAGGGTGCATTTGCCATCTTCGTTCATACTCCTTCCTATGAGAACTAACTCTATGGTCTGAGATTTCATGAAGCCTTATGATGTCTAACAAATTGGAGAGATGGATCCTAAAACCATGTGTTTTGAATACCCCCTCTATCTCATTCCTACCCTCGTGTTTAGATTTTTAATTTAAAATGGAAATACCCTCTGGCCCACTTGAAGCCAAAGCGCTGATTTTTATGTATGTATTAATGAATTCCTGAGACACCTTTTGAGGAAACATAAACTAAAACTATATGAGTGATTATTCTCTCAAGGAGTCGTATCTGGTTAATATTAATTTTGTAGTTAGTAGGGTCAGAAGGGACCTGAGCAGATCAAGTCTGACCTCCGGCCATGGCAGTAAAGACTACACAAATGTTTTCTAATGAAATTGTACTTACTCCTTAACTTTTCAATTCTAATAATATCTTAAAATTTATCTCAGAAGAACTAGGGGGAGGCTTCTGGGCCCAGATGTAGTCTATATAGCTACCTAACTCGCATTTAATTTAATAAAAAGGTACCTGGGGCTGGGGCATGTGACTTACTGTTGTCTCATGGTTTCTATAGTCACCTTTTTTTGGCTGCCACTTTCAGTATTGCTGCCAGTTGCCTGTAGCTATGGGTAGTGGAAGTAAAGTACCACCATGCTGCTTAACTAACACTTTGACATCCATTTTGCACTAGTAAAAATAGCCATACAAGTTGAAGGCATTGCAAAATAAAATGCTAGTTCCTTGCTTTAGAACTTGCTCCATAAAGATGAATGCCCTCAACTTCCATTTAAGTCAATATGAGTTGGAGGTACTTCATATTCATCACTCCTCCTTTTTGGAGAAATTGCATTTTATGTATTAGTGCATTCCGCTTCGTTCTGCCTGTTGTGTGAGGAAAATATAATTGTCTTGAACTGGCTATTGATGGGTCACTAAAATATATATCTGATATCAGGGCTGTTTTATGCCGCTGCCATTGCTTTCAGCAAAGAAAATGTAAGGGACTGGATCTCAGGCAGTTCAGATTTGTGTAGCTGTATTGACTTCAGTAGAATTGTACTAATCTTCTTGCTCACAGAGTTGACTACGTATTTTGTAAAGCACATCAACTTCTTTTTGTTAGCAAAAAGGAAATTTGCTGCTTTGCTCATCACCTGTGACTAGAGTGTGCAAAGCTTCAAAAACAAAAGAAGTGATACACTGTACAAAGATGCAGTTGGTGGGGATAGATAGGGGTTGGTTTGTTTGTTTGTTCTTGAGCAGTGTCCGTTATTTTAACCAGTGTAGTGATGTGGCTCTACCTTGTGACCTTTTTTTTTTTTTTTTTTTGCTCATCAATTTCCTAGTGTGGAAAGATGCCTTTTCAGTCATGCCCTGATAAGATCCCTATTTTAAGAATTAGACCACTACAACAGTAGGACTGTTAATATACACCATTAAATATATTAAACTAATTTGGAACTCCTGAAAGTCTATTAAATTGGAAACAATTTGACATCATAAGGGACAGACTTAAAATAGCACGACACTTTTCAGTGCTTTCACAGGAAAACTTGGTCTGATTTTAAAGTTTAACGTGTTTGGACTTGGCAACCTTAACTGATTGATTGGTTTTAAAGCAAATTGTTTTTATTATAAAAACAGAATTTAAACTAGTGATACTGAGAGTATGGCAAAAAATGCCACACATCCGTGTGTTCATTATTGAAGGTTGTTTTGTAGAAACAAGCAGAAGGAGGGGCAGAGTGGCATCTTTTAATTGTGAAAACAAGGAAAGTGCTCAATGACCTTTTTAGTTTTCCTCCTTTGTGCTTGTGTTGTAGTGTAGATATGATTAGCTGTTTTTGTGACATCCTGTTAGTAGACTATATTTGGCAGAATTACTTGTCTTGCAGTCTGGCTGCACTAATTCCTACTTTTTATGACATTTTGCTGTTTGAGTGAGATTGACGTTAGAAGGAACTCCAGTCCCTAGTTCTCCTAGATGCTTTTACCAGTAATATTTTGGCACTATTATAACAGTGCTAGATTAAGTGTGGAAATATTTTAACAATTTGTATATTAAATGTTGTCTGTTCTAGGACACAATAGTAAAAACAGAAAATGTGGAGTAGTGTGCTCGCTTGTAGCACATAATCATGTCTTTATAAATAAGCCACACTTCTGTGGCCCTTGCCCCATACAAATTCTATGCATGATCCTAGGTGAGCAGTTGGTATGGATTGAGGATATTTGTCATGCGACCTTTTTTTTTTTTTCTAAAATTTCTGTTCTCTTCCCCCTTTAAACTCTGACACAAGAATTCTTCTTCAAGTGCTTGTCAACATAGTCCCTATTCTTGATGTATTCACATGCTGAGATTGGACTTTTTTTTTGAATAACAGTATCTGTCATTACGATGCCTGCACCTCTCTCATTCTTTGAGCTACTGTAACAGCATATGAGGTAAAGAGAGACAGCCAGGATCTGGAGTCTTTAGTCCTAGAATGCTTATGGCACATGATCCCTGGGCATCCACCAGGTCCAAGAGGACACGGATCCAGTATCCTCAAAATATCTGTACCTCCACTATAAGAATTGTCATAACTTGAAACATACCATGAGTGAGTGTCCATCTGTGTCTATCGTCCTGAATAAATTGTGCTGTACTGGTCCCCTTTCTCAGCTCAGCCTTTACTGTTGGTGGGTGGGAGCAGAGCCTGGATATTTTTATCTGCTGCTGAGGCAGTTTCAACCCTTCAGCATTTCAGGTCAAAATCAAAGCCTTCCAGTATATCTGAGACTTTGCACTTTTTGCTACAGGCAAATTGGGACAAGCAATGTATCTTGCTAGAGCTCCTCCATGGACTTCTACCAGCCTGAATTTGTGTGATGCCTATCAACAAAAACACACTTGAACCTACCATGTTCTGATTCACTTGCTTCCATGGCCCTGACATCGAGAGCAGACTAAGTACCTAGTCCCAGCAAAAAAGGGTTTGAATTGTTGTCTGGCATACTGCTTTTGGTTCCCTGGAAAAATCTAGACCCCTAACATCACTTCATTAGGACTGCAGGACTGTTGGCTCATGTGACTGAGTATCATAGGTTCATGTATCCTCTGCTGCTTCCTTCACCTGATCTCACCTGTGTAGTGCTGTTCTCTAGAGCTCTGGCCATTTGTTCACATCGCATCACTCTTGTGAAAGTTTTCTAGGTCTGACCCTAGGTGTCCTGCAATCACTTGATGTAAAATTCCCTCCCCTTTTCTCCCCCTTTTACCTTGTGTGGAGAGAAAGTGCTTGCTATTCACCAAAAAACAATCCTGTGTGATCAAGCACTAAAGAAAAAGGCTACTGGTATATACTAACCACTTTTTTCCAGTTAATATCCACTGACATTCTTCTGATGTCCATGTGGTTAGTTTTGAATAGGGTTAGTTTTGAGTAGCTGTGCCTGTTCTGTGCCCTTTAAAACCTTCAGGGGCCTTAAGGGTTGCTACAACTTCTGCTCAGTCCTGTCACTGAAACAAATCCTACATGTGGACTCCCAGTTAGTAGGAACCTAGGGTGGGTAATAGAATTGGGGTGGGCAATGCACCTTAAAAACCAGTTTGGCTAGGTAAATAACCATTCCCTGTTCAAGCGCATGCCCATATAGATTCCTTTCCTGATGACTAAGAAGCAGCTTTCTCATTTTGTATGCCCTAAGGAGAATTCCTCTGCTCACGAATTCTTCAGTCCTAGATGGGTTTTCTCTTCCTCCCTCCCTTAGTCAGCCTCCTAGAAAAGGAAGTTGGAGATGCTGCACAAGCATGCAAGTGTTCTAGTAGAGTACAAGTACACCCTCGGGCATCTCCCTGAAAACGTTCTTGCTATGTACCTCAGTAGGAACAGGACTAACACCACAATCTCTGCTGTTCCGTTGAACATTCACTGGTCCAAAAGTTTGTGTGTGGTGTTTTTTTTTTTAGTATCCCTCCCCTTGAATTTTTTTCTGTTGAATCATCTGTCAAGTACAAGAACAGAACCCACAGCTACGTATTAAGCTTGTCAGCTGCTTCAGTGGAAACCAAATGGCTTGGTGACGACAGATCAGGTCATGAAAGACGATAACTCTTTTTGTACTGGAAAGTTCTAAATGCCAGCTGTGCTGTTGACACTAGTAGCCTTGGATAATTTACAAATCTTCAGTTCGCCCAAGAAGATTTTATGCCCACACTCAGAAGCTGACTGTGCTTGGCATTGGGCAAAATTCTGTATTGTTGATCTGTACATTACAAAGCAGGCTTATTTTGGCTACTGTTGTGGCTTATAAACTATAAACATTCCTTGAGTGAGGGTTTAGTAACTTTGTGCTGATGTTTGGAACACAGTTGATAAAATTGTATTGGGATCTACCGTAGTTTAGGTCCTTTGCCTCCTGAAAACCAGGTAACTGATTCCAGTATATCCAGCATCAAGACTGTCTGAGTCAGCAGCAACCCAGTCTGGTACAAATATGTTCCCTGAAGTAGAAGTGTCAAACATATGGCCTGCAGGTCAGATCTGGCCCAGGGAACTGTTATCTAGCCTGTGGGGCTCCTGAAGGGGCTGGGAATGTGGGGGTGGGACCCCTGCCAAAATCTGGGGTAAAGAACCCCACCACTGGATCTGCATGTCAGTGGTAGGAGGCAAGTGATGGTTGCATTAACCCCTATGGCTCTCTGATGCCACTAGCCCTGTCACTGGAGGTGGGTCCCGATCTGCCCCTTGAGGAATCCAGTGGTGAAGCTAGGAATCCAGTCTGGAGCTAGGTGAGGTTTTTTTGAAAACCCTACCCTCAAGGAAGACTTTTTTCCTTTAGGAATGAAGAATTTTTTCCCAGCATGATTTGAATGCTCATCTGGCTCTGAGTTGAATCAAGAGGACATCCTTTCACCTAAATAGGACCAAGATGTGATCATCTAATTGCATGAACTCCAGTACTAGTTATGACGATCATTGGCACCAAGGAGTCCAGACATTAATCTGTAAACTCTCAGCAACTGTTTCTCATTCCACATTAGAATCTGAGGGAACTCACTACCTCCTTAATCAAGCTGCAGGTTCATCTCACAAATGTTTTTGCAGTCTGAATTATAAAGCCTTCTATTGATCTCAAATTCCATACTAAGTTACCAACTTTTAAATGGACTTACTGCAGTTGGACACACTACTGAACACTGTTGCTCCTGTCCTCCATATTATAGGATGAGAGCTGGCATCAGTGTGCAGTCTTTTTTTTTTTTTTTAAGGGTATGGAGAAGCATGTTGCTAGGCAGTGGAGACATGGCAAGACAGTTGATGTGAAGATGACACAATTATCTTTGTCCAGAAGAGGTCGATGAGGAAGAAAAATGACCATATTTCAAAAAGGGAGTTTGGACACCAAATGTACCAGGGAATGCTGCCTTTAAGTCATATAGACAATGGCCTTTTGGAAAAAAGTGTGGGGAGGAGGGGGAATTACTTTGTTTTACATTAATCTATTATGAATCACTCTATCACACAAGTGAAACTTGTACAGAAGTTATCCTGGGAATTAGAGTTGTTGGGTAGCTTGTCAGCATGTCAAAGTAGAGGCCCTCTTGGCTCTGCTGCTCTTAAAAATTGTGGCAGTGATGTGTGAACTATAGCTCATTTGACAAACTTTAGTTCAAGTGCCCCCACTGCCATTTTTAAACACCAGGATGCTGATATACCTGATGCAGCAGGCCGCTGCATTGTGGCCCCCCCAGTTTGTTTCTGTCAGTACTTTCAAATGCCTTGCATTACTAAATATCAGCATCAGCTGATATGGCTGGTTATCAGCAATCTGTATATACCAAGAATGCTTTTATTGGTTCACCCCTACAAATAGGCTCCTACATGACACACTAGAAATCATGCATCTGAGGTATTAGCTGATGGCCATGAAGCACCTTCGGCAATTAAGTACTAAAAAAAAAAGAACCTCTGCCTGCCTTCCCTCCCAGCTCATGAATGGGGACGCTCATGTTTTTTAAACTGCTCAGTATGTCAACTGCATAACTACTTGGTTATTCCCCATAGTATGCAGATGTCCCACTTTGACTAAGATTGATGTTGAACTATTTAAGCTAATCAAGCCTACAGGCATGGAGGTGTGATAATAAATGAGATGGATCTAATTGCAGTTGCTGTAGGCTAAAGAAGTCCTATGACTCCTTGTAAAGTCTTTCTGGTTTGTAAAGCAGTGAGAATAGTTCTCCTCTTTGTGGAAGAGTTCAGTTCAAAGCAAGAATACAAATGACATTCAGGAAGCTATGTGGCTGAGACACTGATACGGAATCAAATGAATTGTCAGGGGAGCATTAGAAGAACTTGTGCCACCTCAGCTGGCAATCCTTTCTCACAAACCTAGGAAAATATGCCACGCCAGCTGGATCATGGAAGCGTGGACAAAACTAGCCTTATTAGTTGGCACTTGTCATGGAGTGCAGTAAATGCAGCATGCTGTTCTGTGTAAGGAATGTCAGTCCCTGATACCCATCATTTAGCAAGCCTGCTCAGTGTCTTGGAGCCTTCTGATCGTGATATTTGAATATGCTGTGGAAATGATAATTTCTTTTAAGTTTTCTGTACCAGAAAATTGCTGAACTGCTATGTAAAATTTGAGCAATATGTGTAAGCAAAGTCCATGCTGTCAGTGAAATTAAGTGAAGAAGCATTGTCACATATCAGAAGAAACAATCGTGCTCTAAGGCTTTTTTGAACAGCACAGCACATTAGCTCTTGGTTTACTATCTTGGTCAGATCATCTGAAACCAGTGGGTTTAATAATCAATGGCTAATCTGAGAACAGAAATATTGTTTCTTAGTTGGTCTACTGCAAAACTGCATAGTAGCTAAGAACAAAATAACTTCTAGCCAAATATCCTCCCTGCCCCCTCCCCCTTTTTTACATTGCATGTGAATCAAATATGCACAGTGTATTGACTGTATTTGGTATCTGGGCACCAAAGTCCAGCTCTGTAAGATATGTACAAGGTTAGAAACCTGAATCTTGTATTTAAGGTAAGGTTCTGAAGTGCTCAACTCTGAAAACTTGCACCAGACCTTTCTTGAGCTTGTCTTACTTTAAATGTTCTATGATGCTGTAATACAACTCATGCTCTTTGATAAGCAGCTAAGTCAGCCACACCATGAAACTTGCATTATGCAGGATATTAAAATAATGTTTCTTTACTGAACATCATAAGGCATTGATGTGATCACTTGTTTGAATATATTGGGAGGGGTGGGGGGCAGGGACAGCTAAGCCACTTAGTTTCTCCAAGTTTAGTTTCCTGCCAGGGACCCCAGACCTCTTGTGTCCATGTGCATTTTGAATCAGTGAATGGGTTTAGGAGTCTGCTCCAGCAGACCCCTGTTTCAGATTGAGATTGGTTTAAAATTTGTGACCTTTTGTTTATCATATAAAGTGTCCCTGTTTTAAAAAAAAAAAAAAAAAAAAAAAAAATCTCTTCGCTGATCTTGCTGTGAGCTCCTGTTTTCAAAGAGTCAAAAACAGGTAACTACAGCAGGTAGCGTGTAGTTTTGCATTACCATTTTTAGCTCTTAAAGGTGTGTTGGGTGCTTCACATAATGTTCAGCCTCTCAGACTTCTATAGTATGCAATGGGTCAGGATGATGTGTGGCTTGGGAGTGAAGGGCAGGGATGGGGCACAGGCAT
>NW_017729029.1:47467811-47475271 GCF_001723915.1 Gavialis gangeticus
TGTGTGGTAAGGAAGTGATAGGGGAAGGGAGCAGGAGATACTTGATGTTGTCTTCCTGTTTTTTTGTAGTTGCCACATAATTAGGGAAGTGCGTGAGGACACAAGTTGCACTATATCTTTTTCCCAATAACCAAAACTGACACTAGTCTAATATTTTTACATTACATTATGAACGTGTCATCACATATTTCTGACTTAAGTTGTGTTTCTACATTATTTCCTTGTTCTCTACAGAATTCTTGCATCGTCTGTCCATTATGTCTCCAAAGTTGTATTATTAACCTGAATATTTGTCTTTTCATTTCCATTTAAAAAATGGGTTTTGTATGTCCTATTTCACAAACATGCAAATAGATTTTTGCATGTTATGGGCTATTGCATGTTTAAACAACTCTCTCCCAGTAATCTTTGAATTGTTTAAACATGGCTGCATGAGGAAGCGCAACAGCTGGAAGGTGGAACAAATTTCCTTTTGTTCATTGAGATTGTATAGCAGGCTTACTCCTCAGAAAAGAGTAAAGAATAGCCAACCTGTATAACAGTGGTATCTTTTGATACTTCCGTTGGGTATTTCATGACTCGGATCATGTATGTTTAAGTTGTTGGACAGTTACTTCAATAGTAGTCTACAGTGTTTGCCTTTATAAGCCTAAACTATGACTCTTTCTGACTAGATTTCCTGTTGTTGGTCTGTGTTTTAATAATATCCCATTGCTTGCCTCTAGCAGGAATGACTGGTTTGGTTAGTTTCCTTAAATAAAATGGGACTTAAAAATGGAGCATTTTGAAAACTGTAGTTCAGACTTGTAATGTCGGTGGTGGTCAGTGTTCTCAGCAGCATAAACAAAGGGAGCATAACTTATCCAAATAGTTCAGATATAGAAAAGGTCAGAAATGAATCTGGGACTGACAACTGGGGTGTGCGCTCCAATTTCAAAACTGTTGTGTTCAGAGGACTGCTGCCTTTGGGTCTCAAGCATATATTTTACATAAAGGAAACTACAGAAAATGCTGAAGCAAGGGCAAGAGAATGCTTTTTCAGGGTATTTTAGGTAACACTGAAAAATCAGTAGCCTGTTGCTTGCTTCCCCTCCGCCCCCCTTTTTTTTTTTAATTGACTGAGTTTTATCCTTGAATCTTTACTTTGTTTGTATATGTATACTGTGTACCTGAAGGAAAGAGGCCTGATGATGAAAAATGCTTCCTAGGTTCCACTTGTGGGCAAAGGCGAGAGACATGTCTGATGGGGAGGTGATGGTGTGTCTTCATTTGGATTCTTACATAAAGCAGTGAAGTGTAGTTGCTGTTTGTGAACATAAAACAGACCCCAGGAAGCTGTTCCAGCTCATGTTTTGAGTTAAAAATTCAGCTTAGTTCCCTTAAATGTAGTAAACTTTTCATTTGGGAGCAAAGCAAAAGGTTGTAGCAACCCACTATTTGAAGTGGTTGTAAAAGTTTTATATATATAAGGCCTGTGTGGAGTGGCTAATATTCGCTTCAGATTCAGCTGATTTTTGGGGGACAGTGATTCAATTTGGTGATTTGAATCACTGTCCCAAATCAATTCAGCCAAATCTGATTTGGAGATCCAGCTGCTGCCGAATCATCTGAATTGCTGGAATCACACAGGCCCCAGCTCCCGGTTCTTCGGAAAAAAAAAAAAAAAAATCCCCCACTCATCAGGTGGTCGGGGTGGGGGGCAATCCCCACTACCTCCCACTGACCTATGCTGCATGGGGGGGCTTTGCCACGAGCCCCCCCCATGGGGTGCTTGGGGGGGGGCTGAGGGAGTAGGCAGGGGATGGGCCATGGCAGGCCCCCCCCCCATGGTCTCCTCCCCTTCCCCGCCCCCTACTTTCCAGCATGGAGTCTGGGTCCAGCTCCAGCTCCCTGTTGCAGCGGGTGGGAATCTTTGAAGCTTCATACCTTTTAATCAGTCCCCTGACTTGATTTGGATTCCGCTGCTGAATAGGGCCAAATCTCCTCTGAATCAAATTGGCACCTGAAGCTTCGCACAGCCCTAATATATAGTATAGCACTAATTTAATTGGAGACTACACTTGAAATCTTTTATCATTGGCAACACTTGAAATGTGGAATAAGTTCTAGGATTTGAATATTTGAGGGTACACAAGGTATAATATTTGGATAAAATCCAAGAATGGCAGTGTAATGTGTTATAAACTGTGATGTTTTTGTTTGGTTGTTTTTTGGGTTTTTTGTTTGTTTGGTTTTTGAGTGAAAGGTCAGTGCACTCCTTTTTAAGATGGAGCGCATTGTGCACCTGGAGGTATTGTGATTTTACCAGTAGGTTGTTGACAGCTCAAATTTAAGTAATCCAAGAAATGGTTTACTATCCAGAAGGCTTGTTTAGATGTGGCAGAAGGCAGGGTAGACTTTCACCTTTATAGACTTACTAAACCAGAGAGAGAGGGGAGACCAGAGCATAAGCTGAACCCAAGCTTGCTTCACTGGGTGCGGTGAGAGATCATGCACAGAGTAGCGTGTAAAACGGAGAGGGTGATTTGAATACAACAGATTGGTGGGGAGGCAGTTCTTGGACAGGCAAACCAGGGGGACATGGTTAACCATGCTAGTCTGAAGTGAAATAAAAATCAGGGTACATGTGCGCTTTATAGACTAGCCAAAGGTGGGTAGGTAGATTACATAGTATGTAATAGCACACTTTTTTGTGGACTGAAGAAACTCATAAGCACAATAAGGGTCACAAAAGCTAATCCAGGTAATGGGGTAAGTTATTGTCTGTGTTTGGACCATACCTGTTTAGATGTGGTCATAATCTGTAAATTGTGCATACTTTCACCGCTTCTTATCTTTTTCCTTTTAGACTCTACTGAAATTGCCTTCCTGTCAAGCAGCCTTTCATACAGTCACAGAAAAGGTTGGTTATAATTTGATTGTATACATTTCCACATACCTTTTGAGTGTGAATGGCTCATTGTAAAATAAAAACTGTTACTTATTTGCACTAGAGGTCAAATATAAGAAGATTTAACAATAGCCAGGGGCTCTTCATGAGATTTTTTTTTTTTTTTTTTTAACTGCCTGTATAGAATTTTAAAAAAACATTAACTTTCTAACCTCATGAATAATTATGGACTCATTGGAACTGAAATGTGAGCTGTAAGCACTCTGAAGTTAGAAAGAAAAGTTTGTATAGACTGAATTTTAAGGTTTTCTTTTCTTTCTTTTTTAAATACTTCATCTTTGGCCAAAAAAAAAAAATTACTGTGTGCCTCATGCCAACAAATTAAGTAATCATTACAGTGAAAACCAAATCCAGTTTTGATAAAATAGATCATGGGGTGTTTTTTTACATGTGCAGTGGGGGAGCAGACTCGATTTATTTGAATCTGCTCTGATGCGCTGTAATTGCAGTATGTCAGAAGAGCCTCCCAGCATGTCTATAGGCACCCATGGTTTCCACTTCTGATTTCTGGTTATGAAGGAGATAGAGCACTCTGCAAAGGGAAAGTAATGGGTATCTAGGAATGGTAAACTGACTGGGTTGAAGTGGAACTGCAGAAATGTCATGCTTAGAAGTGTTCATCTCAGAAAATGATAATTTCAGGGATACCTTGAACACAAGAATTTCTGATGTATACTTCTGGGAAGACTATTGCACTCGGGCTTTATTATCAAATAAAGTCAGTGTTCTGACTTGCTGCTTCTAGCTCATAGGAACCTTTAGCCTGGGTGGAAGTGGAAACATTATGATAATTGTATAGCTTTGTAATAGGGGGCCTTCTCAGGACCGATTTTTTTTTTTTTTTTTTTTTTCCCTGTGGCCTGCCCACCTGTTTCTGGGCTAACTGCCTGCCTTCTCGTCCACCATGCCTTGATGATGATTGATTGTTGTTAATTAAGTGGGAGGCTGTCCATTTCTTGCCCTGATGCCAGGGGGCACTATCTGTGGCTCCATTCCTCCCCTACACCGCAGCCCAAGCCTCGCAGTTGGCATCCAGCTGTTATCCACTTTACCGACCCCACACTGGGCCCCAGAATCCTGCTATTTGAACCCTGCCTTGATCCCTCCATTCAGGCAGCCTATTCTACCTTCATTCCAGGCTGCGTAACTCCCTGAGCTGCTTCCCCCTTATGGGTGTGGCCCCCCCGGGACCTGGCTCTACTGGCCCTGGTCCACCTCCAGGCCAGTCAGAACCCCAGGCCCTCAGCTCTGGATGTCCGTTGCGGTGGGCCCTGGCCCTTCGACCTTTCCCGTCCTGGCTCCAGCATGGACTGGTCAGGGGATGTCAAGACAGGTTTGAGTCTATGGCCCTGCTCTCTTGCTGGGGTCCACCTTCCAGAGCCTACAAGGGGGTAACCCACCCAGTTGTGGGAGCTGGGGTTAAGGCTCCCTGACCCACCTTCCACTGGGGTGGTAACTGGCCTGGCATTTCCTGGGGGCTCCCATGCCACTGGGAGCCCCACCAGGCCACCCACTCCTGGCAGGGTGCAGTTCTAGATCATGCCCAGGACCAGGAGCCTTCTGACCATTCCCTGCAGCTCCTCCCATACCTCCAGTTGATACCTGCAGCCAGGCAATGTTGCCCTCATTCCAGCAGTGAAATGCCTTGTTTATATGGGCAGCCCTGAATCCAAAATGACTGCCCTAATCAGACACCTGGAGAGGTCTAAGGGTAATTAACATTTTTCTCAGTGACAGCAGTAATATTCTATTTCTTTTTCTGGAGGATAAGCACTCCTCGAATGTAAAATGCTCAGTGATATCTGCTGCCTCCTTTTACTCCCCTCCATGTTATAAGTGTAAGGCCGCTTTATTTTCTAGTGCAACTTGTATAAACATTACTACTATAATTTAATCTATAACCCCTGTCGCATACCTGTTAAGGCAGGGGTGCACAATTATTTTGGCTAATGAGCCACTTTTAATGAGTTTGGGTGAGCTGTTGAGGGCCAAGCGCACGCAGTCTTTCTGAAGATATTATTGTAACAATTATAGATTTAAATAAAACCATATACTAAAAACCAAACGTCTACTACAACATTTTAATTTTATTTACCAAAATAATTGCTGTCCTGATTTTTATGCTTTTTTTTGAGTAGTACATGTAGAGTTGATTTGCATAATAACTCAAAATAAAGTCCTACTCTTGTATACTGTCTGTGTGGTGGGGGGGGCATGGAGAATGGTGAGAGGAGCGCACGTGTGTGGAGGGCTGCCCTCATACTAGGTCCCAGGAGCCAGCCAAAGGTGGGCAAATGGGGGTGCAGGGGTTGCAGGCAGCAGAGCTCCTGGGTTGTGTGGTACATGTACAGTCTGCCCTCCAAATCCAGCCTGCAGCTGACTCTGCGGCGTTCCACCTGGGACTAAGCCTGCTAGCACCATGCTCCTGCCTGCACCTGCCAACAGCACTGCCCAAGCTTAATTTCCCGGTGGGACTGCCTTTCACCCACTCGGCCACCTGCAGGTGGCTGCTCGTTGTGCTGGGTGGGCAGAATAGGTGGAAGGTGGCTGGCAGCTGGAGCCCTGTGCACTGAGGCAGGAGCTGCCTGACTGCAGCTTCCCTCCCTTCCTGGTTGCGTGTGTTGTGCCTGGCACATGTCCCTGTGGCTCCTGCCATGTCTTCATGCTACCTGTTGCCTGGAGCAGTGCAGTAGGGACAGGACAAGGAGACGCTGGAGGCAGTAGGGTGGGTGTACCAAACAGTACCCAGATAGTGTCAGCAGCAGCGGGAGCAGCCCTGCTAGTAATCTGTGGGTCCTGGCCAGGGCTGGTGCAATGTTGTTGGTGGTTGCAGGGTGGACGTGGGCAGGACTGGCATAGAGCAAGTGGGACTTGACCCCATGTGGAGCACTGGCAGGGGCAGCCACGGGCCAGCTACAATCAATTGGAGGTCCAAATCTGGCCTGTGGGACACTTTGCCCATTCCTGTGTTAAGAGTCTGGTGGTGACTTATGTGGTTACTCAGCCATTGAACACCTTTGCTTTTTTTAGCAAGAGCCATTTTGTACCACTGTTGGACCAGCTGTTAGATGTCTGCCAGCTTATTTTCTTCTGCAGACACTGTTTGTGGCTGTAAATCAAAGGAAGTGACAAACTTGTTTTCACAAGTTTACCCCTTAACTTTTACTCTTTCAGTAGTTCCATTTTTTTTCTCTTAAAATTCTTCCCTTCATGTCTCTAGTGATGTACTAGTTTCTCACTTGTTCCTAAGTATTGAAGGTAATGGATATGAAATAGCCTCAAAGCTTCAGGTTGCCTTGAAGGAAGCAACTTTATCTTTTATGGTGGTCAAGGGGTTTAGCAACCTCTAGGTTTGGTTTTTGTTTTAGCTGTTAAATGGGGGGGGGGGGAAGAATGTTTCCTGCATTTTTGTATATAAAAGAAGAATACTACTGTTTGACTGGTAACTTTTTCCTTTCTTTTTAAGATGCTTTTAAATTCAAAGAATTGTTGCAGCATTGTTCACTTGCCACAGCTACTGATGTTATTTCTCTCTCTGTCTCGGTGATCCAGTTCCCTGATTAACCTTGCCATGACTAGACTTAACAAATTGAGCCAAGTTTTTGCTTCTGTGACTCCTCTCTAGTCTGTCTTCTGCTTTGTTTCCTCTGGACTGGTTGTAAGCTATGGTTAAAAAAAAAAAATGGTAGGCTTATTTATGTTATAGTGCAACCTACTGGTCCCACTAAAAGAAACGTTCCCTACAGGTATCTCAGTCTGCTGTTCCGGGAGCACTGAGTGAGATGTGACTTGAACAAAAGTTAGGAAATTCTTACAGGAACTTTGAGCCATATTTTATGTAGGCTTTGGGCATGTAAAATCTAAAATGTCAAATGAATACAGGTTTCAGTTATTTCTGTTTTACTCTGTTTCTGTATAGCTTTCTGCCCTTCCCTTTAAAACAAAGGGAAGGCCAGTATGCTGAGCTAGATCATGTGTGTCCTCTGAACAACTTGTCAAGGGGCAGAGCTACCCTTGTGGTCCTTGACAGCTTGCCAAAATACGGTAAACAGCCCTGCGGCTGAAATAATTGCCTGCCCCTGTTTTAGATGCACTTGAAATACCAGGGGCCTCTATCTCAAATGACCCTTGTTCAGGAGACAGCTCTCTTGAAACCTGTCCTTTTAAATGACGCAACATTTAATACTGTATCCTTTACACAAGTACCAATATTTTTTTGGAATTCCACATAAAATGTTACTTTCAATTTTTATGCAGTTTTACAGCACAGGTGAGAGGGATGATTAGATCCAGAACTCTCACTAGTAGGAAGGGAGAAACCCTATATTCTTCCTCTTCACCTCAAGAAGGGATAGAAATTTTGTATTTCTTTTTGGGCAGATGGAACACCATTGTAATGCAAGACCACTGAAGGTGGAGAATTTTTATGGAGCTGAGGAATCTGTTTTTAGAGCAGTTCAGTAGCTTGAAGGGTCATGCACAGATGTTCCCCTCTGCCCCCCCCCCCCCC
>NW_017729029.1:47475356-47476198 GCF_001723915.1 Gavialis gangeticus
CCCCCCCCCCCCCCAAGACTTCTATAGCTATTCCTTGAGAATAACTTTACCTGGGGAAACTAAGACTAACCAATATAATCCTAAATTATTTATCTTGCTGAAGTTGCGATTTCTGGCTCTGTTAATAGAGAATTTTGCAAAGCATTTTTTAAATAAAATGGTTTGTGTAGGAAGTATGGAAATTAAGGAGTTTGACTTCCTGTAAAAATGGAACGATCATTTTACTGTCAAACTTGATACCTGATATCAGAAGATGGGAAACAATGCAAATCCAAGGCTGACATATGTTTTGGTGACTGATGTGCTTAAAGGGTAAGAAGAGTGTCAGAGCATGTTTTTGTAATGTGAAATTGAATATTGGCAATACCAGACAACCAGATGTCCCATTTAATACAGTACATGCTGTTCACTACTTTAAGTTTGTCAGTAGTAACTTATGCACCAGCCATCATGGCTTTTAGTTGCAAATGAGTAAGGCAGACTGAAAGGGAATTGGATAATTAAGAAACAAACAGCCCTCTTTTCTGGAGTAAAAGGAGTTGTTGATAGGGCATATTTACTGTGTGAACTTTATTACCACTAGTACTCGCATACCCTGAATCTTTTAATAGAGTATGTAGAGGGTTTAGTGGTACACATTACATACATGGCTACTCAGCAAGCATGTACCCTTAACTGTGCACATTCTTATTTTCTAATTTACTACAGTAAAATCCCTGTTATCCAGCATGAGTGGGGAACAGGGGGCTGTGCCGGTAAGCTAAAAGTGCCAGTTACCTGAGGTACAGGGTTTCCGTCCTAATGTGGAGCAGGGGTGACCTCACATAGTGGTGACAGCACAG
>NW_017729029.1:47481198-47483526 GCF_001723915.1 Gavialis gangeticus
AGATAACAAAGATTTTACTGTAGTATGAATTGCCCTGCTGGCCAAAAGTTATTGTAGGACAATGCTGATATTGTGTTGTCTTTCCTGAGGAAGTAGGCTAGCAGGAGACAGATATGCACACACAATGTTACTTTCCAAGAGTCTGGTACATGAATATATTGTACAGATGGATTCAGTCTTCCCTTTTCCCTGCCTTTTCTCCCTTTATTTAGTAATATTGTTCAAATCTTGTTTTGGGAATGTTTCACCTGTTTTTTTTTTTATGATGAGTGAATTAGAAACAGAAGTGTTTTAAAACACCTGCTAGGTGACACATTGAAGTCAGGAACCACAGCTTAGCAAGTTGTATATTTTAAAAATTTTTATAGAGTTCAAACAATTTAATCAATGAGCTTCTTGGTTCATTGAATAAGTACAATTTCCATTGACGTGTGTTGTCAAGCTGATGATACCACACAAATGACCCTAGAGTACAGAAGGAAAGCATGTCTTGTTTCACAAGTCCTGGGCCTGTAGAATGGTAAATGAAGACTCCCAGCCAGTGGGGAGCTGTGCTAGGTCCGGACAGCTTCCAGCAGGTGGTGCAGGGAGTGGGGAGCAGCAGCAGCAGTGCAGGTGCAGACAGGGTTGGCACAACTCCTGAACAGCTGGAAATTAAGCCTGCTGTGCAGCTAAGGAGTAGGGACTAGGAGAAGCAGCAGCACGGGCGCAGCTTCCTGGCTTTGCAGGCACGGTCAAAGCTCCTGCCTCACCACTGAAGCCACCTGGCCTGCACTGAACCAGAGCTGGGTTGTTCTGGCCCGCAGCACACACAGAATCAAAAACAACTTTGTCTATATTTCTTCTCCTCATCTTTATAACTAAACATGAGATCTTTGAGTTTTTTAAGTTACTCCCTATTTTCTTATTTGATGTCATAATCCACTGACACTACAGCTGATGGCTGCTAAAAGGATTAGTAGGATTATGACTTCTGAGTACTCTGAGCAGATCCTATTTTCCTGCAAATGTTCTTTATGTTGCGAGTGCTTTGAATACAAGTGGAGTTATTTTCTAAACAACGTTTTTAAGGAGTTAGCTGTTCTTTATTTAAACCCTAGAAGGCCAAGTAGCTGATGGAACTATATTTTAACAGATTTGTGCCTGGAATTGAACAACCTCTCTGCCATTACTTGATGCACTTTGCTAATCTCCAAACATCTGTCTGCAATGACTAACCAACCTCACAACTGTATTACGAATATGCCTTTCAGAAAAGTTGTATGCCTCAACTTGGTGTGCTGGGGTAGATGGCAGGGGATCCTCAAGGGGCCCAGTACTTCTTGCTGGCAGCAGGTGCATGTGCACCTCTAGGTGAATGCTGGGAGAGGGGTGGGGGTTGTGCTGCCCCAGCCCCTTGCCTGTTTGTCCAGAGGCACACATGCAGCTGTCACTGCCAGGTAGCCTGGTTGGGCTCTGGACCCTGGTGCAGCTGTTTGCAGCCTGCCTGCTGCCTACTGTAGCTGCCCAGAGCCTGGGCCAACTGCTAGGTAGCTGGGAGGCTGCAAACAGCTGCACCAGGGTCTGGAGCTCCAGCTGGGATCTGCAGCAGCTGCATGCAGGTCTTGGGCAAATGCTGGGAAGGAGTCAGGTTGTGCTGCCCCAGCCTCTTCCCTGCCATTTGCCCTGAGGTGCACGTGCAGCTACCACTACTACAGCCTGTGCTGGGGCTCTGGACCTCAATGCAGCTGTTTTGCAGCTTCTCAGCTGCCTGCCACAGCTGGCCCAGGCTCTGGGCAGCTGCCCAGGCTGCTTTCAGCAGGGCTTGCAGCCTCCCAGCTGCCTGCTGTGAATAGTCTGGGCTCTGTGGCTGGTAACAGTTGCCCAGAGCCTGGGCCAGCTATGGCGTGTCAAGCTAAATATACTTGCAAGCCATGCTCTGGCATGTGTGCCAGGGGTTGCTGACCCCTGGTCTACAACTTTCCTAGTATATCTTAATCTATACTATACTAATCAGTTTTGTATTTCCTGCTCAGCAGATGAATAGAGCTATAGCAAGACTTCCCAGAAACAACTTAGACTTTAAACCTCCCTCTTGCAATGCTGAGTCTGCATATAAAATATATTTTAAGGGGAAATGGTTTACAGCAGTAATTCTGTAGAAACACTTCATATAATTCAGTGCTCAGATAAATCTGAGCGCAGGAAGTGCTGCTTGTTTGCAATTCTGCACAAATAGTAGGCATGATTCCTAGAAGGACTCTGCTTGAGGTTCCTGTTCTAAGAATCCATCTGCCCAGTACTTCTCTCTCTCTCGTGATTTTTTTTTTTTTTTTTTTTTTACCCCCC
>NW_017729029.1:47483686-47484995 GCF_001723915.1 Gavialis gangeticus
TTTTTTTTTTTTTCTTAGCCCCACCAATCTAACGTAGATAGGGAGGGCAGCTCCCATATCTTGAGGGAGAACCTTCACCTCCTAAAAATTGTGTAAGCATATTGTGAGTTTTGGTTATAGTAGTCTCTTTAACTGAACTACTGAAAACATTCATGTTATAGTTGCTGTCACCCATGCTGGTAAAATTTTTCTACATCTATCATCATGTTCACCAAGAAATGGTACAGAAGAACCCTAGATCTCAGGTTTTACATTCAGTAGAGATGCTCTATTGAAGTAAATGTGGTGGGGTTTTTTTCTTTTTCCTAACATCTTGTGTAGTACCTTTTTTTTACAGCTACTAGAAGAGATACCTAGCTGTTTGGTGGATCGGATTTATTTTTCCAAGTGGTCACTTGAAAATTAATGCCATATAGATATTATTTTTTCTTCCTCATTTTAAGACAAAAATGTCCAATTTGACCATAACCTTTCATTAGTTTTCTTCCTCTTTGGAGATTTGGTGGCTTCTTTGCTTGCTGCTCCTCTTTGGTGCTAAATACCAAACTCAATGAATGACAGTTTTGTACAAAAGCCTGTGGTAGATTAGTCAGAGGTCTTGTTCCTCCCCTTCCCCAACCCCACCTCCCTAATTTAAATGCCTAGTCTTCAAACTGTATTATGATCCCTAAGGTGCTCATTCTGTCTGTGCAGCAACAAAACAATCTGTCTTTCTCCCCTCTGGAAGCAAGAGCAATCTTCATGTTGTGTGGTATCTCTGCATTTCAAACTGCAGCAGAAGTCTTAACTCTTTCCCCAAAACATCAGCCCAGTGTGCCATGCATTTTGTTGCTTCTCTGGATTGACATCTTGCGCACACCATGGGGTCCTTGAATTCCTCCAATTGTTGATCCATGAGTGTTGGGGGCGGAGGGTAGAAAAGAAGACACAAGATCTAGGACTGTTTTTAAGTAGGGTCCACTGCAGAATAAATGCTTTTTTGGGCAAAAATGCCATTTGCTGACACTTCCTTCTTTCTCCACAGTTCTTACTGTTCTTTCTGTCTGGATTGTAATCTGCTAAGTACATCAATCCTGAACTCTAGTGAGATGATGTGGATGAAGTGGTAGATTATTTAATGGCTGCCACCCATCAGTAATTTGATGCATAGAGCTAATACCCCAAAAAACTAGGACATCATATTGCAACCCCAGCAGTAAAGATTTTCACTGAATCTGTCAATTTTCTCTCTTCCCATTGCATGGTGCTACTCCCAAAAGGTTGCCTATATATTTAAAAAAAAAAAAAAAAAAAAAAAAGGGGGGGGGGG
>NW_017729029.1:47485045-47490970 GCF_001723915.1 Gavialis gangeticus
AAAAAAAAAAAAAAAAAAAAAAAAGAGGGGTGGGCAGGTGCAGCCACACCTAGATAGCTGCTCTTTAGTCTGACTTTTAATGTGATGAAAGGTTTAAAACAGATTTTAAAGGAAAGGATGATAACGGATATGAAAGGAAACGGGATAAAATACATGTTTTGATCAAGAAAGATCATGTCAGATAAATTGAATATCTTTCTAGGATAGGATAACTGACTTCTAGCTCTTGTTTGTGGTAAACCTAGTCTCTCTCTTTCTACTTAAGCAAAGCATTTGACATCATGCCTCTCAGGAAAGTATTGGCAAATCTGGGGATAAATACAATAAATGTAAGGTAGGTAAGGAACAGATCGTATTCTCTTCTTTAGTCTGGAAATATCAGGTTGTATATCAAACCAAACAGATTGGTAGTGTTCCCTGGGGATCTGTCTTTGGTCGTTATTTTCATTAGTGACCCAGGTGCAAGAATCAATGTGTACTTATGAAAATCATAAAGAGTGCCCCAGTAGGAAGTGTTGTCAATGCTGAAGAGGACTGGATTATTGTATAGGAAAAACTAAATAAGTTTATGTACCAGAGTAATAGAAATGGTATGACATTTTAATAGTATGAAGCTGTGCATTTGCAGACTAGTACTTGACTGAATGTTCAGGTGCCATGCGTTGAGTTGCTCTCCATCTCCTTTTTACTTTTCTGGTTTTCTCTGATAGGGTATGTGCATGTTAACTTAGCATTACTGTCTTCTTGATGCTTTCTTACTGGTGTTTGAAAATTGGAACAAGACTAGACATGGGAAACGAAGTTGTAGATTTAAGATCAAATTGATTTTTGTATAGGTAGAAGTAAAGACCTGTTAGCAAAGTATATACCCTGAAAGACGGATGCACTAAAGGTCTTGGAAATGAGTAGGTGCTGGTAAGGAAAATGAAACACTTGAGGTCTAAATTTTCTCAAACTTTCCCTATATAATTTTGGTGACTGAATATAAAAAGGAGGCATTATACTCTGTTCCAAAGAGACACAATTAACAAATCCTCATGTTTCATATGAAACATAGTCTTACAACCTGTGAACACATCTATAGCTTATTTTATAAGCTACCACCTTATGTATTTTTGATTCCCAAGTAAAATATCTTATGTAAGTAGGCAAATAAATAGTGGGGGATATTACTTTGATTATAGAAAAGGATTACTTTGTTTATAGAAAAGAAATTCTAATCTTACGCTTTCATTCATAATCACCCCAGGCAAAACTACAAATAGCATATTGCATATTCTGATTGGTGGCATACCCTCCTGGTTGTAGTACTGTTAGCAAATTGGAATTCAGAGAAGTGGTAGGGCATAGCCTTGATAAACACGCATAGCATTGCTCTCTGATGTGACATCTGCCAAGGCTGGCAGTACTACTACTGTGTTTAAAAAAACTATCTTGTGAAATCAGGCATTCCTCTTCCCTCCCCTCAGCTCTGATTCTGAGCCCTTCTTGAAATTTGGGAAGAAATGGGAATGAAATAATGAAGTGAATACAAAAGAAACCCAAATGTTTTGTCTATTGGAGTCTACTGGAGAGTTGTTTTCTTCTCTTTTTGTCTCCTATAAAAATAGTACTGAGCAAAGTTGTGACGTGAGCATAATGGACTCCTTTCCACCAAAACATCTTGCCTGACTGCTTACCTCCATAGTATTCTCTTGTATCTGGCAGTGACAGGGTTACTGATCTGTTTATTTACTACAGAGTCTTTACCAAGAGAGGGAGATTTTAGTATAGCTTGGATCAGGGTGACAGTAACGTTTGCTAGACTGTTTTTAAACTGGGCAGGGTTTTTCCTGTTTTAAGGAACAGAAATTGCACCTGCTTGTCTAGATTTAGTTTCTCACGAGCCTTGGAAGGCTGGAGAAGGTGGTGGTGGTTGTGGTGATTTGTTGCTGAAATAACTGTAGGGGGTTTTGTCTCTTCCCGCTCACTTCAACTAACCCCATTGATTGAGCTGCCAGATATCTTTGAGGCAAGATGGGTGCGTCCCACTGAATCCAGCTGTTTTAAGGACTGGTGACAGCTGCCTGGATTACACCATTAGACATCCTGAAAACTTAGGGATCTCAGTACTGTTTTATAACCTGAAACACCTGACTTAAAGCCCTGTCTGGACCTTTTTCCCTTAGATTTCCCTTATTGGACAAGCAGCAGTAAAAATCCAGTGGTGCAGATTTACAACTAGTGAAGTGCTATCTTAGGCATTAAAGTGGAAAAGTTTAATTGGAGAGGAGGATAGAGGTGCATTTGCAGGAGATACTTTCCCAGTTTAAAGTTATCCTCAGTACAGAGCCCCTAGTTGTGGAGCACTTGCTTCCTTTGCTGGAGCTGTTTGGAGCACATGACAGCACTTGTATCCTTTGGGGCAAACATTTGCCTTGCTTTGTGCTAAGGTTGTTATGGTTATCATCCTAGTTAAAGTGAGGGGGGGAATAACCTTCATGTAGGTGGGAAAAGTTGGTTTGGTTTCAATGTATTGTAACAGAGGTCAGAGGTGCAGAAAAAGGGTACAGAACTTCTAAAGATTTAAAAAAAAAAAATTTTTTTTGAGGATGTCCCAATAGGTACACTACACTACATGGTTTGAAGCAGTGGGGCCCAGCCTTTTTAGTAGGCATGCTACAAGGCAAGCCCTAAACCCAGTGTGTGACACTTGAATCCCCTTCTCAGTCTGCACTGCTTTCTGCTCCCTGTCCCATCTGCTGTGCGCCTAACATGTGTCACTGCCTGTGTCACTTCTGGCGCATGTGCTGTGGGTTGATCACCCCTTGTTTAAAGCATTAAAATTTCCGAAAGTAGTTAACGTGTACTGTTACTAAGTGCTACATAATGGGCAGTTAGGAATAAATAATACTGCTTGAAACCAACTTGATATGGAGTTATTTCTTAACATAATTGGGCAAAACCATTAACACCGTTAATGATTAGCCATTAATTTGGTTGCAACCACCTTAAACTACAGGAACTCTCTGCTGGTGAAACGAGTAGTATTGGAGATCAGGGAACCCAATACCTGGTTACCAGAAAGGGGTGTGTGGTCCCTTTTAAGAGCAGAGGTTTTTTTGTAGCTGTGGCTCAGGCCGCCAGCAGAGCAAGGAGTTAAGGAACAGCCCTGTAATTGGGTCGGCTGCCAGGGGAGTCGTATGAGCCAGTGGGCCTGAGGCATGTAAGATCAGGGCCTGAGCCAGAGCAGGCAGTTTAGCCCGGAGAGCAGCTGCTGGTAGCAGGGCTCCTGGGTTAACATTAGAGCTGGGGTAAGCAGCTCTGCAGGCCTGGGAACAAGGGAATTACTATCTGGGGTAAAGGGGGGCCCAGGCAGGCAGCTGCTATTTAGGGTTGGACCCAGAGCAGGTTTAGTGGTGTCTTTCAGAGGGCTTACTACTGGGGTTACTGTTTTTACTGGTAGTTGTGGAAGGGACTGAAGAGGAGAGATCCTGAACCCATTGGGGGGGGTAGAGCAGGCCTTGGAAGACATAGGCCTGGGGTCCACAGAGACGGCTTGAGCTCAAGAGGGACTAGGTACATGGGAAATGGTCTGGTGCCTGGTGGGGGGCTGGCCAGGGGGGCCAGGTGCCTGGTGGGACCAGGATGTATTGAAAGAGGCCCCAGAGCTTATCAGAGGGTAGAGCTTGGGGGCTGGAGGGCCTGGTGCCTGGATAAGGGCAGAGCTTGGGGGCTGGAGCCTGGAAGCCAGGTTCAGAACAGAAGGCCTTGGCTAAAGGACCAGCCAGAGTAGAGGGGCAGAAGCCAGGAAGACTGAAGTCCCAAAAGGGGATAAAGGGGTGGCCTGGTGACTGGGGGACAAGGGTTTCACCTGATTGACACAAAACACCTGTGACTATGGAGGTGGCTAGAAGTCGTGAATTTAACCTGTTAAAGGCATGTAGGGCTAGAGAAAGAGGGTGCCTTAGGCTCATCAGTCTCTGAGAGCAGCTTCTCTTTACAAGTTTCCATCAAGACAGCAGCAAAGCAAGGCCTTGAGAGATGGGGCAGAGGGAGACCAACAGGGATGAGGGGGCCTGTCGGAGTCCTTGCAGCGGCCCTTGGGCACCAAACCTGTTTCACTGACAAACGTAAGTTTTGAGCCTGTATCAGGATCCACTAGCACTGGCTTCTTTACTTGTGAAGACTCCTGTACTGCTGAGGATTAATATAAGGTAGTGAGCATACTTGTATGCTAAAATCTGTGTGACTTTTATCTACCCGGGGGTGGGTCTTATTACTTTTCTGACCAAACCAATTATTCATTGGTATTGTAATACTTCTAAAATCTGTTTATATCCTGTAAAGCCCTCCTTAGTTTGTTCATGGCTTTGTGTGGCTTGTGATGCCACTGGGTTTTGTATAGTTTTTTCCCTAGGGTGAATAAACTGTACAAGCATTTGCACAATTTGTCCTTTTAAAAATATTGACATATCTCAGATATGAATCACTTCCCTTAACTTTACTTCTCTTGACTGTTAACTCCCACCATATATTCTAAGACTCTTCAATTTTTATTTTCTTTTTTAGACATAACCTCTTTGCCTTTAAAAATTCTCGGTACGTGCTTGCCTGAGATGCACTGAAACTTTGAAAGGAAATTTGTTGAGTAGTTTGTATTGTATATGTCTCCTGGTTTGCTTAACCTAGTCCAGTTCTTTCCAGCAAATGGAATTTTTCAATATTTAAAGTTTTTCATTCTTGTCTTGTTTCAAAACCAAACTAATTTTAAAGAACACACTCGGATCTAGTGTTTGAAGAAATTCAGGCAATTTAGATAATGGGGAACTAGTATATTCTGTTCAGAACAGATCATAGTTAATAACTTTTTTGCTTTAATTTAAGAAGGGTATTGCTACATAATTTTAATGTAGTTAATGAAAGCCAGTTTTACACTTTCTTAATATTTTACTTTGGTTTCCAAACTATTTCAATTACTCTGAATCACAATTTCTAGAAACACTTTTTATTCATATTTGACTTTCTTGGAAAAGCAGGGGCAAGGTTTCATTATCTTTTTATGGAAGGTTTTAACCCTGAATGTTTGTGCTAACAATGAAATTGTGGTCCTTTTTGAAGTTGGCAGGAGTTTTTGCCATTGAACATCAGTGTGACCAGGATTTAATTTGGGAAATGAAAATCTGTATCTATAAAAGCATGTACCTATGTTTCCCTTCTTTCTACTTAATCTCAACTTCCTTGCTCGAATTACTGCTGTATAATCATTGTTCTCAGCCCACTGTAGCTTGGAACTCTCAAGTGCCGCTTCCTTTTTAAAAAATGAAAATGAAACTTTATTTATATAGGAAATGAGAATGCAGAGAAGTCTTTTAAATCTGAGGAACTAATAGACATTTCTATATGCTGTATGCTTTAAGTCTTTCCTCTTTGAATTTTATGCTTTAAAAAAACCAACTTTTGCTAGTAGAAATAACCATTAAGTTGCAGCTCCTCACAATTAAGTTGCACATTTCTAGATGAAGGCACTCCAAGCTGGGTTTTAAATTTCACTTTGAAATTCTAATTGCATATGCAAACACTGAGACGGTTCTGCTTTCTCTGATCTAAATATTGAGCTCCAGAGCAGTGTATTTTTGTACTCTGTGAATAGCCCTTTTGTTCCATTTTTCTAGCACTATAACCTCAGCTTCCTTTTCCCCCAAGCTTTAGCTTCAAAGTTAATTTGAACTTGGATGATGAAACTAAGAGCAATTAGTAGAACAATGAGATCTCATGCCTGCCACTCTATTCCATGGATGTACCTTTTGAAAAGTAATGAAAACTGGAAACTGAGGGCCTCCTGGGTGTGTGTGTTTTTGGTCTGGCTTGTTTGTTTTGTTTTTTGTGAGGGGGGGTGGGAAGGGGATTTGTGTGGTTGTTGTTTTTTTTTTTTTTTTTTTTTTT
>NW_017729029.1:47491169-47498707 GCF_001723915.1 Gavialis gangeticus
TTTTTTTTTTTTTTTTTTTTTTTTTTTCCCCTTCCCCAGCCTGGATGCCCTATTTTAGATTTAGTTCTAAGGATCTATTTGCTAGAAGAGAATAGAGATGTGTCTCTCAATCTGTCTGACGCTTTTACTTGACTATCAAACCTAGGGTTGATTTGAAAATACTGTATAGTATTACATCTTGCAGATGGTCATGCTCACATAAGTAATTGCATCACTTACTTTTCCTTATAAACCAGAATTAGGCAAGTAATTCTAGTCTAGACAGAGGCTGGTGACAAATTAAGCCTTATTTTTAAAACTAGTAGAACCACTAGATTTTTCTCTCCGTGAGTCAGGTTGAGTAAAAGTGACAAGACAGCAGCAATGGATGTTCTTCCTCAGATTACAGTAGTGCCCCACAAATGTGAGTTGCTGTTCCTGTGAACATACAGTTCCTGCCTCAGAAACCAGGTCTGCTTTGCTGTCTAAAATATGTAGCTTGTAGGCAAAAGAATTTGTAACGTAACATTTAACTATATTACAGAACACTTTTGAAACTGATACAAAGATTAGAAAAATAAAGTAAATATTAAGCCTACTCAAACTAGCTTAATTTTGAGACCGATTTGTGAATGTTTGCTACTCAATTGTGAGGAAAGAGGGAAGAGTTTGCTAGTATACATGGAGAATACCGAGTAAACTGTTGTACTGTGGCATGACTTTTTGGCTTGCCTTGAGAATTATCAGTGAAGCATCAAGGACAATGATTTCAAAAAACTTTTGAACTGATAAACAAGGCATAGACTTCCAAAAATGAAATGTCAGCTTGTGAGCAATTGAAATCAGTATCTAGATGTTTTGCACAAACTGTCTGTATGTCTGGTGTGTTCTGTAGTATAAGACTTTTAGATTAGCACAAGTTTGGTCACATTAGTAATAGTGTCAGTGCTTTAGAGATACAGACAGCCTCCCATGTGAGTGCCAGTAAAACTTACTGCACCATTGCGTTTCTTGTATTTGCTCTAGTTTCGGGGTGGGGGGGAGAAGTACAGAATATTTCTGAAGAGATGTTTAATTTAAATTATTGGTACTTCTATCTCTCAGCTTGTACAAAACAGTACCTTTATTAGGCTCAGAAGGAAAAAATGTCTTACTAATAGAAAAATATTAAAAAAAAATCTGAAGTATTTTATATCTGAAAATAACTAATTGGAGACATGTTCTATACATCTGTGTGTGTAGTAATTACAGTTAAATATCCTGTATTATAGATGTGAATGATACATTTGAACATTAGACTTGATTTTATTGTCTTGATTGTAGATCTGTGTACAACAATATTATAGATTCATGTCTTGATTTACTACTATATTTATATTGTTTTTATGTTGCTGGGCTCTTTTTAGTATAATATTTGTGGTTGGGTTACTTTTTTCAAACTTATTTATATTATGGGTGTATGTGTGTTTACACTGTTTTCAGGAGCATGGCATTTAGCCAGCATCCTTAATACATTGAATTGTGTGTAATAATAATAAAAAAAAAAAAACAAAACAAAACAAAAAAAACAAAACAAAAAAACAAAACAAAAAAAACAAAAACAAAAAAAAACCAAAACAAAAAAACAAAAAAAAACCAAAAAAAAAAAAACCCAAGAAAACTTTTTGAAGCAAAGCTGAATCTTAGCCATGCCTGCACTTTTGTACAGTTTTATTTTGAGGAGTAGTGATAGGAAAAAAAGAGGCGAGTTCCCAGCTGGGAACAGAAGAGGGAGAAATAGGAAAGGGGACTAGGGCTGGTGCTGCTCAGGTGATTAGGGTGTTGGAAAGCTGGCAGACCATGTTTCTGCAGTGTTGTGCAGTTAACATTTTGCGCGCACCTGTGCCATCTCATTTTACATAACAAAATGAATTACTAGGCTATTAGCTGGGTTGCAAAGTCAGGCACTGAGACATTTTCTAATCTTACACTGTTGTTCATAAACCTTAATTCTGTCTCTGGAGATGTATGACTTCCGGTGATGGAAAGAGTTCTCTGATTTATCGCACAAAGTTTGAACTCTGAATCTTGACTTCATTAATGAAGGCACAGCAGGGTTCAACTCATTTAGAGGCATGAGCTTTCATAGATGACAGCCTACTTCATCAGATGCCAAGTGTCTGACAAAGTAGTCTGTAAACTACAAGTGCTCATGCTTTTCTGAACAAATTGGCCTATATAAGGTTTTGCCCTGACCTGCCTTCTGCTCAGCTTTAGCTAATATGGCTAATTTTTTTCCTCTAAAATTAATTGTATTAGCTGGCAGCAGCCAAAGGCTTTTATCCTGGGGGGAGGGAGATACAGTTGGTTTACAGCTTTTTTTCCTCCTCCTCTGCTATATAGAGTAGGTGTCAAGTGGAGTACTCAGCCCAGGGGATTTATAAGGAAGTCCAACCCCACTTTCCTCTGTCCTTTTTGTTTTTTCCAGGGCTGCGGGTAGGTACAACCAATATGATATCCCTAGAGGAGGAGTGCAGCTGGGGATGTAACAAGGAGAACTTGGTCTGACCTCTCCCCACTCACAGCTGTTCCTGTGACAACTGCTTCAGCAGCATGTGGGTGCTATCCTCTTGGCAGCACTGCAGGCTAGGTGTTCATAGGGTTCATGTTTTGGTGGTTGCCTTTTGGTGTACTGAGAGTGTTTTCCAAGCCGCACAAGAGAAAATAAACTTAAAGGCCCAAACCAGACTGCCCTTCGTTTGTTTGAAGGCACTCCGTTTGTTTAACTTGAAAATCTGACAGAGAGAATACTCTCAAGAATTTTTGCAAATCGTGAGGGTTGTTTGCAACTTGTCTCTGACACTTTTTCAAAATAAGCGTCTATTTGAAAAGGCTGAATTATAATTGCTTGCACGATTGCTTCCTGAAAACGAATTGCCTTTGTCTGCATTCAAGCTTTGTGGCTATCGCTTTCCAACATGTCACTTTCATCCTCTTCTACTACCATATTTTACCACCACCTACTTCAGCATGTCCTTTCTTTTACCACCAAATGTGGAATCATATCTTTGAACCAGTTAATGGATCCCTCATTTAGCAGAGACTTGACCTTACTTGTTACTTTCTGAGAAGCTTCAAATTTACAATTGCTCTACCTTCAATAGTTGTTTACTACTGATTATTTAAGGAACATTTTATTTTGAAATGCTTTGTCACAGTGAGATGTCCATTTCCATTGTTTAGGTTACCTAACAGTTTCCATTATAATATTGTCTTGTTATTTTTTGAGAAACTTCAAAACAATCCTTGTGGTTTTCAAAACGTTCTTGCAACTCTAGATACATACCTTGCTGGGGTTATCTGACCCCAGCAGTCATTCCTGCCCAGAGCAGGGAGGTTGGACCCAATGATCTTATGAGGTCCCTCCCAGACCTAAACTTCTGTGAATGCGCCATGTGTGGCTTGAGGTGCCACAAACTCTATATGCACACTCACTTGCATGTGCCCTTTGAGGTTAAGACAGGAGTTAAGCAAGGCTGTCTTTTCTCCACTCTTCTTGCAATGATATTTTTTCCTGTGATGGACAACAAGTTCCTATATAACTTCCACATTTGGACTTGTGGTCTTTCTTGAAGATTGTTGCAATCATGGCTTCCCTGAGGTTGACTTGAATTTCCTCATTGTTCCAGGTCCTTGAGATGAGGGTGTGGAGCTGTGATATGAGTTCCTCTCCCTACTGCTTGAAAATTTTTGGCAGGGATTCCATCAGCTCCAGATCCCTTGTCATTCTTCATCTGCTTGATGGCTTTCCTCTTGGTCAAAAGTTGGAGGGATTCCAAGATCATTTCTGACTGTGTTGTGGGATGGAGTTTAGAGCACTTTTGTCAACAACAGTCTTGACTGAAAAGGTCTTAAACACTCCTTCCAACAGGCATTTATAGCT
The DNA here is from genome assembly GCF_001723915.1 of Gavialis gangeticus. NCBI lineage: Eukaryota > Metazoa > Chordata > Crocodylia > Gavialidae > Gavialis > Gavialis gangeticus. The sequence goes on from NW_017729029.1 coordinate 47,495,071, forward strand.
CCCCTTTCCTTGATTGCGTGTTTTCCATCGTTAAGTGTTGAGGGGGTTGTCCCTGAGTGCTTAGCCTGTAGATGGCTTTGGCACTGAGAAACTGTGCATATCTTGGATGTCAGCCAGATGTTGAATCTCCTTTTGCCTCATCTTCCCACCATTTGTTCTTCATATCATGGGGTCCTCCTTTGGACCTCTGCCTTAATTTGCTGATTCAGTTTCTTTTGCTTAGAGCTGACATTGTCCTACCAAGCACAAAAGGCCTTCTGCTTGTGGTTGATCAACTCTTGGATCTTCTGGTGATTCTCATCAAACCAGTCATGATGTTTCCTGGTAGAGAGCTCAAGCTGCTCTTCACAGGCACTGATGATGGTGGACTTTGAAGGCACACTAAGAACTGCTGACATTTTCCTACTGTTGTTGATTGGAATTTGAGAGGCTTTTTCATTGAGGCACTGGTGGAAGAGGTTTTGCTTGATTGGGTCCTTGAGTCCTTCAGAGTTGATCCTCTGTCAGCATTGTTTCTGCTGCACCTATCATTTGGGAGCCAGTTTGAATTGCATAACTGAGTGGATGAGCTGGTGATCAGTTCAGCAGTCATCGGCTCCTAGCATAGCTCAGGTGATGTGGACATCTTTGCAATCCCAGGGATGAACAGTGATGTCACTGAAGTGTCAATCAAGTGCCAATGCTTGAATTGCAGGTGTTGCCGTGATGTCTTTTTGTCTGTTTTCGATGTCTGTAGAATGGGGTGATGGTGATGCCGAGTCCGTGTTCTGCGCATTTGGTCAAAAGGAGGATGCCACTGGAGTTGACCGATCCTACTCCTGCATTGCTGATGGTTCCATTCCAGAGGTTGGAGTCCCTTCCAACTCTGGAATTGAAACCGCCAAGAAGAATAAGTCTGTCTTCCTCTGGAATGCCAGAAAAAGGATTTGGTCATGGCTGGTTGGTAGAATTCCTCCTTGGATTTGTTCAGAGTATTCAGTTGGGGCACATGCACTGATTTTAGTGGCATATTGGATCCCTGACAGTTTAAGATGGAGTGTCATGTGGCAGTCATTAATTCCAATAGGGAACTCACTGAACTGGCTTATGAGTTTATTCTTGATTCTGTGAAGCTGGTGTTTTGACACTTGAGATGTTGGATTTCTTCAATGTGCAAGTGCAGCCTTCGGACACCTGAGGAAATAGGCGTTTGAAGATTGCGACATCAGATCTGATACTGAGCTCATTGTTTATCAAGTAGTTGTGATCCCCACCTTACTGTACAGATCTGAGACTTGGACAATTTACAGGAGACACCTCAAAGTTCTGGATAAGTATCATCAATGCTGCCTATGGAGTATCCTTCAAATCCAGTGGATAGACAATGCAACATTGGTGGCATTTTACAAGTAAATAGTATGATCATCGCTTCAGTGCTCATCTGACATCAACTTTGCTGGGCCAGCCATGTCATCCAGATGTCCGACTCTAGACTCCCAAAGCAAGTTTTATTCTCCCACCTCAGTCAGGGCGTATGCTCAAGAGGGAAAGCACTTCAAGGATGTCCTCGAGGCCAACTTGGAAAAAAATGCAATATTGATATCAACTCACGGGAGATTATTGCTCAGGACCGCACCAAATGGAAGAAGAGTCTTCTACAAAGATCTCAATACTTCAAAAACTTATGATGACCACAGGAGATGGAAAGATGGGAGTAGCAGAAGCAGCGTGTCAGACTGAACCAAGAACCCAGAGCCACCCACTCTACATGGAAAGATGTGCCAGAGCTGCAGCAGTCTGTCAATCCCTGATAGGCCTGGTGAGCCATCTTTGGACCCACAGATAAGGCAATCATGGAAGATGATCATCCTCATGGAATCACAGAAAATGTGGGTTGGAAGGGACCTCAGGAGGTCATCTAATCCAACCCCTTGCTCAAAGTAGGACCAGCCTCAACTAGATCATTCCAGCTAGGGCTTTGTCAAGCCAGGCCTTAACCTCCAAAGATGGAGGTTTCACAACCTGTCTTGGTAACCTGTTCTAGTGCTTCACCCACCCTCCTGGTGAGAGACTTTTTTTCTTTTTCCTAATATCCAGCTTAAACCTCCCTGACTACAGCTTGAGACCATTGCTCTTTGTTCTATCATCCCTCGACTGCAAGGGATTGCCGATGAGCATATAATTGGCTAAACCCGCTCAAAGAATATCTTAAGCATTTTGTAACTAGGTGGAAATTTATCCAGATGTATTTGAATCATCTCAATGTTCCTCTTACTTAACCAATAAAAGAAATTGCCCTAAGAAATTCTTTGCCTCTTGCAAGCATTAATTCATTCCTGATTTATTCAGGTACATAAATGGAAGATTTAAATGTTTGGTTTCAACATTTTCCACATTTTTTATTTGGTACGTAGTCTTATAAATCTCTTCCTTTTACTGCAGATTGAATCAACATTGAAGAAGATTCAGTCATAACTTCTAGATAGCGTAAGTGTATTTTAATATTCATATGCTAAATGTCCTTCCCTCATTGGAAAGTTTATTACTAACTTTTGCTATATATTTTTTTTTAATTTCAACTTGTATAGAGAAAATTTACCTAAACGCCCCATTTAGATTTAATTGCTACAGATATTTATTCTAAGTAAAAACTTGCACAAATCCAGCCTCTGCTTATTTTATGCATAAGCATGAGATACAAGGCAGAAAGTGCTTTGATTGGAGTACTCATTCATAATAGTAAGGCAAGCAACTGCAATGCCTTGTCAAATTACAAGGCATTCCCTCCTCTATGAGCACATTGGTCAACCCAGTTTTATGTTCCGTCAGCAAGATGTATTGTGTCAAACTCCATTAATCTGGAATATTTGTCAAAGTATATGGTCCTTCTGCTTGTCTCTTCTAACTTCCTGCTGTCTTACTGAGGCTGAGGAATACTTGCTCCAAAGAGAAATGTTTACTTCAGTAAGTGCCAAGGTATTATTCAACCTGAGTAAAGGCAGCAGAACCATGCCCATCGTATAAGTAGTTTGCATTAGTGCACAATAGTCTGTTCTTTGGTCCAGTTGTTGAAACAAAAGCATGCAACTTGGCGTGGAGAGAAAATGACTGAATTCCCTTTTAAAATGCTTGTTTTAGCGCATTGTAGTGTCTGTTACCGTTGCACACTGGAGCCTTAACTGTAATCTTGGCATTTCTGCTGCTTTTTGTTCTGTGTACAACCTGAGCTACTTCGGCTGGAACGCTGAATTAACTGGAATGAAATTATTAAAATATTTTAAAATCCAATAATCAGCCTCTTTCCTTCACTTGAAGGGGCTGGAGCTTGGAGTACAAAAAACAAATGTATAGTTGTCTCTCCAAAAGATCTACCACACTTTTTATTTTTTCTAAAGTAATAGAATTCAGACGCGCAACAACTACTACAGGATTTTAGTGTGTACGTATAGAGTACAAAAATGGCAATTAAATTATTAGCGAAAGTGAAGTGGGACACAACTTACTCGTGTCCTCTTTGAGCAAATCTTCAGTTTGCTTTTAATATCATCAGTATAATAAAGCTTGATTTTGAGCACCCTACTGTGTGAAAACCTAGGGTAGAACATTACTGGCTCTTGTAACACACACACACACACACACACACACACACACACACACA
>NW_017729029.1:47498835-47500580 GCF_001723915.1 Gavialis gangeticus
ACACACACACACACACACACACACACATTCATTTTAGTCCGTTTCTTAGCATAGCATGGCATATTTGGGGGATAATTTTTAAATAGTCAATATCTCATGTTTTATTTAATTAAACAAAACATGTTGTTAATGAATGCTGTCCGACTGCAGGTGTTCCTGTACTGTTAAGAAAAACACTGTTCTATATTAATACTTGCTGTTGCTGCTACCTTTAGTTTGTGCTGCTGTTGCCTTTTATTTAATTTGAAATCTCGGGCACAGTCTCCCTTGCATGAAAGGTTGCGTATTTAATATTAAACATAAAATGCTGGGTTTGTCTACATGTTGTTGTTTATTTTTGAATGGAGCTTTTGAGAAGTTCCCTACTCTGTTTATCAGACACTGTCTTTGCAGGGGGAGAAGATGGGTCTTATTCTAAGGCGGGGGCAGGCGAAATGTGGCGCGCCAGGCTATTCTTTCCAGCCCATGGGGCCCCTCCAAAAATTTAGAAAATTAATATTCATCTGCCCCTGGCTGCCTGTTATGCAGCTCTCAATGACTTGCCAAAACTCAGTAAGCAGCCCTCCGCCTGAAATTTCCCACCCCTGTTCTAAGGCAGTCAGCACCAGTCCCATGTGTTCACTTCCTGTATGGCATTCATGACCTTCATCTGTACAAGATGCAAGATAAGGCTAGTGGATTGGAACCAGCCTGCCATGCATCAAAGCAGACTAGTACTAGGTCACTTGACTCATCCCAGCCATTTTGTTCCTTTAACCTCTGTCAAGGAATTGTCATGTAGATAGTGTTGAGAGTCCATGCTCAAGTGGTTGTGGGTGTTTTTAACTTTAGAACAGCTATTAGAGGATTTTAGTGTTGTATTGGAAGATGAATTTGTTTCTAGTTTATATGATAACCCTTAAATATGCATTTTAATGTAAAAAAGCCTGGCACAGGATCCTAGCATTTACAGCGAATTACTAAGTCTTGTTTTTAGGTTTGAATGTAGTTGGTGAGGTGAAGCTAGAGGAAATAGGTGTATGGCTATTGCATAGCAACTTGGTTTATAGTGTGGATTTCTATTTTGAAGACTACTTCTTTTTATTAATGTGCTTTATTCTAACCACTAAGTTGATATACATTTATTCTGAAACTCTACTTAGAAAAGATGTGCTGCACTTTTGTAGCAGTAGCACAAATATTTAAGGAAAAAGTGGCTGACCTTTGACCATAATTACACAACTCTAGGATTGCTCAAGTAGCTTAAATGCAATATTTTGATATAAAGGACAGAGTGCACCTCCAGAAGCCCTGAAACATCACTTATACAGAGATACAGAGAGCCTTTTGAAGAGTAAATATTTGTGGATGCAATAAACGAGTATATAAAGACTCTTCCTCTTCAGTCTTTAAAGCCATCTCAAACCAGTTACTTCAACCTTCTTTGTCTGCGTGCTGAGTTGAAACCGTAAAGACTTGAAACTAATGGATTGATTTGTGGCATTACTAATATGTTTAATTCTTTTTCTTTTTTTTTCTTCCCCTGCTGTCTGCTTGGCTGATCTTCACCCACAGGTGTCTACTATTGGCTTGCAAAGGTTACTAATATTTTAGCTGTTGCCCTAAATCTGATCTACCTTAGCTTCATTCATTGTTGCTTCTTTGACTACACTGCCACTGTTGCTGCTTTCATTGTTGCCTTCTTCAGAGAAATAGTCCTCAGCACAAAGGATAAGTGACTTTTTTTTTTTTTTTTTTTTTTAAAT
>NW_017729029.1:47500769-47502612 GCF_001723915.1 Gavialis gangeticus
TTTTTTTTTTTTTTTTCTTTTAAATATCCACTATGAAACTTAGGCTAGAAGTACGTGCTTTTTTTTTACTCCCTGTGTACTTGTTAATATCTGTATACAGTGCTCTTGTATTTATTCCATGGTATTTTCTTACCAATGCTAAGAAGAAAAAGGCTATGGCTAAACGCTTAAAAGCCAAACCCACCTCAGACAAGCCTGGAAGTCCCTACCGTTCCGTTACTCATCTCGAGTCGCTAGCAACCATAGACCTCCCTGGAGCAGATACTTTGGACAAGTTATTTGAGCATGCTGTAACCAAGTTTGGGAAAAAGGACTGCCTTGGGACCAGAGAAATACTGAGTGAGGAGAATGAAATGCAACCGAATGGAAAAGTTTTTAAAAAGGTAACATTGAAACTTTGAATATTTAAAGTTGGGGCAGTAGTAGGGAGAGGCATTCTGTGTCTTATCAACAGCCTGTTGCTGGACTCCTTTAGTTCCATATAATTTTTACAGGTTAGGTGACACTGGATCTTTATTGGTAGCTTGAAGTGCACACTACAACATATACTATTTAGTGTCTATTTTATGTTCTTCTCTTCAGGCAGGGTGGGGAAAGAAAATGAATAACTTTAAAAATGATTAGTCGTTTGGTGTGTTCATGTAGCACCAGATGTGTGGGGTGGGGTGTGTGCATGTCTGCTTGTCTGCTTTGACTTTTTTTCTTTTGTACCAGTTAATTCTAGGGAACTACCGATGGTTAAACTATGAAGAAGTGCACCAAAGAGTGAAGCACTTTGGGAGTGGGCTTGCAGCCCTTGGGCTAAAGCCAAAGAGTACCATTGCGATATTCTGCGAGACCCGAGCAGAGTGGATGATTGCAGCACAGAGCTGCTTCCAACACAGCTTTCCTCGTGAGTGCTGACCCATTCGCTTGCAGTATGTTCATAGAAACGTTTTAGATACTGAGCTCTGAGCTGCTGGTTAAGTATTTGTAATGTGCCTAGTGTGTATCTGTAATAACATTACTTTAAAAAAAAAATGGGGAACAAATAGTGAAAAGTAGATTTCAACTTGTGCTCATTTTGTTAGGATTAGAAAAATTGTGTGTGTCTGTCAAAACTTAGTGCCTGCCAATAATGGGGAACAGGACAGAATTAAATTTCGGTGCATGGTGCTCATCACTGTTTTAAAAAATGAAGCTAAGTAGGATTGCAGATAATTGCTTTCTTTCAAAAACTCTATCAGAACATGGATTAAAGCAGGGTTTAAGCACGTCACAAGAATCTCTGAAATAATCTAGTCTTTTTTCCCCCCCCCCCCCCCAAACATAACCAGTGACTGAAGCAAACGATGAAACAGTTTTATTCATTAAAATGCATGCAGGAAAACAAGTAAAATGGAACTTCCTGTTAACAAATTCAATAAATCTTGTGGGGCCCCTACAGATCTGTGGGGAGCCTCATGGGCTATGGCCCTGCACACTAGGTCACGTGTGCAAGGCAGTATTGGGCCCAATCCCAGCCAGGCAGAAGCAGCCCTGTACCATTCATCTGACTCTCAGGGCCAAAACCTTGAACACCACTGGTTTAAAGAACCAAAAAATAAGAGATGCTCAAGATTTGAGAGAGAAATGCTTTGTGGGAGCTGTGACACCAGAAAGAATGAACAAAACTGGTAGTAATTTATTCTAAAACGCTATCACTAAAACTACTTCACTTTTTTCCTTTTCCTGCTGTAACAGTCCTCAGTGCAGTGAGCTTTTGTTCTTGCATAATCATGGAAAAAAATAAAAGCTGCTTTTATTCCATAATGGAAAAATATGGCATGTGCAATTAAGTGCTGTTTTCTGCCCCTGCTCCCCC
>NW_017729029.1:47507612-47526176 GCF_001723915.1 Gavialis gangeticus
ATGTAGATGCAAAAGCTCTTGGTTTAGAGTTACCTTGCTTTTAACTTTTGTTTTGTTTAATTTGTAAAACAGTTGTTACTTTATATGCCACTCTTGGTGAAGAGGCAGTAACCTATGGTCTCAATGAATGTGAAGCATCATATCTGATCACTAGCACAGAACTTCTGGAGAGTAAACTTAAGGTAATTGGGGAACCATTTTTTGTCTTTAGTGTAATCTTGCAATATACTGTGCAGTCAGTGCTGAATTTGAGTTCTCTTGAACAGAGTGCATTGTCCAAAATCCCACATCTCAAACACATCATTTGTGTGGATAAGAAGACTATCAGTAAATCAGAATGCCCTGAAGGCCTGGAGATTCATAGTATGGAAATGGTAGAAGAGCTGGGAGCCAAACCAGAAAACAGTAAGTGATCAATTTGGAGGACTAAACAAGTAATCTGGTAAGATGATGTACCTTGATCTTAGGATGTTTGGTAGCAGAGAAGAAACATGCATGCTTCTAATGGAAAAGGAAAGGATGGCATAAAGATTCAACTTTGCAGTTCTCTTAAACAAACATGGCATTAAAGAAACATTTCTGGGTGGTGGGATTCTTACTGCTGCCACGTGCCAAGTGGATTTTACTTGTTTTGATATTCCAAATGCATCATTTTTAAACCATGACTGGCATTGGCATTGACTTTGAGCTCACTCTTAAAATAAGGCACATAAGAGTTAAAGGTCTACCGTGGTGTCGTCTTTTTAAAATCTTCCTTTCCCCGCCCCTTCCTGCCCCCCTAAAAGAGGATGAGATGCACCTTGTTTTAGTAACACTTTTTCCTTTTCACTGAATAATTTTGTAGCTACCAAACCCTTCAAATTCATGGGGCAAAGCACTGCATGTGTTCTTCCCACCCCTGATAACTATATTGGGCAGGCATGGGAATCGCAGGCATGAGGATTTGTTCTTTTTAATACCTGGTAATGCTTAGCCAAATCTAATGACCCCTTAACAGGACTAAGAGAAAAACAGAGTTAAGATGAACCTGCTTATAAATTTGGCTTCTGGTTTTTTCCATTAAGAGTTTTTAACAGAGGCAGGCCCACATTGATACAAAGAAGGCTCTGCAAGTGCTATGGATGGAAAATCTGACTCTTTTTCCATTCACTCATTTCACTCTAACGCAGGGGTGGCAGATATATGGCCTGTGGGCCAGATTGCAGCCACTCAACCTGGCCCGTTTGGCTACCAGTTAGCCTTTCATCCTGGTAAGTGTTTCTTACAGAGGGCAGTTAGGGCAAGCACCATAAGCTTGATCTGGGGCTCCCATTTCATTTGTTCATTGATCTGAGTCTTACTTCTAGCTAAAGTAATGTGAGCATTTTTTTTCTGTTACCTTTTATAGTAGGCATCCCTATAACCAGACCCATTCCAACAGACCTGGCTTTAGTAATGTATACTAGTGGTTCCACTGGGCGACCTAAAGGAGTGATGATGATGCATAAGAACTTGGTAGCTGGAATGACAGGCCAGTGTGAGCGAATACCTGGACTGGGGTAAGAATCTCTTGTCATGCATATGGATAAATAGTTTTGTTGGGATATATCTTCTCACATGATTCCAAGGTTTCTAGTCACTGTTCTTTTAAAAGAATGTGATTTACCTACCCCCCTTTTTCTATCTGTTTAATATTTTCTTTACATGAAGTTGTCTCTTTCTAAAGTTGCTTTGGAGGTGGTATTTGTCTAGAAACAATTTTGTGTCTCTGGCTCTTTGCTGCCTTTGTGCTTTTTCTATCCCTATTTTGGACCTCCTTTAGAAGACAGCAGGGTTCCTTTTAAGTTTCTTTCCTCTTGAGGTCTCCATACTCTCAAGATAGCAACCTGCTGTGCTGTGTATATGGAGAGACTTCTATATCTTTTTCACGTAGGGTTTCTCTTCAGCTTATTAAAGGTTCACAAACTCTCAGCATGAAATCTGAGTGGAGTGCACAGGCTGGTGTTTCTGAGTAGACTTTTTTTTTTTTTTTTTTTCAGCATTGCCTTGAGGAGTGTGAGTACATAGTCCTGGTGGACTAGGTCCACCTAGATTCTTGTATGTGTGCTACACCAGCCTGTTTCACTACCTTGTTCACCTCAAGCAGAGAGTTAAGATTTCTTCCCTTAAATTAATTTGGTAGCTAATTTCATTTTAAATATTTTATTAAGGTTGCAAGTTGAAACAATGTACAACAAAAGAACAGTGGGGGAAAATAAGTCATTAAGCTTTGATCACACTAGGATCAATGTAATTAAGCAAAGCCCTCATGAAGAAATATGCAAAATGTTGAAGGCAAACAGGTTCAATACAGTGCCTTGTCTTCAGGTTAATAAAGGACATGTTGTCATACAGTACTTGAAATGACCTAGTGTTAAAGAAGCTTCTGCTGTCAGCTATAAATATTTCCCGATTTCTTTTATGCTGGTGAAAGCCCTTTTTTGAAGTTTTTTCTAGTTGTCAACTCCATGTATTCTTGGTGAAAAATTACTTTAGATCAAAATGAATGACTTGACTTCCTAGTGACTGAACCCTACCCCCTGCTCCCCCTCACAATCTTCGTTTTAAGATTAGGGGCCATTATTTCAGTGGGAACACTTCTACGACACTTATAAGTGGCAAAACTGAGGTAAGATTTGATTTGTATATAGGTGACTAGACACCAGTAGTGACCTGTTGTCATGTAGGCTTCTGGAAAACTAACATTTCATCTCTGTTCTTATATATACTCAATATTCTGTTAAACTAAATGAAGTATTTTCTGCTCAGTCTTGCATCATAGTTTAATCACATAGTACTTTCTTTGCCAGATCTAAGGACACTTACATTGGGTACTTGCCTCTGGCTCATGTATTAGAATTGACAGCAGAACTTTCCTGTGTTGCATATGGCTGCAGCATTGGATACTCCTCTCCACTCACACTCTCAGACCAGGTAAGGTAAAACTATCAGGTTGGTGGTTAAGCAAAATCTCAGCTCTGTTTGTTGCTGTGTCCTTGCTGGTCAGTCATTGGTTTACCCTTGAAAAATGTTATCAATATCATGCGCAAAAGAACTAGAGGTTCACTGATGCATTGGTCCGATATCAGTACCAGTTGGATATAAGAAAAATTGTCTATTGGCCTGTGGGGCCAATTTTTTTAAAATTTTGACTGATTTTAAATGCCTGTGCTGTGTGCAGCCATCTCATGCCATGCAGATCTGGGGCATGGTTGTGTGTCTCCCCCCCCCACTGGCCGGGCAGTGCTAGCGCCTGCTCCTGCCCTCCCTCACTGCAGGGGATTGATTTGCTCCCCCATGCCCCTTCCCGTCCCCTCCCACACCAGACTGACCAGTTGATGGCCACTGTTTTGGAAATCAGATCCAGTATTGGTCAATGTGCCCCCTTAAATATTGGATATCAGCCCACAATCTCTTATCTGTGCACCCCCTAAACAGAACCTTCTCAAAACTTAACTTCCTTCCTTCTGCTCTCCTAAAATAAGGTCCTAATGAAGCTAAAGCAGGTTGTATCACAATTTTTATCAACATTTTGAGCTTACATGTTCTTTAAGTGACATTGACTTTATCTGTAAATGAAAAGAGAAAGCATGCTTATGACTTTCTGTGGTGTTAAACAATAAATTGGTAATTAGAGAATTAATTGCCATCCAAAGACCAACTGCATTTAACACAGCCATGCCTAGCAATTAATCTAAATTTTAAAAGAGTTTTCGCTATTATTGACGTCCCTTTTTTCTCTCCAGTCCCATGCTTATCTCTTGAGTTTGGGCACTTTGCCCTAAAAACAAAACATTGACCAATTTGTATCCCACTGGGCCACTGAGGGGGCACTATGTACTGTGAAAGTGCCAGCTGGCTCTTTTAAAATGTAATAGCAGGTGTGTGGGAACGGAGGAGGTGCAAAGGTTTTTAATCACTGGCATTTTATTTTAATTGTTTTCTGGTGGTAGTTTGTTTTTCATGACCTAGGCCCATATCAGGTTTTGTGCTTTTAACTGTGGGTTTTGGCTCCTTTTTTGGTTTTGAAGCCTCTCTTTGTTTACTCTTCTTACTTTAAAAAAAAAGGTTAATAAGAATCACAGAAGGTTGCTCAATCCGCTCTCCCCTGTTTTCTCCCTCCCCGGTGTAACCATTGCATAAAAATCAATATAAATTGGTATGGACAAGGACTGTGCCGAGATTAACCTAAATTATCTGCCCAGTAATTGCTTTCTAAATTGCTACCTAGCCCCTTTGCTCAGGTTTGGGGTTTTTACCTTGCTTAACAGTTTTTTGAGAAACTGTGGACAGGGAGTTGGGTAGAGATAGGAATGCTACTAATGAAAGCTATTGGCACCTATTTCACTGAAAGTCCCTCTGAGAAAGTTATGGAAGTGATGAAAAACTTAAGCAGCTGGGAGAGAAAAGTGAATGAAAGTTTGTTGCACACATTAGCAGACAGATACATAGCACAGAGAGGCTGAAGAACCATTAAAGTATCAAATAGCAACATGCCAGAACCCTGCCTGGGGAACTGGCTCTTGGAAATCACCTGGAAGTTATACCATACAATAGAAACTGCTAAAACAAAAATAATAAAAGGAAATACGATATATTCCTGGGTTTGTTCTAGTAGGCTTTCTTTCACAACTGCTTGGCAGGAGATTGCAGCCAACTGTGATATTCTTTTCTGTTCCACCCCATTGAGAGAGAACCACTTTGGAGTAAATAGTTGTTCTTGGGGAAACTGCCCATTAAGTAATCTCCTGATTTTTCTTTTTTTTATTTGTCATTCTGATCTTCCTCTAATCGGTGACACCTGAAAAAATAGTAACATTTTTTTTCTTTTTATTACAGTCAAGTAAAATTAAGAAGGGAAGCAAAGGAGACTGTACTGTACTGAAGCCCACATTGATGGCTGCAGTGCCTGTAAGTATGGAGAAGACTTAGCAAGAGCACTCCTGTTTTTTCTGTGTTACTGCTGGAATGAACCATACACTTGCTTCATTGATAGTAAATTGTCCCTTGGGAGAAGAGTGAAATGCCGTGTGTGAAAGTTTCAGTTCTCACTGTTCTAGATATAATTGGTGTCATCCAGCAGTAGACTGCTGAAGCACAAGACCGCTGCCTTTAAATGTTATCAGGGTGTAGGTTGTAGCCGTGTTGGCCTAAATACATAGGCAAACAGAGTTCTTTGGGTGAATCTGATCTCTTTTATTAGTTGGTCTAATAAAAGATATCAGATTCAGCCAAAGAACCTTGTCTGCCTTCTTTAAACGTTATAATTTATAAACAAACAAACAAACAAAAACAAAAAAAACAAGTAATTGAGCTGTTGGTCTGTCTAATGCAAGAGTGGAAGGAGCATGTTCATAAAGTCTTGTGCATTCACAAATGTAAAATATTTTTGAACAGGAAAGTAAGCAACTTAAAACATCAGACTGGAAGGTAGTCCAGGCCCTAGAACTGCAGGTAACCATTTAATAGGTGTTGCCTTCAGATGGGTCCATATGACATCTTCCCTGAACAGCACAAGCTACTCAGCAGCCCCAACACCTAATAAAAAGGACCTTTAGTATAAAAGAATCTCAAACTGCACAATATCACAGGAAGGCAGCAGGAGAGAGCAAAGTCTTGGCTTTGCCATTTGTAGGTGAATAGGCCTAGAAGAAGCAACTAATATCCCAGACTAGTAATGAAACTCCCAAATGTTATTGCCAGACTGACTTGAGGAGGGGAAAAAAAATCTTCCTAATAGCCAATTCTAAGGGATTCTTAACCCTGAGCATGTAAACAAGACATCAGCAGGTGCCCAAGAGCTTCCTCAATACCATGCAGAATTGCCAGTACAGCCTCCCCAGTGCCCCATTTCTAGCTGTAGCTGATACTCCAGACTTCAGAAGAAGATAGTCGGGGAGAATGCAATAGAGTTAGACATAGGTGGGGGGTGGGGGCACAGAGAGTAGAATTCCTTTCCGGTCCTGAAGCGTGGAATGCTTAATTTTTAAATGCAGTATTAAATGTAGCGCAACAAGCACCACAAGCATATTGGGCTCAGGGAGGAAGGAGACAGCTGTTGCAGCTACCTAGCTTGCTCTTGCCTGTGTGCAGAAATAAGCAATAATAGCCTCTGTAGTCTAGACTAAGGGTGTATTTAAAAAAAATACCGTAAGGAACTGAACTCTGATAACCCCATCATCCCAACAGCAAACACTGCTCCAACCTTTGACTTCCCCCTGCTCCCTCTTAAGGCCAGTTTCTTTAGCTCCAGCCTCTGCCACCAGGCCCTGTGCTGTCAGCAGGGTCAAGGACCTTGCTGACAGCATGTCGCCAGACACTCTGATGTAAGAATCACGTGTAGCAATCGGGTCTCCTTTTAGCCCCTTCCAAGGATACAAACAGTTTGAACACCCAAAGCCTCCTGTTTTTGCAAATAACGTTCTTGCAGCCTTATTCCTGATAGGCTTATGAACCTCCTTCAGGAAAAAAATTGTGAATTCAAACTTCTATGTTTTCAGTGCATTCTGTTATGTCTGCCAGCTGCAGTATGTGGTGTCACCAGCACTTTCTCTGGCCTACCATAAACTGTCCCAGTCCATATGAATGTGACTGTGTTTTCAGTCAGACTTTTAACTGATTTTGTCATTTTAAAGATTATTTCAACGTGCGTAATAGTACATAACAGTAGGCAGCATACAGAGTCCAGAAGTAGTAATGCATCTGTATGATGGGTACTATTATCTAGCTTGGGTGGGAGGGGGAGGTATCTTTATGCTCAGGTCAGTGGGGAGAATGGTTTAAGATTTAAGAATCGGCTAGTAGAAATCCTATTATACTGTTGTTTAGTGCTCGGTGGTTGCAGAGGTACTTTGGTTACTTTTCCCGGACTGACCGTGGCATTTGAAGATCACACTACAATATATGCCAATATGTGACTTATTTTTTTAGCTTTAGAATTTGAGAGGGGATGGAGGAGGAAAGGGGAAGTAGAGGACATGAGTACACCTTTTCCTAAATGCTATTCTACCCACCTTTGGATAGCCCACAGCTACAATGGGCTATATACTGATTAACTAGATGATGCCTTAAACTGTTAACTATTATCCAACAAACTGGCAGAGACGGCATAGCTGCGCCTTTTCATGCAGGACAATCAAGTACTATTTCTTGGTTTCTAGCACAATTGATGCATGTCCTTCCTGTCAAAAATAGTAATTCTTGTCTCTCTCTTTAATCTTTTCTCTATAGGAAATAATGGACCGAATTTATAAGAATGTCATGAGCAAAGTCCAAGAGATGAACTGTATTCAGAAAACTCTGTTTAAAATAGGCTATGATTATAAACAGGAACAGATCAAGAGGGGCTATGATGCACCTCTGTGTAATTTGTAAGTATGACTATAAGGGTTCAGATCTGTGTGGTTTACAAGGGAAGTCAAGAGAACTCTAATCAGGCCAGGTTGTACACCAGAAAAATGATCTCATGCCCCAACATGTTTTAATTTAGCAAACAGAATAAGATCTAATGACTTAAGTGGAAGACAGGAAAGCTCTGATATTAAAAGCTGACTTTTCAAGTAAGAATAATCACTGGAACAAGCTTTCCAGGTAGTTTGTTTATTTGTTTTATTGTTGTGGTTTTTAAACAAAAATGAAAAGACCTGGAAGTTTTCTTAAAACCATTTGTCCTGTATTGGGCAAGATGAAAGGAACTGCTAAATAAAATGCCATGGCTTTTTTGCCGTGTTTGACAGACTACATGCTCATTTATGATCCCTTCTGTGACGCTTGATTTTATGTCTAGGTGTGTCAGATGAGTAGGTGAAGAGGGTAGTTATATTCTCTTGTCTGTCTTACAAATTAACTGAGCAAGTGATGTTTAAATGCAACTCTTTTCCCTCTAGACTGTTGTTTAAAAAGGTAAAAGCCCTGCTGGGAGGGAATGTGCGTATGATGCTGTCTGGAGGAGCACCTCTCTCGTCTCAGACGCAAAGGTTCATGAACATCTGTTTCTGCTGTCCTGTTGGCCAGGGGTATGGATTAACAGAAACATGTGGAGCTGGAACCATTACTGAAGGTATGTTAACGTGCTTCTGGACACATGCATGGAAGTTGCAGATTTCAGCTCTTCAGTTCTTATAATTCACTGAAAATAGTCATAGCTCTTACATATTATAGAGTAACTTGCTAGGTCTTGAACAGGAAAACAGCTTCTATGCCAAACTGAAAAATCTTTGTTCACCTTTCTAGTTGCTGACTATAGCACTGGCAGAGTTGGAGCTCCTCTCATTTGCTGTGAGATTAAATTGAGAGATTGGCAAGAAGGTGAGTGCTATTTTTTCAGTTTCTTTAAATAAAGACTTCAGTAAATATGGCCTCAATTTTTCAAACTAGTAGTAAAATATAAGTGTGTTTCAAACCCTGAAAAATATAGTAGAATACAAAGTACTGTGTTTTTTAGCATCTGATGTAGTAGGCTGTTGCATCTGAAAGCTCATGTCTCTGAATCAGTCTCTAAGGCAGGAGTGGGCAATTATTTGGACTGGAGGGCCACTTGAGGTGTTTTGGTAAGTTGTTTATAGCCAGGTCAGTGTTGACTCTCGCCACGTTCTTCCCCCCAACAGCTCACCAAAACTTCCCAAGTGGTAGATTACTAGACTAGTCCAGGGGTGCAAGATGGAGTGGGCAGCCCAGGACCCCCCCATGGGCAGGGCATGCTCAGCTGGGCAGATGGGATGGAACTGTAGGTGGGCAGGGAACTGTCTGGGAGCAGGACAGACGTGGGGCTAGAGTGGTGAAAGCATGGGGCTGATGCCCAGGGCAGAGCTGTGATCCACATTCTGCACAGGCCCATGCCATCATCAGCCAGTGATCCTGCCCCCCCTTGCCCCATCCTGCTCTTAGATGCTGTTCCTCACATACCTATGGCATCATCTTATCCACCCAGCCGAGTGCACCCTACTCGCAGGGGTCCCAAGCGAGTCTCTTTGAAGACCCTGCCCATTCTGGCCAATGCCCCCAGCAGTGGGTACAGGGCAGACAGGCCTGGAGTGTCTGGGCAGCAGGGCTGGGTTTGGCAGAAGTGGCAACACTGGCAGCGGCTACCAGATGAAACTCTACTGCCCTGAAGCTGAGTCCAGCCATCATGCTGCTCCAGCCTTGCTGTGTCCCTGGGGGCAGTAAAACCTGCTGCACGTGCCATGGCCCAGGGTGTTGCCTGTGCCTGCGCTAAGCAGGACTAAGAAACCTGTCGTGGGCCCAATTTTAAAATCCCTTGGCAGGACAGATCTGGCCCACAGGGCATATTTTGCCCACCCCTGCTCTGAGGTGCTGCCCTGCCCTGCCTTCTGCTATGCTTGTTCTTAGAACTCGCACTTCACTGTAGATTGTACGGCAGCTGGGGGTTCTGTTTTGCAATCTCTTGATATGTGGACAGCCATTTTATGTTTTTTATATTGTTTTACTGTGGCCAAGAGATGATTTCAGTACATGTTTCCCTTAGTTCCCTGCAGAGGAATGCATTTTGTATAATGGACTCAAATTTATTTTGCAATTTACAGGGGGCTACACTTGCAGAGACAAGCCCAATCCTAGAGGAGAGATTATAATAGGTGGACCCAATGTTTCTCTGGGATACTTCAAAAATGATGAGAAGACAACAGAAGATTTCTCTGTGGATGAAAATGGCCAGAGATGGTTTTGTACTGGAGATATTGGAGAATTTCATTCTGATGGTTGCCTGCAGATCATAGGTTGGCCTCAATTTTTGCAAACTTAAGCATCTTGTTAAATTAAGATTTTAAGACTGTTCAATATAGCTATAAACATGAGCAGTCCCACTGAGGCTGGTAGCGATTTTTATTTTGCGCTTAAAGATATACACATAATTGGGGATCTATTTAAATTGTGCTGGAAGAGCACTATGCATTAGCTCCTTTAATCTTTCTCTTTTTGGCGTGCCCCCCCCATGTGCTGATTGGCTGAGGGACCCCAACAGCCTTGCCACTTGGTCCTGATGGGCAAGGAGAGAAAAACCATGCTTTTAAATATGCGGCAGCTTTTGCCTTCTGGCTGATCCGTAGAAACTGGGGCCTTGCCGACAATCGGTGTGGGGGGGCATGTGGCAAAAAGAGCAAGATTAAAGGTGCTGCTGTGCAATGCCCTTGCGGTGCGACTTGGGTCGATCACTACACATAAGTAACTTGCTGAATCAGTCATGAAAGCACATTCTCAAACATTACCATGATCATGAGAAGCTCTGTAACTGATGCTATCATGTGTAATCGTATCCCTGTCTATATCCAGCCTATGTAGACTGAAAAGTGGGGGGAGAGGCAGGGGACTCGGCATTAATTCCATAGTTAAGAATTCAAATATCTGTTCTTGAAAGATGCTTCATACAGTAAACGTTCTTGAGAATGAAACTAATGGATTCTTACAAAGGATTTTTAACTCTTAAGTCTTCCATAGTGTTCTGTTTAAACTTCAGAAAAATGTGGTACTTAATGTTTTTGCAACTAAATATATAGAAGTGAAGTAATCAAAACTTCTCTCTAACTGTTCCTTAGATCGTAAAAAAGACTTGGTGAAGCTGCAAGCAGGAGAATATGTATCTCTGGCCAAAGTAGAAGCAGCACTGAAGAACTGTCCACTTATTGATAATATTTGTGCTTATGCCAAAAGGTGAGTTCTCACTTGTTCCTCTGTGCTTTTCAGAAATTCATTTTAAAGGGGCTCCTTTTGCTTGTCGTATACACTAAAAGTTCTGTTATCTGGCATCTTGCAAGCCAGCATGCTCCACTAACCAGCATGCCGGCTTGTAAGATAAAGTGAAATCGGAAGTGCCCATTGTGGCGCTTCCGGTTTCTCTGAGCCCCCATTGCTCAGGGCAAAGCAGCCTGCACAGGGCTGTGTGAGACCTGCCTCCCAGGACCTGTGGGGCCCACAGGTCCTTGCAGGAGTGGCGGCGATGCTCAATTAACTGGTATATTTTGTTACCCGGCATCCCCCGTTCCCAGGGGATAATGGAGCTTTTACTGTGTATATATTTAGGACATGCCTAAAATGCTAGTTCACTGATGCACTAAAGCTCTTTTTATAAAAAGTAAAATGCCTCTTAAAGATCCACCCCTAATATGGCTTGGGAATAATAGCTCCTAACTCCTATTATAAGAAGCAAGGAAGGATCATGGCCAGTCTGCACTATGACCTTGGTGCCCTTGAGAAACTGTAGGAGGTTAGCTAGACTGTACAGGCTCCTGGCTTAGAATCGTAGAATAATAGAAAATTTGGGCTGGAAGGGGCCTCAGGAGGTCTAGTTGAACCCCCTGCTCAAACCAGTACTATCCCCAACTATCTCATTCCAGCCAGGGCTTTGTTAAGCCAGGCCTTTAAAAACCTCCAAGGATGGAGATTCCACCACCTCTCTTAAGTAACCACTAACCAGTGCTTCACCACTCTCCTAGTGAGAGTGTTTCCTAGTATGCAACCTACACCTCCCTTGCTGCAGCTTGAGACCATTGTTCTTGTTCTATCATCATTGAGAACAGTTTATCTAGCTCTATCCTCTTTTTTGGAACCACCCTTCAGGTAATTAAAGGTTGCTATCAAATCCCCTGTCTCTTGCAGACTAAATAAGCCCAGCTTCCCTTAGCCTCTCCTCATAAGTCATGTGTCCCAGCCCATGAGCCATTTTCGTTGTTCTCCACTGGACTCTCTCCAACTTTGTCCACATCCTTTCTGTAGTGGGGGGGCCCAAAACTGGACACAGTGCTCCAGATGTGATCTCATCACTGCAGAGAAGAGCAAAATAGTTAGCTCCTTCAGTCTGGTGGCAAGGTTCCTGCTAATGCAGCGCAGCATGCTGTTTGCCTTCTTGGCAATAAGGGCACACTGCTGACTCATCCACCTAGCTGTCCACTGTAACCTCCCCCCACAAGTTCTTCTTTGCAGAGCTGCTGCCCAGCCAGTCAGCCCCAGGCTGTACTGGTGCATGGGATTGTTCCGTCCTAAGTGCAGGACTTTGCACTTGTCCTTATTGAACCTTAAGATTTTTTTTGGCCCAATCCTCCAATTTGTCTAGGGGTCACTCTGAACCTTTGGAATGTAGTGATTGCAGAGGTGGCTTAAAGCAGGGTGGTCCAGTTTCTAAGTGGCTGAGGGCTGCATGCCGTGTGAGTCATACCAGTGTAAGCCACGGTTCCTGGAGTTGCATCCCTTCCCCCCCGCACCACACAAGTGGCTTTTACTGCACACAGGCGGCACCTCCCTACCCCCATGCCATACCATGTATGGGGAGCCCCCACATCAGTTCTCTTGCTGAACCCTACCATGGGCTCTTCTAGTGCTGTGGGTTGCATGGCCTTGCCCCCTGGAATGGGAGTAGGAAGGAAAAGTTAAGGCAGGTGGTACGAAACTAGGGTCTCCAGCTCCAGCAAACACTGGAGCAGCAGGAGGAGTTGTAGCCTGTAATGAGGAGCCCAGGGCTGCTCATTAACCGGTGCAGGCTGCCAGTTGGACCACCTTGGCTTAGTGACCATGTGCATGTTTCTCCTACCCCAAATTCAGTCAGTCCTGTCTCAAATGAAGGAATGAATAGTAGCCTTTCCCCCTTAAATGCAAGTAAAATCCACATTGTACAGATTTTGCCTTCAGTGAGACTACTAGAGCAATATTCACCTTGCCACTTGGAGCCTGATGGAAGGGAGATACCTGAAGAGATGTCGCTTGTAATTCTTAACTTGCTGAACATAAATGGAGTAGAAAATCTGGACCTTCCTTTAACTTGTTAGAAGTTGTCAACAAGTTCAAGTAACTTACAAAAGTTGCAATCTCTTGCAATTCAGATATGGTCAAAGATTGTCACCAAAGGACCGACATTACAGTTTGGGAAAGAATATTGACTACAAATATGAAAGCACTGAAGAATATTTTCTTGGGCTGAAAGGCATTTTTGTACTCTTTTTTTTTTTTAATTATTGTCACTTGCCTATTTTTAGTTCTTGTTTTCCCATCCTGTTTCAGCGACCAGTCGTATGTGATCAGTTTTGTGGTGCCTAACCAAAAGAAGCTGACAGCATTGGCTGAACAGAAAAGTGTCAGTGGGTCATGGATTGATATCTGTAACAACCCTATCATGGAAGCTGAAATACTGAAAGAAATAAAAGAAGTTGCAAACAAGAGTAAGTAAAGTTAGCTTGTCTGCTGTACTAGCCAAGTCCAAATGTAAGTCTGACCAGATGTAGAGAAGTCTGCCCTACTCGGGGCCTCACAGTTGCCTGCCTTCCTTTCCCAAAGGTTAGAAATGGGGCACAGACCAAGAATGCACTGACTTTGAGTTTCCTTCAATTTATTTTTATTAGAAGAATGCATGCTAGTCTCCTAATCAGTACATCCCATGAGAAGGATACTGCTGCTTGCTAAACTGTGAAATTTTAACTAAGATGCAGGTTTCTTGTACAGTACATGTAAGGCCTGGAAGGAGCAAACAAAATGTGGGAGCTATTGATAGTGGTGGTATGGCAGGGAGCAAGTGTGTGTCAAGGAAAGTCTCTTTCCAATGTCCTTGTCCTTCAAGCTTGACCTGTAGAATTCCATGTCGTTTCAAATAATGAAGATCAAAAACAACTTGAGGAGGTGACCTTTTCAAGGAAAAGAGAATAGTAAGGGCTTTGCAGCCAAACATTAGAGGGGGCATTATTCTTTTTGGGCTTTGATGATGATCCAACCAATAGAGTAGAAAGAAGACTCTTCCATCATCACTGGCTATCTTAATCAGGGTGAATAAACATCAAAAAAAAAAAAATTTAAACTCAAGAAATCAGATTTCTAAAAAATTAAATCGGGGTTTTTGATGTAAGCATATTTTTAAGATGCTTTAAAAAAACAACTTGCATTAAAACTATCTTTATATAAAGTTAAGATGATATATATGTTAAAGCTCAAAGATACCATCATGGAATAGGGATTATAACTTCTAATTATATACTATTTGAAAAAATATATTCTTGTAACCTTTTCAGAAGTTTTAGGCATAGGCCTGTTGTGACCTATTTATGAGTATATTAGGGGCCCAATCTTATGGGGTTCTCAGAGGCTCCTCTATAGTTTAGTAAAGATTTGGGGCTTGGTGCTCAGTCTAGATCCCATTAAGCATCTCTGTGATGCTTAATTTGTTTTCAAACTGAATTAGTGTCTCCAGAGATCATAGACAGACAAGGTTCTTTTGATGGGACCAACTAAATAGTTGGAAAAATTGTTTTCTGCAAGTTGTTGGGCGTAAATGCCCTTCAGGCACAGTGAGTTGGTTGTCTCCAGAGAAAATCCTTGTTAACGGCAGTGTGTGGAGATGAGAGAGAACAGACCTGATTACCCACCCATCAGCCCTACTGTCTCTGCACAAGTTTGTGTACCCAGTCAAGCCCTTGCATTTCTCTAAAAGTACAAAGTTTCAAAAAGTTAAATGAATAAAAAAATCAAACAATATGAATAAACTTTTTGTAGAAAACAGTAATTAAATCAAGGCTTCCTGACCAGTGACTTTAAATCCATAATTTAAACCTATTTGATTTTAAATCAATTCCGTTTTTATGTTCCTTTTAGGGATTGGCTTAAATCCTTCACCACTTGTTAGCCATAGTTTTATCTAAAATGTATTCAGATTTTCATGTAGTCTTCAGTCTTTGCAACTACTAAACAGAGCACCATGAATTTGGAATTAACAGAACATTCTGCCATTATGAATAGGCCTATCTAAACACGATGACGTGTCTGTGTTTCAATAATAGCCCACAGTTACAGGGACTGAAGGTTGCTAATGGGTTAGCCATGGTTGCTGGTTGGTGTTCATCAGTCTGTTTACTACCATCTAGTGGCTGTACTAATGTTAGACTTTGGAAATTCAGGGTGTATGGTTTTTGTTTTTTGTTTTTTTTGTTTTGTGTTTTTTTAATTCATATTTAAAGTCAGCCTTTTGAGCGGTCTTCAGCTACTCCTTGAGTCCCTTGTAGCCGCAAGCATAACAAAACGGCAGTGAAGGCTACCAGTGATAGTAGCTCAGCCAGCCAGCAGCGGTGGCATCTGTTCATCAGCCAGTGATGGTGGATTGCAGTGGTAGCAGCTATTAACTTTTTTACATCCCCCTCTTCCTGCTTAAGTTGGTGCCCTAGTTGCCTCCTCTAATTAGGCTGCTTCTGTCTGTCTGTACATGCCTACACCAGAGTCATCCACACTGGAATCTTAGTGCCATGTGCAATAAGCATGTAGCCTTTTTTAGGACTCTATGCACAGGCTCGGTCTCTGGGTTTGCCTTTGTTTGAGGAAGTGGGGTAGGACGACAGGAAAAATCTGTGGCCATGAACAGCTCATGCCCCCAGTAGCTGGTGGGGTATGGCTGTGCCGGCAGCAGTGAGTGGGGAGCTCCCACAGACTCCTTTTTTCTGCAGGGGTGCACTGCCACACAGGGTTCACGTGTACCTGCATACACCCCCTACATGTCACCCCTGTCTGTGGAATTGCTGATGGCAAAATTCCTGTGATTTGAGGCTTACAATAAGCTGATCAACTCCACACCATGGAAAAGGGCAAGTGATAGTACAGTCAATCTTATACCTGAAAGCTCTCAGATCTGGAAACTCTGCTAAGATCTTCTGTCTGAGGTCCAACTTGGGTATTTACAAGATGCATTACTGGTATGTATGGGCTTGAAAACCTCTTTAACTTTCAGCATTGACCTGGCTCCACTCTGAGTCGATTCAAATTCTGCTATAGCAGTGCCTGTCAAGGCTGTGTGTTCCATGCCTGGTATTTCTGTAGCAAGGGTTCAGGCTGCCCTGTCCTCTATAGTTTTCCTTTGCAGCTTGTAACAGCAAGACAGAATCTAGGAAGTGTCTGATCTAGTGGCTGCTAGTTCTGAACTGTGGATAAGTGTACTCCTTCTACAGACCCTCATGACCCATACTTAACATATAATTGCCATCATATCTATTCACCTGCCTGACCTGGGTAGTTAGTTAGATCTACCTGTACAGGGCCACTTAATAAACCGGAGGCTACAAGCACTGTTCATATGCAAGGCCCACTTTTCTGGAATCCTCAGCAGCTTGGGCTTTGAATATGAGGGAATACAGGAGAGTTGTATTCTCTCCATGCTTTATTCCAGTTATATAGGGGCATAAGACAGCTTTAACCATGTCTGTGGCCCCAAAGGACCCTGCTGGAGAAGAACCATTGTGCTAGGTACAAGCATGGAACAAGTTGGTCCCTGTTCTAAAGAGCATGTAGTCTTAATAAATGTTAAATCATTTACACCTTTTTCTATTGCTAACAGTCTGTTTCGGAAGAGTTTTAAGTTCACCTTAGTTTGCTTTGTAAGGAAGGCTTCTTTGTATGCAAGAGTGAGCTCTAATGGCCATGTCAACTTCTAAGGAATATGCAATTGTACTATAACAAAAGGAGAGAGAAGCCCATTCATATTGGACTCTGTAAACACATTTTGCTTCCAGGAATAAAGCACTTTTTTATTTTTAGCTTTTAGCCAAGACCTTTCTGGCAACTGGATAACTAGATAGCTGATACTTAACATGATGAAATGCAAACTTGTATGTGGCTTGATATCATAATGCCTGGACTGCACACTAAGAATACATATTTTTGCAATGTGCAGAAAATGTGGAGTTCACGTGTTATAACAGGATGCAAAATGTCCCCTGTGTGTGAATACAGATGCACAGATATGTGCACAAGAACATTACTGACTTGTATTTGCTTTTTTTGGTGCATGCTTCTACAAACTGAGCTTATTAGGCATTGCAAAAAGGCATTGGGCATCAAAACTGCCTAGTAAAAGTCTGCACAGTTTGGCTGGTTCTGAAATTCCTATTGTACAAAAGGAAGCTAAGGTGCTGGATTTTCACTTTCCTTTAATGCTACTATGGCTAACAGTATTCATAGTCCTTACTTAATTAGCTCCCGGCTATGTTCTACAACTGTACATCATTGTACTCTGAGCTTGTCAGAGTGGAGATTCTTTGTTTTGGTACTTTAACAGTTCCCCAGCTAATAGATCTATAAATATGAGAATTACAGTACCACACGCTACCAAAATCCATGGATGGTGTTACTTGGTGCTAAATATTATGGGGGCAAGTTTTTGAATTTGTCGTCTTCAGCAGATGTCACTTCCATTACTTGTATTCAAGTAAGTTGCTGCGCTGTGGTGTAAAGAGTACTGCTGAGTGCAACTCTTAGCTTTAATTATTACGCAGTGTGAATCTGTTTTTTATAGGGGAATAGAAGAGCATATATAACACTAGCTTTTCATTTTTTTTTTTCCTCTCCCCTTGTCTCTGCAGTGAAACTGGAGAGGTTTGAAATACCAATCAAGGTACGATTAAGCCCTGAACCATGGACCCCAGAGACTGGTCTAGTGACTGATGCTTTCAAACTGAAAAGGAAAGAATTGAAGAACCATTACCTCAGTGATATCGAGCGAATGTATGGAGGCAAATAGGTTTCTCAGTTGTATTGACTAAAAACTGTGCAGAAGGTTCCTTCTTATATCCTCCATGACCAAATTTAAGCCTCAGAAGTTTGGACCTCCTTATCTACTGTAGACACCACGTGCAAGTTAAGACGGTGTGTGAAATTGTCAGACTTCCATAACCTTTGAAGCCAAGAGCTGAGGGGAAAATGCTTTTTTTTAACGAAGCAGACCTAGCTCCGAGCAGAAAAGAGATACTTAAATGATTATAATTGTCATCTCCAGCTTTGAGTTAGATAGGATTGTGTGAAACAGTGTGACTGGAGCCCTGTTTTTTCCCACGTGTTTCTGTAGCACATTCCAAGTATCTTTACATCGGCTGTTTTTTTTCCCCCCAATTTTCCCTTTTATCTGAAAAAGAGTTTAAAATATTGATTCAACTCATCTGTGGTGATATTCATGGAAGAGCAAGGTACTTGGTGAAGAAGACTACATTTTAATATTTGCACTGTTTAATGAAATAGGGTGAAGATAAACTGGGAGAAACTAAACACCAATCTTTGCAGCTTTCAGTGTTGGTCTAATATCTGGAATCTTGGGTCCTTTTTGTGGTTAAAAAGATGCCTGTCAAACTTCATATTTTCCAACGTTACCTAAAAGACATAAAGGGTGCCTATATATGTACAGAGGCTGCTCGGATGCGCTGTAACGTGTCGGAGCAGACTTGATTTAATTGAGTCTACTGGAGCATGTGGAGTAATTACCACACTCTAACATCGTGTGCGTCACTGCCCCACCACCATTTTTTCAGCACAGGGACACTGATACATGTGATGCTCTGGGCGCTTTAATTAGAGCAGCTCTTGGAGCCACTCTAAAGCACCCTGCCTCCCAGAGCATGTCTATAAATGCCCAAAGACCCTTTATCATTAATCCCTTCATGGCTAAGGGGAATAAGCTGGAGGGCATAGCAAAGCATTTGGTCCCAATTCCAGAGACTACTATGGCCCCTTATGTATTTGGAATCCTGAGATTCAAAGGGAATTCAATTTACAACCCCCCCCCCCCCCCCCCCCCCCCCCCCC
>NW_017729029.1:47526207-47526458 GCF_001723915.1 Gavialis gangeticus
CCCCGTTACATCCGGCTGTGAACACAGCTCAGCAAGATCCAGAAATTGGAACTACAGGTGATTTTAGCTAAATGTTCATTGCAAAACATGGAATTTGTTTGTGCTGTCAAATTAATATTATAGGGCACTAAAACTGCATTGTTGATGGACGGAATCTTCTGCACATTAGTTAATATCTTGAATATTTACAGTGCCTAAAAGGGAGCATAAATTACACTTACTGAATTAGTAAAGGTGTACTGAAAGGTTCT
>NW_017729029.1:47526469-47532021 GCF_001723915.1 Gavialis gangeticus
TTCCTTGGGAATACAGTTAAATGACTGTTTAAATTAATTTGTATGTGTACTGAAAGGTTCTTTAAAATAGTTAATTGTAACTTCATTCTTCAGGTGTTCTCTTTGATATACATTTTAAAATGTTTTTTCTTTTTTTATTTAACTTGCCAAGACGTTCCTATTCCAACAGCACTTTCAGCTTTAACACAAAGTTTTATGTAGAATTAAAGCTTCCTTCTACTGGAAAAGCTGCTGATACTTGTAAGGTCACCAACTAGATACAGAGCCAGGATCTTAGCGGGCAGGCGATGGTCGAATGGGACAGCTGTCTCTAACATTCTTGCTGTGGGATCTTCAGACTCTAATCCTCTAAACTTTTACATGCACATGTAACTTTACCTTGTAGCACTATTCATGTGAGTGAAGTGTGTAAGTTGACAGGATCAGGGTCTAAACTAGCATTTTGTATTACCTGTTTTATAAAGGGATTTCTGTTTGCCTTTAGATGTCAATCAAAACAAGCTGCAGTTGGAAGCCAGGTTTCCCATTATCTTGTTTTACCTGTGGATGATGATCTAGGTGTCCAGTTAAGGAACTTGGTGTGCTGTGGGTTGTATTAAAACAACGGGACAAATCACTTGAGCCAGAACTTTTGGGGTTTTTTTTAAAGTGTTGTTTTAATAACTGGAAGTTGTAGATGTGCTAAGATGGGAGGGAGGGATGTGATTCAATAATGGTTTGCAACTTTGTGTAGGCAACAACCATTATTGTATCGCTTCAGAACTGTTTTGTTTTGTGTTTTTTAAACTCTGGGCTTGTGCGTCCTTGCTCATTGTTCAGACTTGAACCATAAATACTGTAAAAAGTGGAGACTCTTGATACTGTTCTGTTTTTGCACTTTTTCTTAATCATTTATATATGTCGCTTACATTTTGTACAGATGTGGCTCTCAACTGCGATTATAACTTGAAGTATTTATAAGTTTCTTCTATTCATAATATTTTTTTAAGTGTTGTGTATATGACGGTTAAAAGGACAATTATCTGGTGATGCTACTTTGAGTGAAGGGTTTCATAAAAAATTTCTCTTCAGTATGTAGTGGTTTAAAAGAGCTGGGCAAGTTTTTCCTTTTATCTGAGGTGTATGTGGATCTTTTTCTCAACTTTCAAAGTGGGGGAAAAACCCACAGGTTACTAGGTGGCCCTTTCCTCTGGGGAACAATTCCCGTATTTACTCAAATACCACATGTACATTTTCCACCCCCCAGGAAAACAGCCCTCCAAAATTGGGGTGTCTTAAGGGATGGGGAGGGGGGAACCTGATTTCCCCCCTTTATTGGAATAGAAACATGGACAAATGGAAGCAGGGAGACACTGCTGCAAGATGGCTGCCCTGCTTCTTCCTCTACCAGCTGCAGGGAAGGAGGGGTAGAGCTCACCCTTCAGGGTCAGCTAGTGTGTTAACCCTCTCACAGCCATGGCTGCCGGAGTCAGGATCCGCTGCAGCCTGTGTTTAGCCAGGGCTGGAAAAAAATATGCATCTTATTTTGGGAAGGCAAAATGAAGAAAATGTATCTCATTTGGGGGGCAGGTGGTATGTGAGAAAATACAGTACCTTAAACTTTCAAGGGGTACTTTTGATAACTTTCACATGCATGACTCCTCTAGCCAACCCAGAACACTGCCAACTGATCTTGCAAAACCTTTTGAGGGAAAAGCAAATCAATTCTTTTAAAGCTGGCTGCTGCTAGTTGTGCATGAAATTCGAACAATCAAAGGGACCAGGAAAACCCCCCCTTTTTTTTTATTAACTAACCACATACACTGGATTATAAATACAGGAAATGCTTCCCATGTCAATAGTAGCTTTTCAGATTATTTGGTCTTGGAGAGCTGTTCAGTCTATTCTGTGGTTAAAAAAAAAAAAACAAAACTTACCTATGTCAAATAATAGCTTTTCAGACCACTGCAAGGAAACTATCATTAAACAAGTGAAAGAAAAAGCTAGTTATTTGCACTGAAATCTTTCAGCAGATCTTCAGATTTTTATTTTCCCCCTCCACAGGAAATATACTTACTGGCTTCTACTCTTTACCTCTGTCGTACTTTGTCGATTCTTTTGTTGATGTGGGGGAGGGGATTGATATTTGCACTGTATACAAGTTAAACTAATCTTTCACAGATGGAATACAAATGAACTGGTTCAAGAAGTCAAAATGTTTCAGATGTAATTTAGTGCATGCCGTCTTAATCTCTTAAAGCCATTGATTGCATAAAGCCATTCATTTCTAAAATGGAAGGAACCAAAGAAGGGGAAGCACACTTATAGGGGCAGCAAAGGCAGGCTTCAGAAACAATTACTCCTTGGATGTCTGCTATCAAAAGCAGGGCCTGATCATCCTGTAAACCACCACTTTTGTGACTGTACCAGCATATTGTTCACTGCCATTAAGGATTTTTAGTTTTTGTGGCTGTAAAATAAATAAATAAATTCTTAAGTAATGGAGAAAAATACTTCCCAATATGAAAATTAAGCCTATAAGCCCTCATTTGTAAGGGGTAGCTCCTACTAAGACAAGTTTTTCCTACAGGGTCTCTGCACTTCCAGCAAAACTAATCTCTTCACTAAGATGGTATAGTTGCTTGACAGACCAAAGCTATGCTCCTAGAAGAATAATCATCTACCTCGGTGGGATGTTAAGGCATGCATTTAAAAATCGGTGTGAATTTAAAAACCATCAGTCACCTTGTTAAATCGGTGCTGGGGCAAAGTGAATTATTATTTAATCTCTTTAATACCCTAGGATTAAACCAGATGTTTAATTAAAGCTAGTTAAACTTAGTAAATATTTGTTGTTAAACTGTTTCTTAATTTGAAAAAATGAGCAGTGATAGGGCAGGGCTTTTAATTTCTCTGAAATATTAGTTTGCTGTTAGTAGTTACAATTTCCATAAGCAAGCTGTTCCTACCACCAAAAGTGAGGTCCAGGGCACAGTTCAGAAATCTGGGTATCGTGTGTTCTTGTGTCTGCATTGAAGTAATTCTTTCAGGTCCTCTCTAGTGAAAAGTTCCCAGTCAGCCATCTGAATTAACATTAGACAATATGTTCCATCAGGATTCCCATCCTCCATTATACTGCCTCCAGTATAAGGATTCAATCTGTCCTCTTCAAGTAAAAATGTGTTTTCTGTATGTGTAAAAGACTGAGCAAGACTGGCTGATTTTAAAATCTGAGTCATGACAGGCCAGAGGTCCACATATTACATCTGCCTGTGTCTCCATTTACCTAACATGCACTACTACCCCCAAAGCAACCCCAACATGGTCTCCACTTCTGAAAGCCGGGATCTTGAAGTGCATAAAGTACAAAAAAATACCACAATAACCTGCCACTTAAAAGGAAACATGTCATACAAACAGAGCTGGAAGGACCATCTACCTATCCACCCGCCACACTGAACCAAGACTGAGCAAAGCCCTTTGCAGTAGATTTGTCTAACCTTATTGTGCCTGTGTTGTGGCTGGCGGACAACATTTATGGCCACAGGAAAATTTTGACTTTGCTGGCCTATAGCTGTGGCAATGGGCTAAGGCTGACAGTGCAGCAAATGGTAATGACCATTTATCCACCTGTTCTTTAAAACCTCCAACTAAGGGATTCTCCAGGTTGCTGTTTTAGTGCTTACCTATACTCTGTAATTAAGAGCCTTAACCTTAAATCTGTTTAAAAAAAAAAAGTTGATTACTACTTATCCTGCACCCTTGTGGACAAGGAAAGTAACTGATCTTACACAGGTGAACACTTACCTGTCTCCTCTTTCCTAGACATTTTCTTTCTTTCACGTTTGTTAATGTCTTACTACTGTCAATACTCTCCTCTATGCTCCTCCCCACAATTAGTCTCTCACTTAAAAGCCTCCACTGTGCAACACAAGATGCCATACTCCAACTATGACTTTGCCTGTGTTTAACAGAATGCAATAATTACCTCTCTTGTCCACATTTTCACTGAGTCCCATACTGCTGCCTGTCATTTCTGCAACATTATTCCCCAGCTTGTATTTCTGCATTTGAGTTTTCCCCTGTTCCAGATGCAGTACTTCTGCACTTTGCTGCATTTTCTCTCATTGATTGCAAACACTTCAACTTAGCAAGAGGTTTTCTGAGTTCTAGGAGTGTCCTCCAAAACGTTTGTAACCACTCTCAGGTGAGTACCCTTACGAACTACAATAGCGAGAACCCTTGACTAGTGCACAGCAGAGGACAGCCCTAAAACTCTTATCAGGTGCTGCTGATACAAAGCCATCTAACTATTCTTTCACCTGTTCTGGCTTGTGTTCCTTGTTCGTATCCCTCATGTTAAACACCCAGACACAATTTTGTTGTGAAGACGGAAGCAAAAAAGAACATGACCTTTACTGCACATTGTCCAGTTCCCAGCAGACAGGACTCCTGTAATTTCTCTGCCCTGTTTTCACTTGCCCAGTACCTGTGAATTTTCTCCTCTTTAGATCATCGCCTAGCAGGGCTGGCCCTACGGACCCCGATCCAATTCCTATCTTTTGCTGCTTCAAGTCCCTAGGGCAGCCCTAGCCAGCTGCAGTCCAGGCACGCATGGTAGGGGGAAGGACAGTACCCCTTTCCAACACCATCCAGCAGAGAACGCTAGCAACTTGGCCTACTATTTCTTTCCCACGTTTTAGCTTGTCGTTGCGAACAAAATGTTCAGTTGGTTTAAAAACACAAGTGCTGGTGACATCTTCCTATGCCCATGGCGCACTCGTGGCCTGCAGAGGGAAGAGTTTAGCATGAATTGCCTGCCACAGCCAGATTTTTACCATGGAAAACTAGACCCCAGCACAGGCAGGAGCTGGGGCCTGGCAGAGAAAGCTGGTTAGCACTAGTCAGAATAAAGCAGCCTGCATAAGAAAGGGCCAGAGGAAGAGCATAACTCAGTTCCTGGTTTTCAAAAGTCACTAATGCCTAGCAAGTCGTCTGGTTCCTTTCCCGTACAGCTCAGCATACAAGCATTCGCCCAGGGGAGCTGAGGGCTTAGTTGGTATTTACTGGCAGGGGATTTCACGTGGAAGGGAAAGCAGCCAAGACCAGAGCATGCAGACCTCGCTGAGGAAATGCAAACTAAACACAGCACCCTGCTATGGAAATGGCCTTTGGCTTGCTCGCACCCACCTACCCAGCGTGCATCTTTATGTACAACCCAGACAGAGCACGCCGCTTTCCTCAAGCCGTGCAGCCCGCTCTCCGCAGGGGTCGGGTTTAGTTCCGTGCGAGCCTCGTTTCCGCTGCCGAAACGGAGCTTTTGGCAAACGAGCCGGGCTGCCACGGGCCTCGGGCGAGGGCCTAAAATAAGTCGCCCGCACGGCCAGAGCAGAGCAGCGCCCATGGGGGTGGGCTGAGGTGGACCCCGGGAGCCCCCGCCCGGCAGCAGCAGGGGACGCAACTCCGCCCCGCCCCAGGCACCAACCCCGCGCCGTGCGGAGGAGCCCGGTCCCGCCCGGGCAGGGGTGTCGCCCTCCCTCTTCCCGGGGCTTCGTGTGCTCGGCGCCGACGGG
>NW_017729029.1:47532032-47532346 GCF_001723915.1 Gavialis gangeticus
CGGCCCCAGCCCCGGCCCCGGCCGCCCGCTGCCCTGACGGAGCCCGGAGCCGCGGGCCCGGGGACCAGGGGCTGTCGGGACTCTCCGAGAGCGACAGCCCGGCTGGTGACAGCGCAGCTCGGGCCGGCTCGCCGCGAGGGGCAGTCAGCGACCCGCCATTTGGACTCGGGCGTTTGTGGGGGTGGGGCAGGAGTTTCACGGCGGTTTCAGAGGAAGGAGTGACAACTCATCGTGCCAAAGGCCAGCCCCAGCACCCCGCTCATTTGGGCTGGAGCCTTAAAGCTTTTTTGTGCCTGAGCCCCCCCCTCAACCAG
>NW_017729029.1:47532410-47532640 GCF_001723915.1 Gavialis gangeticus
GGGAGCTGCCGGGCGCCGGCAACGCCACGGGGCCGGGGGCCGGGAACGGGGCGGGCGCGGACGCGTCTCTCTACATCCTGCTGATCATGATCTTCTACGGCAGCCTGGCGGGCGCGCTCATCCTGGCCTACACGCGCTCCCGCAAGCTCGAGTCCAAGCACGATCCCTTCCACGTCTACATCGAGCGCGACTGGGGGCCGCGCGCCCCCCCCGACGGCCCCGACGACGCG
>NW_017729029.1:47537640-47541564 GCF_001723915.1 Gavialis gangeticus
GTGGGGGTGGGGCAGGAGTTTCACGGCGGTTTCAGAGGAAGGAGTGACAACTCATCGTGCCAAAGGCCAGCCCCAGCACCCCGCTCATTTGGGCTGGAGCCTTAAAGCTTTTTTGTGCCTGAGCCCCCCCCTCAACCAGCGGGCGGTTGGGCTCAGGGGGATGTTTGGTCTGACAGGGAAAGCAGCCGAGAGCTGAGACACAGCACTGCCTCGCACGAGGTCCGCGTACTTCAGCGACCAGAAGCGGTAGCCCGCTCCTGCGACATGCGCGCCAAAATCCTTCACAGAGACCAGTTCAGGACCAGGTAAATATTAGTTTTCTATGTAGAGAGCATGCTACACCTGCACCTTGGGTCCTGTACCAAACTGAGGTGTCCTTTCCCAGGAACTGTGTCATGATAACCAGAGCCAAGGTCCTGTTAACTTGTGTGAACAGGCTATGAATATAGTACCAGAGCAGCGGTTTCCAAACAGTGGTACGCGTTAACAGTTTTATTATAATTACATTATATGACAAAGATTCACTGGCAGTATTTAAGGTTGAACTGAAACATTTGCTGGTGGTACTTAAGGCTGTATTGTTTTCACCTGGTGGTGCACTGTCTGTCAGAGCTTGGGAACCGCTGCTCTGGAGGGAAGCTTTGCCATCAGTACCAGCGTGATCTTACCACGGCAAGGGCTCTAGGGTTGGCACGTTTAAGACGCGTGCCCCTGGTACCGCTGCCGTTCACAAAGCCTGCCAGTGAATAGTTTAAGTAGCTAGCCTCCTGCTAGCCTGCAAGGGGAAGCCTGTGGTTTCCCACGTTTTTCCACGATTGTTCGCAACCCTTTCATATAGTTATTTTTTCAACCCACAGGTTGAAAAAGGCTGAACTAGATGACCTCTGAAGGTCCCTTCCGGCCCTGCCTCTAGGATTTCTGTGAAGTTCATGAGAGGCAAATTCTGTAGCAGGGAGTGAGGTCAAAGCCTCCAGAAAAAAGACGACACCCCCCACCCCCACCCAAGACAGACTGGATCTACACTACAAGGTCCTCCTCTGAAGATTTTTCTAGTATCATCAGAACACTTAACTGTCCCTTCCCAGCCCATATACGCCCTAAGCAGCAGCATCACATAACCAGAGAAGGGAGAGTTAAGAGACCTTATTGCCATCGTACAGTCCTTGCCTCAGAGTTTAGGCACCCATCTCAGCTCTGTTTGCATGCCACCCAGTCCTGGGGTGCTGGTTTTTAACTGCTACACACAAATAAAAAGTTAGATGCCCACTAGCAATTTGTCTCTGGCAAACTACTAACCTAGTAGGCATTCAGCTACCATTGTGATGGGTGCCACACAATCCCTAGCTTGATGGGAGAGTACAATCAGAATGGAAAGATGGCTGTTTGAAAAGCAGCTGTGCAGCATATAGTTGCGCACACAAAAGCAACCATGCTCATAATGGAAACTATTTTTGCAACTAAACTAGGTGTGCTTTCTGGCCTTCCACCTAGTAAACACCTTTGTAAGGAGAAAGCATTTGCTACTTGCTGCTACCCTACATGCAAAAAAGGTCATACTGGATACACACAGCCATACTACCCCCAGTCCTGGGCTGCATCCCCTCCTCAGCACATGCACACAAACCACATCTGTTATGCTACATCTGGGTCCTGAGGGGCAGGATTTAACTCTGCAAATATAATTCCTGAAAGAAGTACAAAATGTCCTGCCAAGTAATCTGCAAATCTTTGAACTATTGAAACATCTGCTAATCCAGCTATTAAAAAGGTATGAATAGAACAGTATATAGTCAGGAAGACTATAATGTGGAATCCCTGAGAGCTAGTAAGAAATCATGTTTTAGAACTGTATATTTATTCTTTGCAACTAAAGTTCATTTAGACCCCAAGTAATACGATTACACTAGCATGGACATGCACGTGTTGATTTTACACAGACATACACTCACCTGTGTACACACACACACACAATATCTCAACATATAAGTTTAAAAAAAAAGTTAACAGCAGAGGTCTCAGTGGTGATCTACAGAAGACTCCTTACTTATGCAAAAGGGCTACCAAGGATTTGATACTGAGCATTTGCAGAGATGCATGTAGAATCACACTCCAGAAAGAGCAGTAAAGATAGCAGGTGCCTTTCCCAAGCACTGAAAACACCTTACCTTGAAACACTGCTTGCCTATTAGTCTTCACATACAGAACTACATAATAGCTCTATGGCACCTTTCAGAGTGCAGTAGAAACTTTAGTTACTCTTCATGAACTTTGCAAATAAGCAAGAACTGACAATGCACTGAACAAATGCATCAAATCTTTGGCTACATTCATATCTTGACAATTTTCTAGCCACATTATTACTAGCAAAACCATGTATGGTCTCCAGCTGCAGCTCCTAGTCCAATCCTTTTACTTCTCCGTGTCCCTGTGAATTGAGGGTGACACTTCATGGAACAGGCAGGCATACTGAGGCTTGTTCAGTGACACTGAAAAAAAATGACTGGTTTTTACACGGTAATGTTCTCACTGAGTTCTTTTAAACTGGATAAAATATTTCTATTAAAAAAGATGTACACGACCGTTTTTGACAGGAAAACAGCTTCAAAAGTAATTATCAGTGTCCCATTAGTACTTGGAAAGATGCATCTTTATTAACATTTTTAAAGCCTCAAAGGACTATTATTTATCATGATCTACTCTGCCCTCCAACATAACTCCTGCTATAAATCCCATGTTGAAATTAAACATGTTTAAAAGGCAGCCAGCCCCCTTCTGATATCTGTCAAGATGGATACCTCAGCTTTCCTGGAATACAGTACCGTCTCCTACTATAAAAGGATACCACGAAGTGTTTCTGGTAAAAAGCAGTTATGCAACAGATGATCAGCAGCAGCCAAGAGACATGCTTAGCAATAATCCAACTCTCTAAGCAAGGCTGGATTCTAGAGCCGTCGTGGAAATTTAATCCTTGGAAATTTTCAAGAGGACAGCAGATGCTTGGCAGGGACGGTTTACTGAGGGATGATCCTGACTACATGACCTCGTGAGGTCCCTTTCAACCCTACTTTCCTATGATCCTAAGATCAGTTTGCCTTTATGTTTATGAACTGCTTACCATCTAACTGATTAACCAGGACTGGTGAGACCACCCCACGACACAAAACAAACACTATTAATTCCCGAAGCTTAATAACTGTTTGTATTATGAATACTGAGCAGTTTAAACTTTATGGACATATGGAACCCAGCTGTGACTAAATATTAAAATTGGCTGACATACCGTTCTGCAGTACTCCAGGCATCCAGTGAGTTATTTCTGGTAGTTGTGGCCCTTACTCCATTCTTACCCATGTTAAGTTATGAATTATAAAAATGGAAGGGTGGAACAACAAAGTTGTTTCCTGCAAAGTGTTGCATATCTAGTCCCTATTGGCTCTGCGGGAAAGCCACTATCCATCACATCCACAAGCAGCTGGAAAGGCTCAGCATCCAAAAGGAACAGGCCAGAAGGGTGAGGTCAGAATTCCCCGACGTTGAGAATACGCAAATGACCTGACAAAACCTTTCAAAGTAGCCGAGAATGACTGGGGACCTCCTACAGAGATTCGGGTCTGTAAGAGGAAAAGGATCCCAGTACAAACAGTTACAGACCAGTCCATCTAGATAAGCAGAAAATGTACAGGATGCCATCTGGTACAGTCATCAAGAGAATTGTTCTTCAGACTATTAATGCAGGCATGACATAGGAACAACCATAATTCATTCTGGTTTCAAGGCCTATTTTTAGACTGCATGATGCTTGCACACTAGAGTGTAAATGTATACTTTTTTTCTGGTATAACATAACCAATACCTCTGGCAGAGTAATCTCCATATATGAGAAATGGTCAGTTTGTGGTGGGGATCTAGTGGGCTACAAGAGAT
>NW_017729029.1:47541801-47564783 GCF_001723915.1 Gavialis gangeticus
GGGGGGGGGCTCAGTTTAATACCAATCAGTGTGGTAGTCACATCACAAAAGCCAGAGACATGTGCCTCAACCTAAGCAGAGGCAAATAGCCTCTTAGCCTTAGAGTTGTGCTCAGCCAGTACCTTAGATAAGGAAAGCAGACCCTGCAATTTTACATGCCTCTCTTAGCACCATGCCAATATGCCTTAGTTACAGGATGGCAATCCAGTCCCTGTAATTCATACTCAGTGCTTGGACTCTGAAGATGCCAATACAGGTTTCCCTCGTTTTATGCAGTACACGCGTTCTCAGAAAACTGCAAATTTGCTAAAGGGAACCCAGTTTATAAGGTAACAAATAGGGATACGTTTCCACGGCAGTGAGGGAAGGAGTGGGGTTGGAGCTAGAGAAGGGGTGGAGGGGAGGGGTGCAGCATGGCACAGCCCAGCGGCTGCAGGCAGGTGGCATCGGGGCAGCTGCAGCAGGGAGCAAAGCAGAAGGAACTGTCACTGGGTGTGGGGCATGGGATGGGAGGCACAGCTCTTGCTGCTGCATGCACCACGGGAGGGCTGCTGGCTACGCCAGGCTCTTCCCAGTGGGCATGTGCCTCTAGATCCATGTGTGGGATGAGGGCAGGCTGGGGCCAGCAACAGCACCAGGCTCTTCCCAGCAGGGGGACTGGGCCTTGCTGCACTTGGGGCAAGCAGTGGTGCTGGGAGGGGAGGTTGCGGGGAGGGCTCTGGCAAATTTTAGGGTGGCTGCAATCTCCCTCCTAGTGCCACTGCAGCCAGCCCTGAATGCAGGGTGGCCCACCCCAACCCCCCACCGGGAAGAGCCCAGTGCTGCTGCCAGCCCCAGCCCACAGCCTGCCCTTGTCCCGTGCACAGATTCGGGGGCACATGCCACCCAGGAAGACCCAGCACAGCCCTGCCGGGGTACACATAGCAGCAAGAGCCACGTCCCCCTATCCCACACCCACTGACAGTTTCTTCTGCTTTGGTCCTTGCTGCAGCTGCCCCAGGAGCAGATGATGCCACCTACCTGCAGTTGTTGGGCTGTGCTGCACCCCTCCCCCCCATCCCTTCCTCTACAGGCTTACTTCACATAATGAATTTACCTCCAATATCATGAATTTTGAGTGTAAAAAAGGCAATCATGTAAGAGCAAATTTGCATATACAGAACCCGCAAAAAGTGAAGGAAACCTGTATGCATGTTTGATTATATTATTGCAACTACCCTCTTAAAGCAGTAGTAATCAAGTGCCAGTAACTTTGGATATATTCACTTACCCATCATTATACGACTACCAGTTTACTAGCTCCTTTCCAGGAAGAAAAACAGAATGGAGGTTACTTCAGCATTTGGTCAGGAGGATGCATCACAAACAACTGGATTATTCCCACCCTGCTCCTTCTCACATACCTTTATTAATAACACAGCAGAAGCACATGCAGGCCCCAATCAAAGATGAGAATGCCACATGGCACGACCTCTATATACAAAAGTGCATCTTATTTTAAGCTTCTGAGACAAGCGGTTTATACCACTCCTGCTCCTTTAGAGAGCAGGTAAAAGGGCCTAAGTGATACGATAAGATTGCATTGGAGCAAACAACAGACAACTGCCATAGTGCCCCAAAGGACACCTACACAGGGCCAGCCCAGCACGTAATGTGCATTAGAAGCCACAGCTCTTCCCAGATTCTACCATACCGTGGCCCATAGGTCAGCTTCAGGTCACTGCTGCGACTCAGGTGAGCCCCTGGGCTGTTTAAGGTAAGCCTGGAACCTCTCCCAGGACAGGTCTGGGTCAGAATGATGCAGAATGTGACAAAGACAGGATCGCTCCCGCAATGCCTCAGGGTGGCAAGCTCTCTGCTACACTGCTAAGAACCAAATCTCCCTTTTGGCATTTAGGATCTTATTTAGTACCAGGATTTTATGGGTCCAACATCCTTACTGCTATGGAGTTTAGGGCACTTGAAGGATATCAGCACCTACCTGCAGGCTTGTAACATTAATAACCAAATTGGTCGCTTTTCTCTGTTATTCTTTTAAAAGTTAGCATCAGCTTAATACGCACAGAGTTCCTGCACTGATGGTTCCTTGGATGAGTGCCTGTGAGAGACAGGACAGCTCAAGCACAGCAGTTTATTCTTAAGGATAAATATTTACAGTCCAAGCATTTTGCAAATGATATGTTTGGCTTTATCTACATTTGTGGGATGTCAATATAAACTTAAAGTCTTCATAAAGGAACATTCCCTAGCAATTTTATTTCTCACCAGTCAAAGGTTACTTACTTCTATCATTCTACATAATGCTAATGCCAAGAACAGGTTGTGGTGACTGCTCAAACAAGAAATGCCACCTTCTTACTGCAAAAGTAGGCCTTGTTGTATAGTAATTTAGGCAGCATCTGAAGCTCTTAACCCCTGGATTGGCTGCACATTAAACACCTTTTAAGTGGCTTAAAGCACTTATTTGGCTTAAAGTTACACCACTCCAGGGCAAGATTCTCTCTAATTAACCCAATTTTGCTCTTGTTCCATTAAGGTGCGGCCACTTCCCACAACTGTTGCACCCAAGTTGAAGTCCTCCACCATCCCAGGATGCAGTGGGCGAATAGGGCCACCCCAGGAACATTGGGCAGAGTGGAGCCCCAGAGCACCCAGAGGCCACAGTGACTCCTACTGTCACCTGGACCAGTGGGATGGCAAGCTCTGGAGACAAAAGGCAATGCCACTTGAGCTCCTAGGGAGCTGATCCTTTTTTCTCTGGAGCTCACCCCACCCTGCACTGCCACTGGCTGGGCTGTTGGCTGGTCAGGAGCCACCTGAACTCTGAAGAAAAAAAGATCAGGCCCCATGGAGCTCAAGCAGGAAGTCAGTCCAGGCAGTGGTGGGAGGCACCACAGCTACTGGAGATAGTGAAGAGCTCTCTCAGGAGCTTAGCTTTAGGATTCACAGGAATATTTACAGACCCTTTTTTTTTTAAACCATCGCATTAGCTCTCTTACTTTCCCATACTCTTTTTCAATGGATTTCTCTCCTGAAAATCCCCACTTGAATCCTACCCATCTCATTTTTTAAATGGACTTATCTTACATGCATTGAATAAGTACCGCAAACTGGTCCTGCCATTGCTCACCAAGCCTCTAGTGGCAAGTCACAGCTGTGCATGGGAAGGAAAATCAGAGATGCTGTGTTTCACCCTTCGGTGCGCCTGCTCCACTAAACCAAACAACACTACACATTTCTGCAGCTTACAGCATCAGGTGCAACAAGACCCAGTTGATACCACAGTCAAAGAGCAGATGCAGTGACAGGCCTGTTCTGCAATGCTTCAATACTCAAGTAACTCAATGGCAAGTAACTCAAAGCCCAAGCCCAAACCCAAATAGTAAACATTAAAAGCCAGTGTTGTTTCCTGCACTTTAATCTGGTAAGAAAACACTATGAAAATTTGTAATAAAAAACAAAACAGATAAAACAGCAACTTATTTTAAAAAGAAACCCCTGTAAGAGGTTTTAAACAGTTTCAAAAGCTTACAAGATATATTCAAGCTATGTAAGTTTGTGGCAAGCCATTTTGATGTTAAAACACTTCTCTGTTTACACACAATTCCCTCAGCAGATATGGACACAGCCAACTCATCACTTATGGTTAACCATCAAGACTACAAGGCTCCACTCCAAGAAACAGCAGCACTAGTATTTTAAGTTAAATTTGTTGCTTTCCTCCTTCAGCCTGCCATAATACAACTAGAACAGCAAACAAAGAAAGATTAGTGTGCGCAATACCAGAGAAATCAGGTAAGCAAAACAGCTGCAGGTATCAAGTCTTCAAATGCCGCAAGGTATTACTTGAAAGTGATTATTATTGTAGCTGTTTTAGTGATTTACAATCCTTAATGGCAAATGAAGGAATGAGGATGTTTGAACTTCTAATACAGTTTAGTTTGTGTCATTCTGTAAGGATGAGGAAAAAAAAAGTCAAGGACTTTCTCCTATAGCAGCTATTGCTCCAGTTGCCTTGGTGCAGGACCCTTCTCACTGCAAGGGCAAACCCAAAAAGTAAACACCTAAATTATGGATCTAGTGAAAGTACAGTGACAAGAGAACTAGCAGGCAAGCATTCATCTCTGGAGTGGAATTTTGCTTTCTCCAATTTTCCAGAAATCTAAGCAACAGTCCAGATGCACTTCCCACTGTGACTGCTGCACACAACAGGATGGAAAGTTTTGTCTCTACAACCAGGATAGCATGTGAAAATTACTACATTTAAAACTAGCAGGAAGCTTTAAGAGTAATTTTTCTCTTTGGGATTATTTTAAAGGGGGGGGGGGGCGGAAATCGAGAGACTGTCTAGATTACTGCTGGTTAAAAGCATACCAATTTCCCCAGTAAATTACAGTATCTACATTGTTAGACAGTTAGATCTTGCACTATTTTTAGTATTTCTCTTCTCTCCCAAAGGCGTAGTTCCTTGGCCAAATACTACAGGGAAGCCATCTTTTTCTACTTATAGGTGCCCAGTTTACTAATTTGTTACCTTTCTGATGCCAGTCACAAGAATCTCTA
Source organism: Gavialis gangeticus (assembly GCF_001723915.1). NCBI lineage: Eukaryota > Metazoa > Chordata > Crocodylia > Gavialidae > Gavialis > Gavialis gangeticus. The sequence goes on from NW_017729029.1 coordinate 47,546,365, forward strand.
GGTGAAATAAAAACCAACTAGTTTATCTTAATATCAAAATATACCATTGTGTATTCTTTAGAGATTAACATAATTTTAACATATGGTTTATTTTCACAGTTTTCTGGTTATAAGAAATTAAAGTAAGTTGTCCAATCACATACTTTTCTATTAAAAAGGCTGTATCAGCTATGCGAATATCCAAAGTATCCGTCAAGAACACTTGCATTCAGGACAGAACTACAAGTTACCACCACATATTTTCACTTACAAGCAGATACACATAGTGTGTTTTCACATATGTCTACTGAATTTCAAACCTTTTAATCTGCTCAACTTAAAAAGGCAGAAGTTTGAATACAAAACATACTGCCATTCTGAGATCTACTATCTACAATGTTCATTCAAGTGAGGCAGGCTACCTTCTAGCCTTTAAAGTACTAAGATTTCCTTTGAAAAACAAAATCTATAAAACATAGTAATTTTAAAATTTTGATGAATATTCAATGAAATACAAAGCAAAGTACATACAAAATATGCGTGTGAAAGTTTCAGTCAAACTTTGGATCAAAAGAAAAATTCTCTTCCTTCATGCAGAAAAGTTAACCTTCCAGGATCACAGCACTCAAAGCATCTATTCTGATTAGCTGCACCAAAGAGCTGAATGCCATACAGTACAGTTTCAGTATCAATTTCCCATCACAATGCTTCCTGAAAGGGTTGAAACAAAACCTTGCAACTTCAAGATAGAAGAAAAAAGTTGGAAAAAGAGTAATTCTGTCCTTCATAGTAACAATGGAATTATTAGCTACATAAGACAGAATGACATAACTGATCAGTAAATAGCTTATATTGCCTTTCTTTGCAAGTGTTGCAGTCACCTTGAAAAGCTTATCCTTTATCATGGCATACAGCATAGATGCTGCTGTAGGGGACTTAACAGCTGAATTATTCAGCACTGCTTATATTTGGATCAACATATGTTATCCTAACCAACTATTAGGAGATTAGGATAGGATATTAAGTCCTTATACACCAAAGAAAGTAAACAACAGTTTTAGAGCAGATTTCTCCCACCTGAGTTTACTCGCATACAAAAGCTAGATTTTCAGATGCAGCTGAAAACATGACTTGCCCATCCTGCCCATCATCCTACCAGTCCCAACTCACATTCACTGACAATACTTTCATCCCCTACAATTTTGACACTGGACTTCTACCTAGCTACTAGGCAAGAAATTATTTAGAAAAAACTTCCTCTAAAAAGTTGCTCAATTAAAGTTCAAGGCTCAGAAAGTGGTTTTAACTTTCATATAGACATGTTATGAGGAAGAAATTCTATTTCTCACTGTCATAGTGTGTATCTTCTTCAAAGAAGGAAAAACACTGATTATGAAAGGTGGTGTTTATAAACCAAAATGACTGAACATGTTTGGACAGGACTGTAGTAACTGAATTCAGTGTCCAAGTAGGGGAGACTTCAGCACTCAAGAGGACGTAGAAGACTTCCTGAAATGCCAGCATAACCACATGTAAGTCATTGATAGAATGATCCCAACCCCACACATGTGAATCACAGTTCAGTGCCAGGAGTATTTCATGACAGTTCAATGAATTTTAGGAAACCTCCTCCAACTTAAAAGTGTCTGCCATTCAGTCCATGGCTGCTGGGAAACTAGAGTACGGTTGTGCAGTACTTCCAAAATGAACGGAACAACAGGAGAAGAGATAACGTTTGTCCAGACAGCTAAACTCACATAATGCAGAGACAAAGTGATCACTTGTCAATTGCCACTAACTGGCCCAGTCCTGAAAGCGGAAACAGTCACTTGCGATTTTCCATACTGGGTTGTTAGGGGTAGCTTGTGCTGTCAGTAAGAAATTCTGGTTGAAGTAACGTTGCTTGTTGCCATCAAATTTTACTGTCCCACAAGTCACAACAAGGACCGTCATCTGGCTTTGCGTAGCTTGCTCTTTACAGAAAGAATGAAAGATGAGAGGAAAAAACGTTATGCATATTTTCTGTAACTCATGTTTATAAGTAATACTAGTGCATTGTTACCTGCTGGTTACAGTTTCTTTTTACAAGCAGCTGAAAGAGCACAAAAACTGCTCGATATGTTCTTTCTACCAGGACCATCACAGTAGGCTTCTTCATTAACCTGTGGATTTTTTTAATGTGCTTACTTACCACATCTCGGGGGACGGAGCTTAATTTCACACTGCTTATGCAAGCATGCCACCTAGAGGTTAAACTGCCACATTCTCCTGAAGTAAGCTCTCAGATAGGTGAGAGGCAGGCAGTTGATATATAAAGAGAAACTGCCTATGTCTACAGCATGTTTGGCTTTCCTTACTTGTGAAGTTATAACCTGGTTGGTTTTTTGCAGAACACAGTGAAGACAGCTAGGCTGTAGTTTTTGTTTTCTCTGTGCAAGGTTTCCTCAAATATCCACGATGCAAACTGGAGACTGATACTTAAAAGTTTTGCATAACAAATACTTAATGTAACCGAACAAATTACTTGGCAGTGTATGTTTACAAACTTCAGAAGATTACACAGGTAGGTACTTTCCCCCAAAGTCATCGAAATAGAGAGAGAAGCCCAAGTACGTATTGCAAACCAACAGCAGACTCAGGTGGAGAATGTACCTTAACTTTCACCCCATGTCCTACCACAGCTGCATATACACAAAACCTCTTCAGTACCTGAGGATAAAGGCATTACCTACACAAGTGCTCTTAATAAGAAATTAGTTGAATTGTAAAGAATCTCGGGCATGCTATTACCCTTCCTCCCACGGTGCTCCTTCAATAAAGTAACTTTACATTCCAATTGCAAGTTGGCTATGTTCCAAAAGTCATCTTGAGCACCATTTATTACAGCTGCTTTTCATTTTATAGTTAAGAAATAGCAGGGGCCCTGAATATAAAGTAACCTTACCATGAACTGGTTGGCAGTCCAACATATTAACTTGGAACTCACTAGATGGCAATGATTCAAAAAAATTATTCAATGCTTCTTGCCCAGAAAATGCATTACCATTCCAAACTAATGTAGCTTTGTCCAGATAGAGTCTGTTCAACACCTAGGAGATAGAGAATGCACATTTGGAAGTTAAAGGGAAAAAAAAGGTATAAAAATGCATTTTTAAAAAATCAAGTTACTTGCTGCCAATATATGACACTGAAATCACTTTAAAAAAGTCTTAGATCCTGTAACAGAAGCAAGTGAAATGTCCTGCTTGGATATTGGTTTATCTTAGCCACTGCTGTCCTTCATCAAGGACTGGAAGCACCGTACAAAATGTTTGCTGCTTCGTAACTTAATTTGATAAATCAGTGATGACATTGTCCAACAGGAAGCTATGGAACAGAACCATACCCCAGCCCACCCAAAATACATTGCTTTCTTTATGAGAAGGACTTCAAAGTTCAATTTATAGTACACCTGTGAGACACAAATATGTGGAAGCATAATCTGAGCTAGACTAAAATACCATTTGGGGCCAACAAAGTTATAGAAGAAAAGTGCAATAAGTTTGAACAACAAGACTAGACCTTTCATACCATTTTATATGTTGTTACAAGGAGTACCCCTCATAACTGTAAAACAGTTCCAGTAAATGGTTGCATACTACTTTGCTTTTGACTGGCCATTGGACAGAAGGACGAGTAACGTGCAAGATACTAAGATTCTCTCCATATAAAAGACCTTTATAATTCTACATTCGACGAGTAGTTAATTTTGCTCTTTTCCTGGTGCAGAAAATTTATTTCATTTCTATTAAAAACCACACACACTTATAGATCTACATAATCCCACATTAAGCAAATATCCAGAATAAGCATTCAGATTAGAATTTCCTTAACTATGGTTAATAGAACAATGTCAAGTTTTATGGTGTTGGGTCCACTTTTTTCATCAGATATTTCTACAGACAATCTTTACCACAATAAAAGAAGCACAGCTAGCACAGGAGGATAGGAAAAAACCTGATTCATGAGACCAGAGGCACTTTACAAGGAGAGAAAAAAAAATGTAGTATAAGTAAGTCTGAACTGTTCATGTACACATTGAAAACTAACTATCCTAAGGGGTAGGCAGAACAGAATTACTGTAAAGAAGTCCATGAGACTTGAAAAGAGTCCCATTTGAAAATGACAAATATGAGAACCCCAATTCACTTAGTTATGCAAAGGATTCTTTTAAGGGCAGATCTGAAGACACGCAGAGTTCTGGATTCAGTAGCAGTTAGGACAGTACCAGACTCCCAGATGTCTCTATACGTATCAGACAACAATTAACAAAGAAAATCCTTCCCACACACATGCATGTCCCCAAATAGAGACAAGAATAATAAGGAGAAAAAACTTAATCCCCCAATAATAGGTACATACCCTTCTCCTTTTATCCATGGTATCATAGTAAATGTTGACAAATTCTTCTGCAGCTTTACAAGCCTGATCCACATATGTTTTAAAATCCTAGAGAGAAGGAAACAAAAAAGCACAAAGAAACTTCTAATATATAAAAAAACCTGACCGATTAATTCTCCGGAACAGTTTCTGTAAGCAAGTAAAACAAAACCAGATTCACAAGTAAGGGAGATCGATTTCATTACTTCCCTCTCACAGAAGGTAATGAGGAATTAGGCTGCAGTTGGATCCTTACACCAGTTCCTTGTTTGTAGCATCAGTACCATAAAAATTCGATATGCTAATCTGAACTTTAGTGAATTTCCAAAAAAATTATACTGGGAATCGGGAAAAAGTTTTGTCACTTACAAGCAGTCAGAGCCCAATCAAACCAAATGACATGTCCAGGATTGCTAGGCTGTTCTAAGTAACCTGAATGCATATCCCCTCAACATAAACATTTATTTCTGATCAGTGTGAACTACCTCACTACCCCCACTGCGGTTAATAAAATAATGCTTATATAAAAGTTAATTTTATCTGGATGATTGTGCCGAGGACTTCTCAGGTCATCTATAATAACTCCTCTTCTATGCCATTATGAAAAGAAGAGGATATGCCACTCCCACGAGTGAAATATAGGGAGGGAGGGGGAAGTTCCCAAATATCACAGTATGGCACTTCCACTTCTATTTTGTATTTTCTTTATTAGCAAACACTATGCATTCAGAAGTCAAACTAATGCTGCATTTCTACTAACCATGAAAATATTATTCAACCAACTGCAAATCCAGCTATAATGTTTTTACAGTGGTTAAGTTAGTTCTTAGAAATTAACACTACTTTGTCCTCAGGCAAATTAGGACTAAAGCTATCTGCATTTATCATGCACTTAACAAATATCAAGGCATTCACTTGGATAATTTTTTCTTGTATTTGTTATGAGAGGGGGAGAATATAAAGAAACTACCCAGCCAGGTTGGCTCCAAATAACCATCTTTTAAACTGTAAACAAGCACAAAATGCAGCTGCTTTCTAATTTCTTCTAAAACATCTAACAGTTAAAAGGATTTTTGCAATATACTTAAAATTACCATACTACCAAATGCTGCAGTTATCCGAGGCAGCTAATGCCTGCAGTTTCACTCCTAGGGTTGGTAGGAGGCATGCAGCTTGCTACACTTTTCTTTTATGGGAATTTTGAAAACTTGCCACACGTGTCACCTCCACTCTTCCTTGCCTTTTATTTCCAAAAATTCCATCAGAAAACCTCAGTCCCCTGCTTGGTGATGTCTGTGAAATGCAACGCCCGGTGCTGGATATTATCACAAAACTTTGCCATTTTTAGCACCACTTTAACAGTCTAAAGTTTTTGCTAACACCTTTCGTGTCCTTTATTGAGATAGTCAATGTCTGAAACATTTTAAGTCAGACCATGCAAATAGGCTCTTTTTGATGGAAATAAGGCACAAAGAGATGTTCATTCTCTGAACCAACGATGAATTATATTTGACAAAAGCCACAGTTCAGCACTGAGAACAGACCCCCAAAGTACCTTGCTTTCTTGCAAGTGGCTTGTTCTCGTACATAGATATTTGATGGAAACGTCAAGGGTCAAGTGTTTGACTTCTTTTGGGACCAGACTTAAATGTAACTGCCCTGGGTAAGATCAGTGGTTTCACATGTCTCCAGTCCCATGACAGTCACTTGGACAATTTCTTCAGCTCCCTTCCACAGTTCTTTAAGTTTTCTAAAAGCTTCCTAACTCCACATGCTGCCAAGCAATTTATTCCCACATTTCATCACCCACAGAAACTTGCTCAACAACTTCATAATTGCGTCCAAGCTGCATCTTGTACAATTGCTCCAGGGAGATGGCACAACCCCATCACCCTCGTCATCGTCTGCTCCCTCGTCCTTGTGTTCCTCGTCTGTCTGCCCCATACACTCGACTGGCCAGGGACTGGATAATAATACAGTATTTCCAATTACACCTACTGGTTGTTGCCTGCCTCTTGGTCAGATCACTAGTCCTTCTCTTTGGCTCCTATTCTTATTTTTTTCTAATCGCTCCCCTGGTCCCGCCTGTGACAACGACCCCCAAGACCTTATCGGTGCTAAAACCTAATGCTCCAGACTGCCGTCTGCTCCCCCGACCCACGGAGCAGGGCTGGCGCAGAGCCTGACCACAACGCCAGGGGCTCGCGCCGTGGCCCTAAGCAGCCTCCCACGCCCGGGGGCGCCTTTGCCCATCTGGCAGCGGATCCGCACCGCGACTCTCGCGACCGTCTCCCGGGGCCAGGGCCGGATTTCCCATGAGCCCCTGCAGAGCCCCGACCCGACCAGGCCCGGCCGCGCCGCTCCAAGCCGGAAGGGGGGCCCCGCCCGCCTCAGGGCCGCGGCCAAGGGGCAAGCACCGCCCACCGCCATCCCGCAGGCGGGAAGCACGCGGCCGGACTCACCACAGGGGCGGCCATGAGGGGCGGCCCCGGGCGGCGCAGGGGACGACACGCGAGGCGAGGCGAAGGCCGAGAGCTCTGTGCTCGCAGCGGCCCCGGAAGTGCTCGCCGGCGCCAACCGTCTGCCCCGCAACTGCTTCCGGTGGGCAACAGGGGAAGTGAAAGGAGCGAGAACGCGCGCGTTCGCGCATGCGTTCTGAGCGCTCAGGGGGACGGGGCCGGGGGCTGTGGCACGTGGGTGTCGGTAGAGCTGGGGCTGCTCGCGCCCGCTGCCCCCGCGGTTCAGTGCAAGCAGTGGGGGCCCGACAGGGAGCTGGAGCCAGACCTTCTCAGTGGCGGCAGATGACAGGACAAGAAACAACGGGCTCAAGTTGCAGCAAGGAAGGTTTAGGTTGGATATTAGGAAAAACGATCCCAGCAGGAGGGTGGTGAAGCCCTGGAACAGGCTACCGCAGAGGTGGTGGACGCTCCATCCTTGGGGGTTGTTAGGAGCCAGCTCAGCGAGCCTTGTCTGGGATGATGCAGTTGGGCTGGTCCTGCTGTGAGCAGCGGGTTGGACTAGATGGGACTTCCCCAGGTCTATGGCCCACGGGCAAAATACAACCGTCAGGTGGCATCCAGCCGGCCAGGCAACTCCGTCTGCCTGCAGAGATCCGCTGGAAGCCCTGGCACTGGGTTGCCAGCTTGCAGGCCCCTGCAGGAGGTGGCTTTGGTTGCTATAAGCAACCAACCCCCCCTGCCACACCCCCCTCGCATGCCACCATACACACACCCACTCCCCAGCCACACCCCCTTGCCCCCACAATATACAAAAGTAAGACTATTATGCAATCACCTCTATATATACTGTGCAAATACAAATCAGGACAAAATATATTTAAATATAATTAAATTATAGTAGATATTTGATTTTTAGTATATGATTTATTTTGTTTTGTAGTTTCAAGATGGCAATCTCCCCTGGCAAAATGAGTAGTTCTGGGGCATGGGGAGGGACTTCTGGTGGCAAAGGTCAGGGGTTGCAGGTGGAACTTCCAGTCCCAAGATGGTGACCAGGGGGCAGGGCACCTATCAAGGGGTGGAGCTACCCTTGCAGCCCTCTACAGTTTACTAAGGCTCTTAAGCAGCTCTCCAGCCAAAATAATTACCCACCCCTGTTGTATGAAGAGTAGAACAGAGTTAATCCTGTGCCAGGATGACTGTCGGGAAACGGCTTCACAGAGGGAGGAAGATACAAGAGCTGGGAAGGCAAAGGGGCAAGGCCTTGTCCCAACCCATGTCGGTAACAAGGGGCAGAGCAGAGAGTTTGGGGGCCTGGAGAAAGGCCTGGGAGCCTCAGCAAAGAGGAAGCTCCTTCATAGCAATCGGAGCAAGCTCCTTGTGCAATCAGAACTAGCCGAAGGGCTGCTGAAAGGCAGCTGATGCACAGAAGTACTAATTATTTGACCAAGTTGAAGCGTCTCCCTTCTAAAGGATGACACCCATCTTCTTCAGCTATTGCTTACCAAGGCTGTGGGCCTGGATTTATGAAAAGCCTTTTATTTATGAAAGAAATATAATTCTTGTCTGTTTAGATTCAATTTCATCCGAAGATCCTGAAGTTCCCTTCCTTTCTGCACTCTATTAGAGGGGAGAAATTATGTGAAAGCTTCACAAAGTGTGACTGATTTCCAGATGTGGTAAGAACTTTTCCTTTGAAAAGTAGGATTATTCTCCACCTCCATCAGATCAACAGGACATAATCTAAAGAAGTAGAATTCAAGCCCAGATTCAGCAAAGTACTTAATAATCAGATGGTCAGTTTAAAGTAGCTGCTTAAACTTCACCAGCTTCCATTGGGACCCACATACATGCCTAAGTGTGTTGCTAAATCAGGTCCAAATTAGGAATGTGTTGCTTTGTTTTGAATTGTCGCTAAACATTAAGAGGAACCCAATGCCAGACAGTTAATTTCCTGCATTTACTTGCACCCAAACGTAAGTGATTTCCTACCCTGATGTTATATTGCCATACACCCTTGATATTGATTAAACTCCTGATTTAGGAGTATTGAATTGACAGAAGTCATTGATATTGAAAACCATCCCAAAAATGGCAACAGAGAGGAAAGCATTGGGTCCTTTAGTATGTTAAAGATGGGATTGTGGAGAAGATAGGATTTCAAGCATTCACTTGATTTCTGGTAATCTGGAGTGAATCTGTCATTAGAAAATAATAGTTCTGGCACCTAGCTTTCTGTTTTCTCAGCCTCTCTGCATTTCTGGAAGTACTTGAGTGAATATTTATACCCAGTGGCTAACAAGTTATGAGCTCATAACAATAAGAAGTAAAAGCATGGATTTTCAGGTTAGAATATTCCTGCCTCTGGATTTCCCCATATGTCCTACTTGGCACTTCTTATTTAGATTGCTTATTCTTCTCTTATTTTGAATCTTGTGCGACCCCACACAAATTGTTAGGAATTGCAAAACATTCCTCTTTTTTCCTTCAGAGGAATAATAGAACACTGAAATCCCTCTTCACACAAAACCCCCGCCAGTGCTTCTACCTTACCTAACCCAAGCAGAGTTTGAGTTAGAAAGACAGAAAAACTTCAGAAAGACAGAACTGCCAGAAACACCATTAAATCCACAAATAACTTAGTATCACTATTGATTTTCTGAATGATACTTAGATACATTAATGAAAGACGGCAGCGTAAAACATAAGTTAAATAAGGTGCTGCTGTTCAGAGGAAAGAGGAATGACTGTAGTTTCCTGGGTGAGTTGGCCATCTGGCTCCCATTAATATTTTGAAGCTGTTGGGAACTCTTCCAAACTGGCGCAATTTCCAGTTAAGGGAGTTACTTGCAACTGCTTTCTTTGTAATTGCCAGAATGAGGCTACTGGAATAACAGAGGGGGAGGACTGACCCAGCCTTTTGCTGCTTACGTTGACTGGAAACAGTAATATAAAAAACCTATCTCTATGTATTTTGTTCCATCTACACTGGAACTGTGAGAGATAAGTACAATGTCTTCACATGTTTCTTATTTAAGGCACATAGGAGTTAAATTTAGCCATTTATTTGGAAGCTCTGCATACAACAGAGGTTATGAGTCAGTCATAAGGGTTCAAATGAAAATTAAGTAATTATCTTTGATATGACACCAGCCTTCTTTTAAATTGCTTTCTAGTATACAGCATTTTTATTGAAAATGTTAATTCCCTTTCTACTGTATCCCTTGCATTTGTTAGAACAGAAATATTTCCATTTCATTTTAAATCTGTGGGTTTAGGATTAAAGGATAAGAACCTATATGTATATCAGTACTATGCAAATTTCAGTTGAGGAAAAATAGGGAAAATTTAACCTACCATTTTGTTTTCCTCTCATACCTGGTAGGTGCTGAGATTTCAATTATATTCAAAGATAAGGTGACTTGGCCTGCTAAAAAGATAGTGCTACTTTGGACTATTAAGAGGTGAATCACTGCATCTCTTCCAATTTCTGCACAATGCTCTCCAGAAATTGCTGTCGTTTGTTCAATAAATGTTTATGATTTTCATATCGGAGTGCCTGAATTTCCATCTCAAATGCATGCAGTGAGGCTCCAGTGGTCAGATATTTGCACAATGTATGTTACTTCCACCTCTTCTAACCAAAATAGTATTAAACCCATGGGGGACTCTTTAATAAGGCCTCATCAAGTGCAATTAATGCACAGGGTACTCTCACCTAAGACCACAAATCAGGCCCTTAATTAGGTAACATACCTAGTCTTTTACAAAACTCTGAATCGTGGGAGAACCCTTTGTAAAACTCCTCCCTAGGGCTAGTGCATCTTTCTTAATCCAGAAATAATTCAGATTATTCTGTAAATAAAAGTATCTACTTGGAAATCTATACACTGGTTTGTAATTTGTTATACATTTCATCTTTGTAGCTGATGACTAAGTACAAATGAATCCCCCTTCCTTCAGAGATTTTAGAAACAACACAGCAAGCACAATTACTATTTTGAATTGTATTTATTGTAAGAAACTCCCATCTATATCCTATTAAATGGCAGCACTTAAGCCACAATTCAGGATGCTTACTTCAAGCCCTATTTAGCTCAGTTTTTAAGTGTGTGCTTAACCTTAAGCATATGCTTAAGTACTGCTCTTCATTGGCATGCTTTCCTGAGTCAGGTTCTGATGCTCTAATCATGTCCCCTACAGCAGCTGATATTTGATTTTAAAATAAGGTTTTTGGACACTTGGTATTAGAGCTGTTCAAATACTGCAGACTATTTTCTATATGTAAAGGCTCAAATATAAATTCAGTTCACATCAGTTGTGTTTAAGCTGACTTGGATTTTGCTTTCCATATGTATTCTGTGTGGTATGAGAGTTTACTGGCAGAAATAGTCACAAGCTCACACAAATGTAAGTGAGTATTTGAGGGAAACTTTGCTTTCTGGTGTTAAATACTACTTCATTGAACAGTACATGATCATAATGGGCAGGAGATGGGAAAACCTTGTGTCAAACTGAACTCCAAATGAGAAAAAGTCTTTGAAACTGACAGTCACTATATTCACTCTACTCTTGGTACTTATGTGCAGAAGTCCTTTCCGAGACCACTGGTTTCTATACCAATTTTGGCTGGGGAACGGACTGAGTTGGAATTGCAGGATTTGGCCTATTATCTTTTCTGCTTGCCTTTCAGAGGGACAAAGGACATGATTAAACCTAACTACTCGTCTACAATTGTCTGTGTGTTTATTCTCTCCCATAGTGACTGGCTTCATCCTCAGTACAGCATCCCTAATTAAAAAGAATAATAAGAAAGAAGGCACAAAGTCAAAATGCTACCCATAATTGCTACTCTTGCAGCAATTGTTATTAACGTACATAAACAGATGCCTAGTCGGTCTGTATCTGCTTTGTATCCAAAGCTGCTTTTAGAATTGTTAATTCATGGCTTCTAAAACATTTCCTTTCAAAAATATAATACTTGAGGGTACAGTGGACAAATTATATACAACTACTTATGCCATGGACAGCCACATGTGCAAAATTCCAACCACCTGCAATTCTATGACTACGTAGCCATTGCCACTCAGCTGTAAGGCTAGGGACAGAAGTTGCACATAAATTGGTATAAGTGACTGGAAACCAGTTCAGATCTGTAACACAACAGAAGTTCAGCGTACGTAAACCACTATCAAAATGGCCAAAACTGGTTTAAGATAAAACCTGGATGGATGTAGTATCAGACACAACTGATTTGGGTTAAACTGGTTCACTGAACTTCTGTCCCAGATCCCTTCCAGATTCAAGTTAACTCTCAGTCTCCAGCTTCCCAGGATGCTTTGCACTTCCCCCACAATCTCCTTGCAGGGTGGGTGGGCTAGGTTTGGCCCAATCTGTCTGCTTCAGCTGAACAGGGATGCAATCTCTAGTCCCTGTGCCTGTCCCTCCAGCATCTGACCTGAGCCACTGCAGGTGTGTGGTTGCATTTCCAGAATCAAAACAAATGTCTGTTCACTTGCTTATTGGTTCAATCTACACCGCTTAGACTAACCTGTGAAGATTTAATTGATTCAGCCTTGGGCTTTTTGACTGTCTGTATTTAACTTAAGTATCAGAACTAAATGGAAGAGCTTCACTTCTGCTGTATCTGTCACTATGCAGTATTGTTCAACAGCAGAACAATTTAGTGTTGTGTGCCTTTAAGGACAAATTCAGAGATGGTGTATGCTGGTGAAAATGAAAGTCAGGAGATTCAAACCAGTGCAAAACTTGTACTTCTTGGTCCCTGATGGCAAACAAAATTCCACAGCTATCTAAATAAATGTGAGGTGTGGTACATTTCCTTCCTGTTAATTTCATGCTTTTGCAGAATCAAGGGTGTCAACTGTTATCTTCTTTTCAGACCTTCACTCAAGGTTTCCTCTCTGGTATGTGACAGCTGAGGGTTTATAGCTGCAGTCAGGGAATAATTCATACATGCAATTTAGGGGAGAACTTTTCTCCCTAAAACCAAACGTGCTGGATGTGGCCAAATGATAACGCAGAGCTTGTAGAGATACTAACCTGAAAACAGTTATACTCCAGGAGCCCATCAGCAGACTACGTGCTGTTTTGGACTGGCTGCAGGGAAGCCACAGACAAAAGGGTAGGTTTTCTGAAATGGGTGCTTGAGACATATGCTCTGGCCCAGTTTTAGGAAGTGACTTTTCCTCTTTTCACCACTTCCTACTACGCTGGAGATTGTATTCAGAAGCACAACTCTTCTGAAGACTGCAAGACACTGGCTCCTCCCCAACAAACACCTTGCATGCACAATGGGTTACACTCCCAGAGCTCCCAGCAGCAAAACATGCAGCATCTGTACCACAGCTCTGTCACTATATGGTGGCACAACCTCAGAATGTGGCATAGCAAATGCCTGCCAAACTCAATGCTCCATCCCAATGACCACAGGTTTTTCCGCAGATTATTTGCTCTGGCTTGGCGTCAGAGTCTTCAAAACCAAGATAGTGCTTGGTAGCTTCTCAGCTACAGAATTACAGTGTCCTGACATTCCTTCGCTGTCGGCCCAAAAGTAGTTATTTGTGCTGAATTTAAAATGTGATTGTCTGAGCACTGGGGGCTCCCTGTAATTATTTTAAAGTTGTATTCTTATTTTATTATGTGGTTGTGCATCACTGCACAAGGACAGACTTTGGAAACAAGATGATTGATTCCTCCAGTAGATTTCCTCTTGGCAAAATAATGGAGACAAAAAAAATTCCTTTATTAAAAGCAGAAAGGGAGGGAAGATCTCTATTAGTTATGTACACTTGAACAGGTGGCTCTTATCTCCCATTTATATCCTAGAGGCAGAAACAATGAAAATGATTCCTCTTTGTGCTGAAGAACATCTTTGCTCTGCCTGGTCAACAGGAAGCAAGAAAAAATCCTGAGGCCTATACTCAGGCAAAAGTATTTTGACAGGAGTTTGGCCTGAGTAAAGACAAAGGGCCTGACTGTGACTGATGGTGTACATGGGATAGAAGAAAATGTCCAGAATCTTGCAGCAGCGCACCCTGTACTGGGGCTGCTCATAGCAGTGTGTAACCCCTGTATTATCTGAACAGGGACATGTTCTGGCACCCACTGCAGTCAATGATAAGTCTCCTGTTGATTTTAATGGACTTTGATTTAAGCCTGTGCGTGCTCCTAGTAAAAACACTGCCAGAGCAGGCTGGGAAGGAACATATCTTCGATCAAAAATTAACAGTGAGACTTGAGTTCCTGTACACACATGCTGTACTACCAGAAAAACATTGATATCAAAGCTGAATTTGGTCTGAAGCCAAGAATCAATACACATTTTCATTTTTTTTTATTCTGACTGTTCTCAATAACAGTATCCCAAGCTTTGATTTTAATAAGGTGTTTGTCCTATGTAGTTAATTTATCTGGGTTACAATAATGCCTAGAGACTCCAAAAAGAGACAGGGGACTCACTGTGCTAATCACTGTATAGGCATAAAAAGAGAGAGGCTGCTTGCAGTCCTGGGTAATGACACGATGCTGTAGGTGGATGAAACAAACACTTGGTTAGTAGTGGGGAGACATTATCATTCCAATACATGCAGGGTTATATGTAGACTGTAGATACATACAGCCCACCACCTGCCTCACATTTCTACCACGTGCATTGTTCTGCATTAAAAATACCAAATGCCTCCACCCCGTTACCATTTTCTAGTTGAACCTCAGTGTTAGAATGATGAAGCGCTTGTCTGACATGCAGTGTCAATCCCACTTTGGCAGCATAGTCAGCAACACCTAACTAATTTCTATTAGCAGTTAAAATTACTTACAAGAGCTTTGTGGAGAAGAACAGCCTCAGGAAACATTATTTTAAATCAAGGTTACAAGAAAAAACATTTTGGTTGCCTAAGTTTAGTGTCTTGGAAGGATCAGCCGTGGGGAAAATGCAGTCAAAACTATATTGTTACTGCACACAAATTCTATATTGTTTACTGCACACAAAAAGGCATTCAAGCATTTAATTATGTTCAGAGCTCAGTTTTAGACATTCCTTTAGGTAGGACAGTCTGGGGGAGAAAGCATTATTTACATCATAATTTCATAGTTTCATAGTAGGTAGGGTCAGCAGGGAACTGAGCAGATCATCAAGTCCGACCCCCTGCCATGGGCAGCAAAGGATGCTGGGGTCAAACGATCCCGGCTAGGTGATTATCTAGCCTCCTTTTGAAGACCCCCAGGGTAGGAGCGAGCACCACTTCGCTTAGAAGTTGGTTCCAGATCCTAGCCACCCATCAATCTGTACTGTCAAACAATCTACAGAGGGACACACGGGAATGGCACTTCTAGCCTCTTTGTAGAAGACGAACCATAGTTGTTTCCTTATTGTCTAACAGGATCTCAGGCAAAGCAGAAGCTAGAGCACATTAGGATTATAATGAATTTGTTTTGGCACTAGCAAATTATTTGGTGATCTTATTTCATACCCAAGAGCATTAGTGTTAGAACTCACAGACCAACACAGGAAGTAATCCACAGATGTGTTTGTAAATAAAATACATGGGTTTGGATATTCAAAGAGATATTTAAATGGATATTTGGGACCACTTTTGAGCTTAAAGCTATTAGTTGGGACATTTATTGTCACTTAGGCCTGTGGGCCCCTGAAAATGTTAAGAGGCTTTAAATGTTGTGGTGCTTATGATGATTGGTCCGAAAATTTAGTATTTTCATCCTTATTACAGTTCAGTCAGCCAAACAGGAAGGAAAAAACAATATCATGTGAATAAAATGTCCGATTTTACCACAAATAGTTAAGGAGAAGAGTTTACTTGAAGCCAATAGATTGGAATTACTTCCATCAATCTATTCATTCAATTCAAGTAGAGAAGACATTTGAGGAAATCGGGAATGGTTTGCCTACAATCCATAAACAGAAGAGGGAGCAACACCAACAGTCTTATTCACACAACAATATTCACTGAAACTAATCATAGCCCATTTTTTCAAAAATATGAACCATATGGAACTAACTAGCATCTTTCCTGTTAAACTGCACAGTTACTAAAACTCTTGGCTAGAAAGCATCCATGAAGAGAGAAATTTAGTTTTTCAAGATAATAAGAGCTAATTCACTATGCACACAATCTACAGTATACACAAAAGATTATGTTTGTGCATAAAATAGCCTGTGATGTTTATCAGTCCACATATTTGTTCTTTAAAAACCAAAGCAAGTTAGAGTGACAATGCTTAGGACCTGAAGGGGAGAAGCAACTGGCAATTCTGTACCCGCCTTAGTACTATAATCAACAGTGTAAGAATGCATTGGATAACACTTGTTTCTAGGCAGCAAGGTCAAGAATCACACTCCATACTAGAAACCAGTCCTATATCCACAGCTGACAGCTTCATGCAGTACAAGGAAAGGACTGCACTGTCAGGGTTGTCATACACTGAATGAATTACTGGTGTGATATTCTGCATGGGTATAGAGATTTTCAGCTGATGATCTCAAAGCACTTCACAAGCATTAAATCATTTACCCTTTCTGTATGTAACCCCAGCAGTGACCATTTATTCAGACTGTGCTTTTAAGAAAGTGCTTTTCTCTTGCACATAAAATGGCCTATATCAGGGGTGGGCAAAATGCGGCCTGTGGGCCAGATGTGGCTCGCCAGGCCATTCCATCCAGCCCGCAGGACCCCCTAAAACATTTAGAAAATTAACATTTATCTGCCCGTGGCTGTCACGCGGCCCTCGGTGGCTTGCCAAAACTCAGTAAGTGGCCCTCCGCCCGAAATAATTGCCCACCCCGGCCTATATCCATCTCCAAAAAATGAAGAGTCAAATAGACCTTGCCAGTATCTGAATACGATCACAATTCTCTGATTCCTGGGCCACATCCAGACAAGCAAGCACGTGCCTGCTGCAGAGCCTCAAAGCAGTTTGTGGTGCCACAAGAGGCCGCTGCTATTTGATCTGCTGCAAGTGCACTGCCTGCATGTGTGGATACGCCTCTGATGTTCAAGCCATTGAGTCATGCACCTTCTAGATCAGTGATTCACATGGACAGCTAGTGCCTCCTGAGTCTGGGGGTGCACCAGATCGTGGACCAGGGGGGTATGCCCCAGCAGCTGATTGCCCAATGGGGGGGGGGTCCCCCACTGGCCAACTGGCCAACCAGCAGTGGGCAGGGGTGTCCCCCAGTGGCTGATCACCAAGTCAGCAGCAAAACTGGAAGTACCAGCGGGACATCTGCCAGCACTTCCGGTTTTGCCACCATGGCTTCTCTTGTGGTGGGGGGACATGCCAGCGCTTCTCCTGGTGCCCCCACTTCCAGCGGCCAATCTCAGGGGGACCTCTATGCATTGTCAACTGTGATTCACAACTGGGTTAACAGGTTAACATGGCACAATGGAGTGGTGCAAGATTCTTTTAAAGGCACCATGATTGCTGCTCAATTCTAACACTATTAGGTGTGCAAACATTTACATATAATTCACAAGATAAATCCAGAGGGTACATCCAGAGGAGTGCGGCTGCGTGGTATGTGGCACTGCAAATGTGATGTCTGCAGTGCCACATACCATGAACTGAGGTGTTCTCTGCACTGCAAAGGCTGCACTGATCCATTGTTTCCCACCCAGATATCCAGGGGTCAAAAAACCCACAGAAACCCCTCCCCCCCCCGAAGCAGTGCACACACGGACAGTGCACACTGCTGAAAAGTGGAGCCAGGCTGACTGGAGCCACGCTGTGGCTGCCAGCCAGGCTTTGCTGGGCAGGAGCACTGCAGCTACAGCCCCAGGAGGCCCCCAGAGCCTCAAGTAAGGCTTCTGGGGCCACAGTGCTGGCCCCAGTCTCCCCTACCACCTCAAGGGTAACTTGCCATGCACCAAAACATGTGTGGCACGGATGTTCCCCAGGGACAAATAGGTGCAGCACAAGGTCCCTGTGGAACCAAATGTCTGTGCTCATCTGGACGTGGCCTGAGATTACAAATACAAGCCCTACTGTCATAAACATTCAGCCCTATTGTGGTCTTTCTGAGTTCTCTGCAGCAGAACTGCTCTATTTTTTCTGTAGTTAGAAAAGAAGTGAAAGCTAAACACTGGCATTTTCCAAGGGGTGCCTTTAATGAGGCACCCCTTGGAATGAGGGGTGTCTTGAGTCTAAAAGAGCTGTTTTAGAGCGTTTATGATTATAGATGAAGGGATCTCACTGTGATCTGCATACATTGCCTGAGAGCTCTCCAAAGGAGTTAGACATCCTTAGCCTGAAAAATATTGTTCTATAGGAGTCTGTGACATTTTGCAATGAAGCATTTTTCTACAACACCTAGTTTCATAGTTTCTAGGGTCGGAAGGGACCTGAGCAGATCATCTAGACCGACCCCCTGCCATGGCAGGAAGAGCACTGGGGTCAAATGACCCCAATAAGGTGGTCATCCAACCTCCTCTTAAAAACCCCCAGGGTGGGAGCCTGCACCACCTCACATGGAAGCTGGTTCCAGACCCTAGCCGCCCTGACCGTGAAGTAGCGCCTCCTGAT
>NW_017729029.1:47565608-47567849 GCF_001723915.1 Gavialis gangeticus
GCAGCTGGAGTACTGCGTCCAGTTCTGGGCGCTGCACTTCAGGAGGGATGTGGACAACATAGAGAGGGTCCAGAGGAGGGCCACTCGTATGATCAGGGGACAGCAGGGCAGGCCCTATGAGGAGAGGCTACGGGACCTGAACCTGTTCAGCCTCTACAAGAGAAGGCAGAGGGGGGATCTAGTGGCCTGTTACAAACTAGTCAGGGGGGACCAGCAGGCATTGGGGGAGTCCCTGTTCCCCCAGGCACTACCAGGAGTGACCAGGAATAACGGTCACAAGCTGGCAGAGGGGAGATTTAGGCTAGATATCAGGAGGCGCTACTTCACGGTCAGGGCGGCTAGGGTCTGGAACCAACTTCCAAGGGAAGTGGTGCTGGCTCCTGCCCTGGGGGTTTTTAAGAGGAGGTTAGATGAACACCTTGCTGGGGTCCTTTGACCCCAGTACTCTTTCCTGCCATGGCAGGGGGTCGGACTAGATGATCTGCTCAGGTCCCTTCCGACCCTAGAAACTATGAAACAGTAGGGATTTGTGGTCTCACTTGCCTGTTTAAGGATATCCTTAATACAGCTCAATTGGCATGTACTCAGTTCTGTGTGCAAAGAAATTTCTCTCATCCAAATAGTGGGTGCCTTCACTTCCATCCAACTCAGTGACATTTCTAAATGTCTCCAAGCTGGTAGGAAATGAAAACATTTCTATTATGGAAAGATTTAGGGCCAGATTTCTAGTCTAATCCCTACTGAGCCTGTTTTGAGCATGAAATTTTGTTGGCACATTTAATATCACTTAGGCATGTGGACCCCCATTTGCACACACAAATTAACATTTAAATGACCTGCCCTGAACAATGTTTGGGGGTGGAAAACTGAACTACAGATGATACAGTGAGAAGTGCCTTGGAACATAAAGAGACAACTATTTGTGCCTGCAAAACTGGGAATGTAAAATCAGGAGCGTGTTTGAACACCTCTCTAAGGTTTCCATTTAATCTTTTTTATTGTTTTTCCCACCTGTCCCTCTTTTATGTCACTGCTCTTACTCATTTAGGTGACTAGGATTCTTCTGAAAAAATATCACTCATATTCTTAATAAACCAGCAGGGGGTGAGAGTGCACCAAACATCTAGTGTTCTCTTCACAGTAACTGGGTCATTCACTTCTTAGCAGCTTCCTATGTTTTGGGGTATTTTTACCCTAGTCCCACTGTGGAATAACCCACTGTGGCCACGTCCAGACATGCATGGACACTTGTTCCCCAGGGACAACTAGTAGTGGTGCATCTTGCACCAAAGCTACTTGTCTCCAGGAAATGGCTGTGCCACACACGTTCTGGCACAAGGCCAGTTACCCTGGTGGCAGTAGGGGAGGCTGGGGTCAGCACTGTACTGGCCCTACCAGCCTTACCTGAGGTCCTGGGGGCCTACCAGAACTGCAGCTGTGCAGCTGCAGTGTGATTCCAGGTGGCTTAGCTCTGCTTTTCAGCACCACGTGCTGCGAGCATGCACTGCTCTGGTTTTTTTTCTTTCTTGACCCCACAGTCAAAAAAACTGCAGAAAAAAAATAGAGCAGTGCACACTTGGGCAGTACACCCTTGTAGCATGGAGAACACTGGACTGTGTGGTATGTGGTGCTGCAAATGTGTTTGCAGTGCCACATACTGCACGACCGTGCTCATCTGGATGGGCCCCGTGTTTATTTCTCACTAGTGTTCCCCTGCTCAGTCGAGATCAATGCTGAGCACGTGAAGTGCCAATGAAAGTGCCTAGACAACTTCCAGGCTGAGGAGCGTGGGACTTAGTTTTAGGTGTTTTAAGGGTTAGATGACACCTGAGTGGTGTTTTTCTAGATTACAACATTGCTGCTTAAGTCTGCCTACGTCAGTCATTCTCAACATTTTTAGACTCATGACACCTCTTGTTAGATTCAAGGCCACATTAGATACAAGGCACGCCTCAGAAAATGCCAGCTCTTAGTTTTCACTTGTTTTTTGGCTACAGAAAAAGAACAGAGCAATTCTTCTGTTGCAAATAACTCAGACCATGAAAGGTCAGAATGTTTTTGACACTATAAATTCCTGTTTGCAATCTTTAGTTTATTTAGTGCATCATATTTGCTCACCTAACGGTGCTAACATTGTGCGGCTCCCTATTGCACCCCTCACAGGATTTCAAGGCATGCCACAGTGGGAGTCCATGAGGGATAGTCGTACCTTAAGGGGGTGATCCTCCAGGCCCAAAGGGT
>NW_017729029.1:47567860-47585246 GCF_001723915.1 Gavialis gangeticus
TTCAGGTCCATCCTGACCCTAGCTACTATGAAACTATGAGTACCACTGCACTATGGTTGAGAATCACTGGCCTAAGTCCTTTTTTAGGTAGGTACTTAAATTCTTTTCTGAATCTGTCCATTATTGGGTTATAGATATTATCACCACAAGGAGCTTTCCCAAGGCCCAATTCTTCCTTGCCCAACTCCTTCTATCAGTGCACATAGCCTGAACAGCAGGAAAATGCTATGGTTTTAAGTTTACTGACAGGGCAAAGACAGAAGTGGCATTTTTCATGCAGTCTGGCCCCTGAAAGCTCTCTACAGCTGTGACCTAACACAGGGGACAGCTGTGACCTACCATGGGGGATGGGGATGCAGAGGAACATGAGCACACTTTGCCGTCAAGCCAGGTGACATGCTCAGGTAGTACCCAGGTAAGTGACAGGGGCCAGGGCAGGCTTAGGAACAAGGGGCCAGCACGGGGCACCTACAGGAGGCCTCAAATGCCTCTACACAAATGCTCGAAGCATGGGGAAAAAGCAGGAGGAATTCATCCTCCTGCTAACTAGCAAAAACCCAGACCTAGTGGGGCTCACGGAAACCTGGTGGGATTCTACCCACGACTGGGCAGTGGACATCGAGGGATACAGGCTGTACAGGCAAGACAGAGCAAGGAAATGAGAGGGGGGTGTAACGCTATACATCAAAGAGCAATACTTGTCCTTAGTGATCAGGATGGGGTCAGAGGAGGGACAGAATCCAGCAAAATGAGGCACTCTGAGTAAGAATGCAAGGGGGGTGTGGGTAAAGGGAGTTGATAGTGGGTGTCTACTACAGACCGCCTCACCAGAGGATAAGCTGGACCTGGAATTCTCAGGTCAGCTCACGGAGGCAGTAATGTCAAGGGATGTGGTTGTCGTGGGTGACTTAAACTACCCAGACATCTGCTAGGAGGTGCAGTCAGCCAGGTCCGACCACTCACGTAGGTTCCTAGCTGGGATACAGGACCTCCACCTAACCCAGGAGGTGCATAGTCCCACCAGGGAAAATGCCTTGCTGGACTTGGTCCTTGCCACAGGTGACGACCTGGAGTGGGGTCTGTGGGTACTTGACCATCTGGGCGACAGTGATCATCGCCTGCTAGAATTTACTATCCAGCACAGGGTAGTGAAAGCAAGCAGCAAGGCAGAGGTCCTCAACTTCAGGAGGGCTGACTTCTGTAGGCTAAGAAGGTTAGTAGGAAAGGCACTGGGGTCTTGGAGCTTCAATGAGATGGGAGTCCAAGACGGGTGGTTTTTACTCAAGGGGACGATCCTCTGAGCTCAAAGGGAGTCAGTCTCAATGTGTGCCAAGGGGGACAGGAGTGCTAAGAAGCCCCCATGGCTTGGCAAAGGCATCCAGGGATGCCTGAGGGCAGAAGAGGAGGCGTACAAATAGTGGAAGCAAGGGCTATTACCAAGGAGGATTATACCTCCATTGCTCGGGACTGCAGGGAGGCTGTTAGGAAGGCCAAGACAGAGATGGAGCTAGGGCTAGCGACCAGAATTAAAGATAATAAAAAGTCCTTTTTCAAATACATAGGAAGTAAGGCAGTACCGGGTAATGTGGGGCCTCTACAGGATAGGCTTGGCAATCTGGTGACTGTGGCAAACGAGAAACCTGACCTCTTTAACGAATTCTTTGCCTCCATATTCCTGAACAGGGACTGGGACATCTCCCCCACTAGAATTGCGGATGGACCCAGGGGAGGCACTGCCATGCCTAGGGTCAGGGATGACCTAGTTAGGGAACTTTTGGAGGGGCTGGACATATTTAAATCAGTAGGTCCAGATCCTCTTCACCCGAGGGTGCTGAGGGAATTGGCAGGGGGTCATAGCAGGGCCCCTGGTACGGCTCTATGAGTGCTTGTGGGGCACTGGCCAGGTACCAGAGGATTGGAAAAGGGCCAATGTGGTCCCCATTTACAAGAAGGGGAGAAAGGAGGACCTTGGCAATTATAGGCCAGTCAGTCTTATCTCAGTCCTTGGGAAGACCTTTGAAAAAATTATCAAGGAGCACATCTACAAGGGCCCAGCAGACGAGGTAATGCTCAGGGGCAACAAACATGGGTTCACTGAGGACAGGTCCTGCCTGACCAACCTGGTTTCTTTTTATGATCAGGTCACAAAGTCCCTGGATGAGAGTGTCGGGGTGGATGTCGTCTTCCTGGACTTTAAGAAGGCCTTTGACACGGTTTCCCACCACATTCTCTTAAAAAAACTAGGTGACTGTGGCATTGATGCCTACACAGTCAGATGGGTAGCAAATTGGCTAGATGGTCGCACCTAGAAAGTGGTGGTGGACAGGTCGTTTTCAGCTTAGATGGATGTGGGCAGTGGAGTCCCCCAGGGCTCAGTCCTGGAGCCTGTCCTGTTCAACATGTTTATCAGCGATCTGGATGTGGGTGTGGAATGCACACTGTCCAAATTCGCTGATGACACCAAGTTGTGGGGCAAGGTGGGCACGCTGGAGGGGAAGGACAGAATCCAAGTAGATCTAGACAAATTACAGAGGTGGGTGGATGAGAATAGGATGGAATTCAACGCAGACAAGTGCAAGGTGATGCATCTAGGGAGAAGGAACCAGCAATACACCTATAGGCTGGGGAACACCCTTCTTGTCAACACATTGGCAGAAAGGGATCTTGGAGTCATCGTTGACTCCAGGATGAACATGAGCCACCAATGTGAGGAAGCGGTCAGTAAGGCTAACCGCATCTTGTTGTGCATCTACAGATGCATCACAAGCAGGTCCAGGGAGGTGATCCTTCCCCTCTATGTGGCAGCATTGAGAGGGTCCAGAGGAGGGCCATTCGCATGGTCAAGGGGCAGCGGGGCAGGCCCTATGAAGAGAGGCTAAAGGGCCTGAACCTATTCAGCCTCCACAAGAGAAGGCTGAGAGGGGATCTGGTGGTCATTTACAAACTCACCAGGGGGGACCAGCGGGAACTGGGGGGAGGCTCTGTTCCTCTGGGCACCACCCGGGATTACTAGGAATAACGGCCACACGTTATCAGAGAGAAGGTTCAGGCTGGACATCAGAAGACCTTACTTTACAGTTAGGGCTGCCAGGCTATGGAATGGGCTCCCAAGTAAGGTGGTACTCTCTCCTACCTTGGGGGGTCTTGAAGAGGAGGCTGGACAGATATTTGGCTAGGGTGATATGACACCAGCACCCATTCCTGCCCGGGGCAGGGGGTTGAACCTGATGATCTGTTTAGGTCCCTTCCGACCCTAAGCACTATGATACTATGATGTGTATAGCTGCAGAGTGCTTCAAAAATGGCCCTCATGCACAAAATTAACCCTTGTCTAATCAGGTAACAAATTTAGGTGCTCTGCTTTTGAGCATCTTAGGGAACTTGTGTTCCCTCAAGGGTTAATTTTTCATGCAGGGATGGGGCTGTCAGGAGAGAGGGAGTGAAGGAAGCAGAAGCAGCTCGGGCCAGGCCTCTTGAGAGCAGCAGCAGAAGCTGCTGGGCAAGCCCAGACTGAGCTGAAGTGGGGAGAAGGGGTGGAATGGAGCCCCCTCACTTTGGAGGCCCAGACCAGCTCCCCGTAATATCCCAGCCGGGATAGCTGGTGGGAGCCACAAGGTGAGGAGCTCCATTCCACTGCCTCCCCCCACTCTAGCTTAGGCTGGGCATAGCTGCCCCACAGCTGCTGCTCCTTTCATTCCCTGTCTGCTGACAGCCCTGGAGCTGCAGGGGAAGAGGTGGGGGCTGGGGAGACAGGCGGTCCTGGCCAGTGCCCCCACCTGCTGGCCAGGAGGGCTGGTGCAGGTAGGCTTGATATCTGTCCCCCCACCAATAGGGGGGCGCTCTAACACATGATTCTTTACATAAAGCGCCATGAGTTAGAGTGGGGCCCTGAACATCTGTTAGTGCCCACAATGTTGCCTGACAATAGGTAGGCTGTAGAAGTGCTGCGACCACTGTTCCTTATGCTAACCAATATTGTATCATTGTTTCTCTCTTCTCCCTCACTATTATCTCCTGTTTTACTTCTTGGATTTGTACAGTGCCAAGCACAATGGTCTCTTAGCCACGATGGCAATCTTAATAGATAATGATCATGTGGGACTGTCTGTGCAGAAATGTAGATAATAGTACATGCAATTCTCTTTTATCTCATCTTGAAGGACTAGACCTAAATTTGTAAAATGCCATGTAATTGTATAGTGCAATAAAATTGTTTTTTACAATAAAGATTAAATCTGATTCTTAATAGAAAAGAAAAATTCAAATATTTTTTTAAATAGCAGATGTCACTGTTCCCAGCCAGCTGAAGTTAATGAGAATCTCTTGCAAGTGTCTTCAGTGTGCATATAAACAAGTTCAATGATTGCTGTACTGCACATGATGTGCAAAAGTAGCTGAAAATAAATTTTACACCCAGATTTTAGTGTTGTTCATTCAACAGACAAAGGAACTGAATAGTGACCAGCACTTGGCAAACATGTCAAGAGTCCTCAAATAATCTACCTTCCCTATGTGCAGTGATAGTTCTTCAATACATGATTCTTACTTACACAATCTTCTGATTTACTTTATTTCCAAAGAGACAAAAGTAATCCAATTTTCTAAAATATTTGTGAATGAAAAAAGGATCATATGTTTTCTAGCTAGCATTGCGTGTCCTCTGGTGGATGGTACTGTTAACACTTTAGGGAACAATTCTGTCCTGGCAACGATGACCTATGTTCTAACTGGCTGCTTTCATCTCTAAATTCTGATTCCATTGTATGTAGATCACTCTTTTTGCTGCTGCAACCCTATTCAAATTAGATTTAAAAAATCTGAATCCCAGATTCCTATCTGGCTTTATCAAGAGATATGGAAAACTTTGTATACAATATTAACAACGAGGGAAGTATTCACATCCAAGTCCACTTTCAGCTTTGAGAGATATGAGTAAATGAGGTGGTTTTACTTGCACAGAGTGTTGCTTTATGTTTTCTGTTTGCTGTACAATTACACAGCAACTCTGCGATAAAGCAAAAGTTGTGCTTTCTATTCAGGAGAGGAGGGTAGTAGTAATTTTGTATGAACATAACTTATCATAAAGGAAGATGAAAAGTGGATCCTTTTGGCTACATTTGAAATGATATGATCAAGGGAAAAGATGAAATCCAGAACATACAGAGCAGGAAGCAGTCATTCTGTTAACTTTGCACTGATACCTTTCAGAATGACCCTTACACCAGTAGCAATTTAGCTATACCAGTGGGGAATACAACATGGGCTAATTTACCATGCTAAACTCCATGCTGATACATAAAGAAAGCTGTCAGTACCAAAATGAACTTGTTTGAAGCTAGTTCAAATGTCTATGCTCCACTGATGGCATTGTGACCACAATGTAAACCCACCTTCAATGAGGCCTTGTGGACTTAGCATTGGACTGAGACTAGGAAACCTGGGGCACCTATAAATGAGCAGTAAGGCTACTCTGATGCACTGTAATTACAGCATATTGGAGCAAACTTAATTAATCAACTCGGTAATTGCCATGCTCCAGCAGACTCCAGCATCTCGTGTATCATTCAACAAGCTCTAATTAAAGCACACCCCCCACCCTGCAACCATTTTTCAGTGCAGGAATGCTGATACACAAGATGCTCTGGGCGTTTTAATTAGAGCAGCAATCAGAGCCACTCTAATTAAGGCACCAGCACCGCCCTCCCCCACCACTCCCAGAGCATGTGTATAAATGCCCCTGTGCTCTATTTCCTATGCTGCCACTAGTTTGCTGGAAGACCCTGGGCAATTCACCTTTCTGTGGCACTGCTGGCATATTTGATGCTGGTAACTAGGTACCATCTATAACATAGAGTTAGTGAAGCTCACCCTATTTGTAAAATATAAGAGCTGAGCATTGTTATTCTTCAAGGAAGTAAGCACTACACCTGATAGTAAGCATTTTGAAGGTGAGCAGACCCAAACACTGGAGCTTAAGCTTTTTCTTGTTCCCTTTTTGCAGAAGTATAAAAAGGAGTGTCTACATGAAACATTTACTGCAGAGTAGACTAATTGGCCCCACAATAAATGTTGTGTGTCTACACATGCATTGCTATTAGGCTGGAGTAAATTAATGATCTCAGCAGAGTAATACTATCCTGCAGCAGAGTTTCTTACTCCACAGCAGCACAAGTGTAGATGTTACCCTGGCTAGCTCCAGTGCCAGGGTGCTTCAGTGCAAGGGCTACCTGCCGGCTAGGCCCACACTGGAGTACCTTCATGCCCTTGCCACGCCTTCTGCAACGTGTTGAGCTGGGGGGGACAGCCAGGGCCCCCTGCCAGCCAGGGCTGCTCCAACCCAGTTCAACATGCTGTGGTCCTGAGCGCATGTTCAAATGACATGCCTGGGAGCAATCAACTCAGGAGTTCATTGCTTTTCATTAATTACACATGTAGACACACCCATGAATATAAGCCCCCGAGATGGAGATCACTATTAGTGAAGGTCGTCTTCTCTGTTAGTTTCTCCTAATGATAGTTCTTCTACTTTCCAGAGTCTGTGATCCTGGACTATCATTCTTAGAAGCTCTACAGTAGTCTTTCTAGGAAACTAACTCCTACTGAAATACAGACCTTCCTGGCAGTAACACCTCCTGCATGGCTTGAATCTCAGGACTCTCACACTTGCTTTTTCTCATCCTAGTCTAACGCAACTACTATGACCTAACTACTGTAGTATTGTTTCCTCAATCATTTGCAGTTTGAACAGAACTATGCTTCTGAGACGCTCAACCTAGACAGGCTCTCTGAATATTAATTTTCTATACCAAGAAGGCACCAGTAACAGAGGGGGGAAAATTCCATTTGAAATGTCTTTGTCTTATATCAAGGGCTCACAGTAAGACTCCAGTTGCTTTTGCTTGAGTAAGTTTCTGATTTAGGGGTTTATGACATCCAGTTTCACTACTAGCATACAGTGTTCCCACTGTGTGTTGAGCAGAATATTCTCATACTTTGTATGAGAAGTGTAACTCCAATAATAATTCAAACAACCACCAGCTATAAATATTTTTGCCCAAGCCCAGTTGCTCACAATACTTTCTTATCAGACCCCCTCTCCCAAGTTACCACTAATGCCCCACTTACGTTCTGATTGAAACTAAAAAGATTCGTCTGCTAGAATGACTCAACAGCAATTGCAATGTACCCTTATGCAAGGTTCAAGTATTCAATATTAATGATTCAACAAAAGAGCCCTCTACCCTACTAAGATTTTAGAATCTGGTATTCCAGTACACCCACCTACAATATGGAACAGAACTTGCTTTGTGTCAGTTTAGATATCCTGGATCAAATTCAGATGTGACCCTGATAAGGTTCTTTGGGTTAGCTACGATAACTGAGAGGAGAATACAGTGCTTTAGCTTTTTGGCATTACATTCGTATAACCTGTTTTAATTATTATTTGCAGGGAAAAATTCCAAATAGTTTGCACTGAAAACACTGGTACATTAATACTGCAGGCACACATTCTGCTCAGCACACAGTGGGAATGCCAAGTTAAGAGGACTGAACACTGCTTTAATCAAAAACTGTTGTGCTTTGACAGTCTAAATGCCACAACCATGAAATAGTATTTAAAAGAGAGGAGAGAGTTGTTTTACTGAAAAGTACTGAGCTGGAATAGGAAATCTGGCCCTCTGGACTGTTATTTCCTTTTGTTTTTTCCTGGGTCTGATCCTGAACTCATCAAAATCAATGGCAAAGCTCTGATTGATTTGATTTTTTACAATCAGGGCCACAGTGTCTGAATCTTTGATATGAAAATGTCAGTACAGTGGAAAGGCAGACAAGGTTTCTTTGGGTAAATGTGGTATCTTTTATTAGACCAACTAATTAGTTGGCAAATTGTTCTTTGCAAGCTTTTCAGCACAAACACTCCTCTTCAGACAAAGGGAGAGTCTGCTGGTGTTGTGTGATCTCCTGGATGGAACAGAAGCCAGTATGCAAAATGCAGGTCTGTGAAAATGCAAATACATGGCAGTGAGGATTAGAGGCCATGGGAGACAATAGGTGTGAGACAGGTAGGTGAGGGGAGGGGGGAAAATGTGGGGATGTTGACCTGGTGATAGATTGTAGCTGGTAAAATGTGGACAGGTTACCTGGGGTTATCAGATGGCAGGCAGGTTATCATGTGCCATAAATCCAATGTCTATATTTAGTCCATGATTTTTTGTATCCAGTAGATTTATGAAGTTTGTAGGCTCATCTATGAAAGGTGTTTTGTATATTGTTTTTGAGGATTAGAACTGAGGGATTGGAAAGAGAGTGGTTGTCTTGTGAGAAGTGCGCACCCTCAGGTAATTGGCTATTTTTGTTTTGATAGATTTTTGGTATGCATTCATTCTGGTACACCATTGTTGTTTGGTTTCTCCTACATATTTTCCATCAGGGCATTTTGTGCACTGGATGAGATATATAACATTTCTGGAGGTGCGGGTATAAGATCGAGGAATGGTGATGGTTCTGTTGTGGGCTGTAGTTATTGTGGGAGTGCTGGGGATATGTCGGCAGGTTTTACATTTCTTGTTGGGTAAATGTAATATCTTTTATTAGACCAACTAAATTGCTGGAAAAAATTGTTCTTTTCAAACTTCCAAGCACAAACACCCTTCTTCAGGCATAGGGAGAGTCTGCTGTTGTTTTGTGTTCTCCTGGATGTATCGTGGGAAGAACACTTTATTAATATTTCACTCTCCAAACAAGTTAAAAGAGAGAAACCTGCAAAAATCCATCCTTCTTACCTAAGTTTCCCATGTCATGCTATTATGCTTGAATTAATCCAGTTTAACATTTGGCAAAACCTAAATGGGAGACTAGGTTTTTCTTGGTTTCTTTCCAAATTTAGATCCAAGTTCTTTACTGATCAAATTATTGTGAACTTTTTGCACTGACCTCAGTAGGAGCAGAACCAGATTCTTAAGTCTTGCGCTTTGCAAACCTTTGATATGAGCAGTCTTTAATCTGGTAAATGTTTCCATTAGATGCCCACTAGTATTGGTTTGTAATTTGTTCTCATTTAAAGCCACACAAACAGAACTGAATATCGTCCAAAGATGAAAACAAATCTCTTCTAAAAAGAACCTCCTATTACTGAGTGCATTTGGCAGCCTCATGAGGCGAGCAACGGCTGGACAAAACCTGAAAAACAAACTCTCAAGGCAGTAGAGGGCAGCAGTGTCATCCATTTTTGTAGCAGGACAGCCTTTGTCCTGTGCCCGTGAATTAAAATTAAACTTGTAAGTTTGTAAGTTAGTATCTTTTTCCCTCGCTTACCAGCCTTCACAGCACCACTTTACCATTGCCACGGACCTTCTACATTGCAGTGGTGGGTCTTCCTTTCCTAAATTAAGCTAATAAACATCTGTTTAAAATTTGTATGACATACTTGTTAATAATGTCTAGTTACACTACACAGATTTAACAGATGTGATGCTGTTTACAGGAAGGCTTCCATCCAGGCCACTGATTCAGCAGGGAAATAATGTTGTGAGATATCACACTCCAGCCTAAAAGCTTACACTGCAGAATGTTTACAGCTCCTCACTGTGTAGCAATTGTAGATACTATCACGTAAAACACTGAATCCTGTAAGACGCTGAATGTTCCCTGTGAGACCGTGTTCAGATCTTCCCTTGAAGCTAATGGGATTACTAAGCCAACGTAGCTACTGACACTGGGTAAAATCCAGAGATGTGCTGACCATGCACAATTCCTACTGGGTCAAATCCTTACTGAAGTGCTATTGTAGAGTTTTGCCTGAACAAAAACTGAGTGAGAATCCCAGGTTTTGGTCTCTTGATTTCAGTGGGATGTGGATAACCCACAGGTCCTCAGCATCCCTCAAGCTGTGGCCCATGTTAGTATCTACTGGACAAAGCACTAAAGCCACATGTGTTTCAGTTCATATTTGGATTAACCAAACTGGAATGGGTTCAGTGACAGCTACTTCTGGAGCCTCATTTTCAACCAAAAAACAGATGTATTACAACAGATTGATGTAATACAGGATCTCTCAGATGCAGTTAGACTCCCACATGGACTCTGAATCCTGCACTGCTTCACCTCAAGTTCTCATCATACTGAGGCTCCAGGAGTCTAATGACTCTTATCCTGATAAACACCCCTCCTGGTTTTCAAAGAAAAGGACCTTCCTTATACTGAAACTCACTGAACAAATATTAGTTCCATAAGCCTCTGAGCTTCATATAGTCAAGAATCAGTGACTTCTCAGATCTAACCTAGATAGCACCTACAACTAAGACTGGATTTTCAAAACCAGTTAGTGCAGTGTTAAAATGACTGCTGGATGCAGAGCAATTCTGGAAATCTGGCCCATGTAAAAGCTAATGCATTTCAACTAGAAATAACTTCAAGCTGTTCAGCTGCAACAAGTTACTGACTAACATGGCTCACTACCTCTCTCTGATCTACAAATAAATATATGGAGGAACCTGCCCCTTGTGGGACTCCACAGAAACCTCCTACCATTTTGACATGGATCTATTTATAATTACTCTTTGCTTGCAACTACTGAGCCGGTCATCTATCCACCTTAGGGTTGTTTTGCCTAGCCCACATTTCTCCAATTTGTTTATGAGGTCATGTGGGACTTTGTCAAAAGCCTTGCTGAAGCCTGGATATACTATAGCCACAGCATTCCCTTCATCCAGCAGCTTTCTTGTTGAAGGAGAGCAAGTTTGTTTGGCATAGTGGGCTTGTAGTAAATCCATGCTGGTTGCTTGTGATCAGCTTTTCCTTCTTCAAATGCTTGCAAATGGACTTCCTTATGATATGCTCCAGTTACTTCCTGGATATTGAGGTGAGGCTAACCAGTCTTTATTTCCCAAGGTCCTCCTTTTCGCCTTTTTTAAAGAGGGGCACTGTGTTGGTACCTACAGTCCTATGGTATCTTGTATGCCTCGCAGACCTTTGTATATATTATTGCCAAGGGCTCTGGGATCTCCTTTGCCAGTTCCTTCAGTACCTTGGGATGAAGTTCATCAGGCCATGCTGATCTGAATTCATTCTAACCAATCAAAAGATCTCTGACTGTTTATTTTATCTTATCCCTCAGCTTTTCTCCTTCCATATTCAAATGAACCTTGTTGCCTGTCTGGTTGCAACCTAACTTTTTTTGAGGACTGAGACAAAAGAGTTGTTGAGCAGCTCCTTCTTCTTTGCATCTTCTGTTAAGAGTTTTCTTGGGTTATTTAGTAGTAGAGCCACAGCTTCCTTGATCTGGCCAATATATTTATAGAAGCCCTTGTTCTTAGCTTGCCTTCCCAGCTGAAAGTCATTTTTTTCATATTTGCCTTCCTGGGTTTTGTCCCTGCAAGTTCTCACTGTTTCCTGGGATACTTCATTGTTTCATAGTTTCTAGGGTCGGAAGGGACCTTAGCAGATCATCTAGTCCGACCCCCTGCCATGGCAGGAAAGAGTACTGGGGTCAAACGACCCCAGCAAGGTGTTCATCTAACCTCCTCTTAAAAACCCCCAGGGTAGGAGCCTGCACCACCTCTCTTGGAAGTTGGTTCCAGACCCTAGCCGCCCTGACCGTGAAGTAGCGCCTCCTGATGTCCAACTTAAACCTTCCCTCCGCCAGCTTGTGACCATTGTTCCTGGTCACTCCTTGCGGCGCTCGGGGGAACAGGGACTCCCCCAGCGCCTGCTGATCCCCCCTAACCAGTTTATAACAGGCCACAAGATCCCCCCTCAGCCTTCTCTTTTGGAGGCTGAACAGGTTCAGGTCCCGTAGCCTCTCCTCGTAGGGCCTGCCCTGCTGTCCCCTGATCATGCGAGTGGCCCTCCTCTGGACCCTCTCCATGCTGTCCACATCCCTCTTGAAGTGCGGCGCCCAGAACTGGACGCAGTACTCCAACTGCGGCCTGACCAGTGCCGCATAAAGGGGGAGGATCACCTCTCTGGACCTGCTCGAGATGCATCTGTGGATGCATGACAAGGTATGGTTGGCCTTCCTAACTGCCTCCCCACACTGCCGACCCATGTTCATCTTGGAGTCAATGATGACTCCAAGATCCTTTTCCGCCTCCGTGCTGACAAGAGGGGAGTTCCCCAACCTGTAGGTATGGTGCCGGTTGTTCCTCCCCAGGTGCATCACCTTGCACTTGTCTGTGTTGAAACCCATCCTATTCTCATCCGCCCACCCTTGTAACCTGTCTAGGTCAGATTGTAGCCTGTTGCTTCCTTCTAGTGTGCCCACGTCCCCCCACATCTTAGTGTCATCAGCAAATTTGAACAGGGTGCTTTTCACCCCCTCGTCCAAATCACTGATGAAGATGTTGAACAGCGCGGGCCCGAGGACCGAGCCCTGCGGAACCCCACTGCCCACGTCCTTCCAGGTTGAGAAGGACCCATCCACTACCACCCTCTGGGTGCGGCCCTCCAGCCAGTTGGCGACCCATTTGACTGTGTGGGTGTCTACGCCACAGCCCCCCAGTTTCTTAATGAGAACGGGGTGAGAGACAGTGTCAAAAGCCTTCCGGAAGTCCAGGAAGACTATGTCCACTGCTACCCCTGCATCTAATGATCTGGTGATCTGATCGTAAAAGGCCACCAGGTTGGTCTGACAGGACCTGCCACTGATGAACCCGTGTTGGTTGCCCCTAAGCATGCAGTCCCCTGCTGGCCCCTCCTGGATGTGTGCCAGAATAATTTTCTCGAACAGCTTGCCTAGGATCGAGGTAAGACTAACTGGCCTATAGTTTCCCGGGTCCTCCTTCCTCCCTTTTTTGAAGATGGGAATCACGTTGGCCTCTTCCAGTCCTCTGGTACCTCTCCAGAGCACCACGAGTGCTCATAAAGCCGCGCCAGGGGTCCCGCAATGACCTCAGCCAGTTCCTTTAGAACTCTACGGTGGAGATCATCCGGATTGGCTGACTTGAAAACTTCCTTCGTGTCCTGACCATCTTTCCATTGCCTGAATGCTGTCTTTTACATTTGAGGCATCCTAGAGGCTGTTTGTGCAGCCCCATTGGTCTCTTGCCATTCTTCTTGTGTTTCCATCATGTTGAAACAGTTTTTTGTTGGGCTTCCAATACTGTGACATTTAGAAGCTTCCAGCCCTCTTGGGGTTATTATTTCCTGAATAATTCTTCATTTGCCCCTGCTATATAGCTCTGGTGACAGAAAAGCCATAAAGGTGAAGACATCTCCTAGGAATCTGGGGATCTCTGGCTTGCAGAGAGCTGGTATATTCAGCTCAGCTTCTAAAACCCAGCAGGGAGGTTGAAAGGGTTTTAAAAAGAAAGGAGGAGCCTGCTTTTCCCAGTTCATGCAGAACTAGGAGGTAATGAAATTAAGATTTCATTTCACCATTCCTCAGGCTTAGAAGTTACACAGGGTCTAGAAAATAGGGATTGTAAAAGTAACTAGATGATTTAAAGTAGCGTTGGGATGTTATTCTAGCCACAATGGTCTAGGAAATGTATGAGAGGCAAGGGGTTTTTGTGGATCAAAAGTGGAATCAACTCTTGCAACAAGAGCCCTCACAGGCAGCATACCAGGACACAGGAGGGGGTCAGGAAAGTACTACTCAGAACACCAACATCATTAACCTATCACAGTCTAACATTTCACCCACCTATACAGTTGGCCCAATAAAAGATATCACGAAAAAACATTGCTGAGGTTACTTAAAGCCACCTCTGCCCTATCCACTCCATGAAGTGTCCACTTTTATAGTGTTATCTTTCTAACCCATAAATAGCTTAACACCCTAAACCAGATCACTTTTAGGCCAATGCTGTCTCAGTATTGTCAACCAGTCTTGCAGTGTTTGGTATCTTCTGGAAGGCTTGTATCCTTAAGTCATGTGAACATGTAGGAGTCTTAGCTTTCACTAAAAAAGACAGTTTTGAATCCTCACAGTTGGAAAGAAATATTGAAAATCTAAAATGGATAGGGTCAGAATCCAGAAGATAAATTTAAAAATCCATATGCAATATAATTAAAAATGTATAATATTTAAACCAAACTAGTAATTCTTTTGGAGACTAACTCATGATTTTTTAATGTTTAGCTTTGGCAATAGCAGTACTTGGGCTTTTGCTTTGGATGGGATTTTGGGGGAAAGAGCTAACACAAGTAATAGATTTGGTTTATCTTAATAGACTTTCAGAGATGCATTTTATTCTTTTCTCAGCTGTTTGAACCAAATTGTGATTTTTTTTAATGGTTTTAGCAGGATTTATCTCTGCTGTTAATGCACTTTCATTATGAGTTTCTCAGGATTGCCATGGCAGATAAGGGCAGTATAAATAAAATGTATTAAAATAATCTAAATTATTCTAATAAGCACTTACCGTATGCATTGATACTTCCTAGCTGCAAAAATATATAAAGGATTACATGTTACCAGGAACAACTAGTTATTTTGTATGGTTCTTTATACTTCACTTATGTGAGTTGCTTCTTTGAGCCAGATCTGGAGAAATAGATGGAAAATGAGTCTTTTTTTCCACTGGAAATGTCAACTAAAATGAAGTGGGTTTTTTTGGTTAAACAAACAACATAAAAAACAAACCCAGCTATTTACTGGCAACAAGTTTTCATCTGTTTTGACCCAAAGACACTACCCCCTCCCCCCCTCCCTGGTTTTCAGATGTTTGTTTTTTAAACACAAATTCTTGCATGGAAAGCACGCACTTTTTCAGAATAATTTAACTTAGTTGAAAACGCAATTTTCCTTTAAAGACATTTTTGATGGAAAATTTATGAACGAGCCCTGGACTAAGCATCTGCTACTCTCAATAAAGAAAAGATGCATTTCATATGCTGAACACCTTTCAGAACGTGACCTTGTTCTTAATGGAGGTATTCATGTGAGTAAGGTTATCTCAGGTGACTAGGAGTTGCCTGGACAAAGCTATAGTTTGTATGCTCCCTGTAAGAGGCAGATTAGTCAGACAGCAACGTGTTCTGAGTTTGTATTACAGCTGGCTCAAATAAATGTTTGGCTTCACTGATTATGACATAATAATGAACTAGTGAATAAAATCACCTAATATCGATGCTAACAAATGTTTCTCCTAGGCTAAACTTGCCTGTAACTATTTGAAGGGTAATTATCAATTAGTGCAAGCCCAAAATGTAGAGCATTTTCATTTTTGTTGTATAAAGGAAGGGTTGAAAAATCTGGTATGGGTTTTAAATATGCACAGGGGTGTTTCTGTAAAAACGGTTTGCTTTTAAAGTCAAACATTCCCCTTGGATATTCTGAATACAAAACAAGCAGTATTGTCTGAGTACCTGAGACTCACTAAGTGAACAAACCAACTGACCAGTCAGGTTTCACTGGCAAACACCAAACAAACAGCAGAAATGGTAGAAAGAAAATTAAAATGGTAAAACAATTCTTTCTGTTTTCATTATGGAAGCTGTTACAGTAACATAGGTGAGAGTATTTTGATACATATATAAATATTAAATATATCTTGACAATGTCTCTTAATGCCTTGAGGCCAAATTCTGTCTGCGCTTGCACCTGTGCAACACTGCACTTTTAATGGGAGAGCACAGATTTAATGAGGGCAGATTTTGATGCTTGATGGACATTTTTTGCTCATGCACACTTCTTGAATTGTTAAACAATATTCTAATTACAGAACATATGTAGGATTTTATCCAAAGCCCACTTAAGTCAGTGGGAATCTTTCATTAATGATCAACTCATTGGTCATATTTTGGCTTTACTTACACCACTGTAAATAGGGCTTAAATCTAAAAAAGGCAATGGGGTTGCACAGTTGTAAATCTGAGGGAAGAATGAAGCCTAATGTTTTCATTAAAAATATATTTTGGGAATGTGGGTAGCAGAGATTCCTAAAGAAAGGTGGCTCATCTATGTAACCTAGTTTATACAGTACACTCCATAGTTCAGCTTAATGTACTTAAGTAATCTCTATCCTGGGAGATGGCGTAACTTTTTAACACAGATTAATTAGGTTCTCACCATGAGGATAAACAACATAAATTGTTTCAGGAATATAAAATTCAATCTGCTTTATCCTTGCTCATTACATAGATTATGACACATTGACTGAAAAACAGTCGCATTTTATTGACAAAGCCAGTATATCTATTTTTATCTTTGGAGCTACTTGTTACATGATACAGAAAGCAAAGCACCTCATATTGTACTTTGCAGCCTGTTTTACTTGTCCCACCAGTTTACTGATTTACATTCAGTTAAATTTGACTTCTACCTTTTTGTTTATAACTTATTGATATTAATGAAGTAAATCTCAGAGGAAGGCTTATGTAATATTAAAATTTGGTGCTTCTTTAGGCCATTTAATTCCTTCCAGAGAAGGACTCAACTAAAAACTGAACTGGGTCAGAATCATCTGTATTTAGAAGCCTGTTTATCAGCTTGAGCTTTCTTTATTTAGGAACTGTGAAGCTAGTGCAGCTCTCAGGCTTCTTTAACTTGTAACCCTGTCCGAGTTCAGAGACGATACCTCACCCAGGCCTCCTCCTGCCCTTGATGCTTCTTCTCAATATCCAGTCCCCATTGGGCACCCAGAGAGTAGTGGTAGACGGGCTGTACTCAACCTGGCGAGATGTGAGCAGTGGGGTACCCCAGGGCTCGGTCCTCGGGCCTGCACTCTTTAACATCTTCATCAGTGACTTGGAGGAGGGGGTGGAAAGCATGCTGTTCAGGTTTGCTGATGACACTAAGATGTGCGGTGAGGTGGAGAGAGAGGCTGCAAACAGATTTAAACTACAAAAATGGGCAGATGAGAACAGGATGGGGTTCAATGTAAATAAATGCAGGGTGCTGCACCTTGGGAGAAGGAATACACAGCACACATACAGGGTGGGGAGTTCCCCTCTTGAAAGCACAGAGGCCGAATGGGATCTTGGAGTCATTATCAACTCCAAAATGAACATGAGCCGCCAACGCCAGACCGCAGCCAGCAAGGCCAGTCATACCTTGTCATGCATCCAAAGGTGCATCTCAAACCAGTCCAGAGAAGTGATACTCCCCCTTTATCTGACTTTGGTCAGGCCGTACTGCATCCAGTCCTGGGTGCTGCACTTTAAAAAGGATGTGGCCAGCCTGGAGAGGGTTCAGAGGAGGGCCACCCGCTTGGTGCGAGGGCAGCAGGACAGGCCCTATGAGAAGAGGCTGAGGGACCTGAACCTGTTCAGCCTCAGCAAGTGGAGGCTGAGGGGGGACCTGGTGGCTGCCTACAAACTCATCAGGGGAGATAACAGCAAATAGGTAGAGCCCTTTTCTCCCTGGCACCATCTGGGGTGACGAGGAACAATGGTAATAAGCTGATGGAGAACAGGTTTAGGTTAGAAATCAGAAGGCAATATT
>NW_017729029.1:47590246-47591657 GCF_001723915.1 Gavialis gangeticus
TCCCTGTATCCAGAGCTGCTACAGATGCCACAGCATACTAGCAACTGCTGGGCCATGAGGGGTTCACCTGCAGGCCCAGGGTTCCCCCTGGCCGCTGCTCCCCTCATTGCTCCTGGTGGGCTCTCCAGGCACCCCTTCACTTCTCTGGGTTTCACCTTCCTGCCCTCATCCCAGGGAATGGGGCATGGCAGGCTGGCATGGCTCAGTTGCAGCCTGCAGTGCTGGGGGAGCCCATGGTACAGCAAGAAAGCCTGCAGGCAAGAAAGTGAGGGGGATGATGCCTGTCTACATGCACAGTGCAGCAGCTGGGGAAGGGGGTAGACAGCCTGTCTGCATGGTACCAGAGGAGCTTGCAGCCAAGTGGTAGGGGGCGGGAGTGGGCATGACATGCATGGCTGATGCAGTCTCTACAGCATACAGCCACTGCTGGTGCAGTCCCATGGTGTGCACCCGTCCACTAAGAAGTTGGACAACACTGACATAATTAAACTTGTTTCCTTATATTTGGGAATGTTTTAATTTGGTCTGAAAACGCTTTTGCTTGTGGAATGTCTCAGATTGCTACTATCAGGCCTTTCATTGGAGTATCTCCAAGTGCTTTAAAAATAATACCTAGATCAGTGTTTCTCAACCTGTGGGTCACGACCCAAAAGTGGGTCGCAAGAATATATGAAAGGGTTGCGAACAAACTTTAAAAACTGATCAGCTGGAGGAGCTAGAGGCTGGGGCCAGCACCTGGGCTGGACCTAGCAGTGTAAAAAGCTGCCCTGATGAGCAGCTCGGGGCTACTTGGCATCAGGAGCTTCTGAGGCCTGGCCAGTTGGTATCTGAGGACACTAGCCCCTTGTGTCAGCTGGACTGCTGAAGCAGCCCTGACCTAGAGTGCCCCTGAACCCTCTACCCACTGCAACAGTCGGGCAGTGGAGGCTGCTGCCTGGCTGTGACCTGCTGCCACCTGTGACAGCATCCTCCCCCTTGGACCTACAGCCCCATGGCTGCATGCCTGCCAGACTCAGACTGGGACTGCATGGCAGCTTAGGCAGCACTGCAGCAGAGCCACCTGCACCTCTGAGGCAGCTGGCAGTGGGCTGTGGCTACACAGTTGGCTTTTATGCGGCACTGCTGTCATGTCTTCTGGTGCTCCTGCTCTGCGATCTGGGCAGCTACTGCCCAAAACAGGTGCTCATTGCAGTGGCCCTCTTTGAACTGATGGGTTACACCCAAGGGTACTCACGGAGCTGGCGAGCATCATAGCTTAGCCCCTGGCATGGATCTTTGAGAGCTCTTGGCGCTCTGGTGAAGTGCCCGATGATTGGAAGAGGGCCAACGTCGTGCCTATCTTCAAGAAAGGGAGGAAAGTAGATCCGGCAAACTACAGGCCCATCAGCCTGACCTCTATCCTGGGGAAGGT
>NW_017729029.1:47591783-47593553 GCF_001723915.1 Gavialis gangeticus
TGGGGTAAAACGTCCACACCTGAGGACAGGAGGGTGATCCAGGCAGACCTTGACAGGCTCGAGAAATGGGTAGATGAGAACCTCATGGCATTTAACACCGAAAAATGTAAGGTTCTCCACCTTGGGAGGAAAAACCTGCAGCATGCTTATAGGTTCGGCAGTGCTACGCTGGTTAGCGCTACAGATGAAAGGGACTTGGGGGTCATGATTAACCACAAGATGAACATGAGCCTTTACTGTGATGCTGCGGCTAGTAAAGCGAGCAAAACGCTGGCTTGCATCCGTAGATGCTTCTCAAGCAAATCCCGGGATGTCATTCTCCTGCTGTACTCGGCCTTGGTGAGGCCGCAGCTGGAGTAGTGCATCCAGTTTTGGGCTCCACAATTCAAAAAGGATGTGGAGAAGCTTGAGAGAGCCCAGAGAAGAGCCACGTGCATGATCAGAGGTCAGGAAAACAGACCTTACGACGACAGGCTGAGAGCTATGGGACTCTTCAGCCTGGAAAAGCGCAGGCTCAGGGGTGATCCGATGGCCACCTATAAGTTTATCAGGGGTGACCACCAGGATCCAGGGGAACGTCTGTTCATCAGAGCGCCCCAAGGGATGACAAGATCGAACAGTCACAAACTCCACTGTGACCGATTCAGGCTGGACATAAGAAAGAACTTCTTCACTGTCTGAGCCCCCAAGGTTTGGAACAGACTGCCGCCGGAGGCAGTTCAAGCACCCACTTTGAATGCCTTCAAGACACATTTGGATGCTTATCTTGCTGGGATCCTATGATCCCTGCTGACTTCCTGCCCCTAGGGCAGGGGGCTGGACTCGATGATCCTCCAGGGTCCCTTTCAGCCCAAATGTCTATGAAATCTATGAAACTGTCAAAGTGTGTCCTCCTGGCCCCAAATGGCCAGAAGGTCAGCCACCTCATCTGCCCACCAGCTGGGTCCCTGGTGCTGGCCTTGTGCAGGCTCCTCTGCTTGGATCTCGCCACTTGCCTCACCAGCAGGGATCCTGGTGTTCCCTCTTTAAAAATTGTAAATTAGCTGATTAAAACCCCCAAATTCTCTCATTAAAAATTTAAAGCAATTTGGAACCCTATCAGTGCCTCTATCATCATAATAAAATGAATTCTAAATATCTATACACTTTGGTGTTTGCTTTTGTTTTTTTTTATCAAAAAAAATCAGAGCTGCCCATCCACCAGGATGCCAGTGCCCCTCACTCCTGACCCGCAACCCCTGCCTGCCCCCACTAGTTTCCTCCTGGCAGCAGCTCCATCCCAGCACCATCAGATGAGTCCTGCTGTAGCTGTTTCACCTGCTGCTTTGTGGCTCTGAGTAGTGCCAGCCCTTGCTGTGCTGCTCCCTGTGCTTGTGCCCAGGCCCCAGTAAACCCTATGCCCATCCTGGGAAGTCCTTAACTGGGGTTCAGGGACCAGGCTGGGCAAGCCCCTTCCTTTGCAGGCCTGCCTTCTCCTACACCGGCTGCTCTGTGGGGTCAGAGGGCTCCAAGCCCTGCTCTGGCAGCCTCTCCTACCCAGAGCACTCCCTCATCCCTGACGCCCATCTCTCTCTCTCACATGCTCCACTGTGCTACCTCCACCTCTCTCCTCAGCTCATTACACCCCACAAGTGGTTCCAGGACCAGGAGCCCCCCAGGCTGGGGCCACATGTCCCAGCTCTGGTGTGGGCACAGGCCAGGGCTGCAGTGTGGTAGTTGCCCCTGCAGCTATGGCTCCCACCAGCAGGTCCCATTCCATCTGGTGGCTGG
>NW_017729029.1:47593877-47599019 GCF_001723915.1 Gavialis gangeticus
GATTGGGGCATTCGTGGCCCATTGCTGGCAGAGCCCCTCAGCAGCATGCAGTGGCACCTGAGACCTGGGGGCTCCATGTAGCACATAAAGATAGTCCATCCTGCTGGCACAAGCCTTCAAACAAGACTAGACCAGCTCCTGCTGCCACCTGGAGCTCCCGGCACTGCAGGCAAGAACTGTGCACTATTGGGCTGGGCCAGCTCCTGCCTCCATGGGGCACACGGAGGCAGGACTCGGCCTGGTCCTGTGTGAAGGTGTGTGCCAGTGGGCCAGGGTGGCTCTGTGTGCCACATGGAGGCCCTGGGTCTCAGGCAGCACCACGCAGTGGTAGGGGCTGCTGCCAGCAGTGGGCCACAAGAACCTCAACAGCCTACTGTTGGCTGCTGGTGCTGCTGTGGGGGAGGGGAGCTATGCTCTGTGTGTGGGGAGCAAGTGGGGGATCCTCCCTATTCCCACACAGACCCCCAACACTCCCACAGTCCCCCCAACCACAGAGTCCCTCCTCCCCCACATCTCTGCTTACCTGGGACAGAGCCTGCGTCCAAGACATTGCTGCCATGGTTCTGGTTGCCATGCCCTGCTTCTATTCCTTCCGGCATGCTGAGGCAGTGTGCTGGAGCAGTAGGGACACATGGCAGGCATGGAGATGCTCTGACCAGGTGCTAGAGCATCTCTCTGGAGGACCCAGCCTCCAGCTGCTTCAGGGCATACTCCAAGAGCACACCCTGAGCTACTTTTTTCTGGCGTGTCTTTTTTGATACCAGGATTTCCAAGTATCAAACTTACAGAGTCCGCGTTGCAAATACGGCATCTCAAACTGTTTTGAGACGCTGCAACAGGCATGTGCTCACTTGTCTGGACATGGCCTTAAGTGCTATACAGCAAGTCAAAGGCAGATTAAAGCATAATCTTCTGCTCAAAACAACAGTCAACAGACCATCAGAATGGTTACTTGGCAGGTGGTTTCAAGATACATATCTGGGATTTGTTTTGCTTAGGATGGGGAAGACTAGGAGAGCTATGCAACTTTCTCACTCTCCCTGTGGAGGTGTGAGCATATAACTGAATATGTCATCAAGCACTTTGCAGAGGTAGCTGTTACAAAGTAAAAAAATGCACTTATTCAAGAAAAAAACTGTGGAAATTAGGGCATGTTCAAAGCTCAGGGATCCCTAATCAAATAGTCTCAGATTCTTTGGGTCACCTTGTACGGAGTGAAACTCTTGGCATATGTCCTGCTCAGGTATATGGTATGAGAAAACTTAGACTTAAAATTACTGCACTTTACACATCCAAAAGGAAGGGAAAATGGTATAATTTCCTGGTTTTAAATCTCCTTAGGAGTCCTTAGCTTAGAGTAGGCGTTCTACATGCAGCTGTTTTCATCAATACTGTACTGCTCCAAGCATTTCAAATATTCAGTCTCTTACAACAGTAAGGAAGCTTTTGTCACATATATAAGCATGTCCCCTAACTCTGAGATATGAAATGAGGAGGCACTGGATGAACAAATGTATTGCATCTTTTTGTGCATCTTCTGAAATAAGAAATGGGGTTAAGAAAGAGCTGGGAGTTGGGGAAGGGGATTGATTACAGCTAGACAAGCCAGCAAGTGTGAGAGCAGAATGAAACTGAAGTCAGAAGTGAAATGGTCATCTTGGAAACTCATGGCTAAATGAAATGGACTAACCACATCTGAAATCGAGATTCCATCAAGTGATATCAACACAAAGC
Organism: Gavialis gangeticus; assembly: GCF_001723915.1. Lineage (NCBI taxonomy): Eukaryota > Metazoa > Chordata > Crocodylia > Gavialidae > Gavialis > Gavialis gangeticus. The sequence continues at coordinate 47,595,612 of NW_017729029.1, forward strand.
ATCATCACCACCACAGCGCTTTGGCTTATAAAATTCTTGCTTTATGAATATTTCCTGTATTATAGGGAAGATAATGGCAGGACAATCTAACATCAGTATGGCATTTGATTTAGATATATTTATTTTTATACATGTCTTGTAATCTAATTTATTTTCATGGAGTTAAAAACTTGTATGTGCAAACAACCATACCCTAAGAAACCAAATGACCACTTTTAAAACTCTATTTCAGTGCTTAGAGATCACAGTCATTGGTGTTGGACATTTAAGTCAGTATATAGAGGGAGGTAATGCTTATTTTCTAATAGTCGTCCAAGATAACATGGTTTACAATCAAGCTGCTGGCAGTGTTTTTAGGGAGGGGATTTTTTTAAAGGAAGCTCCATAATATTTATACCCCTTGAGCACTGGAGCAAGGTAAATAGAAAATTAAAGTGATTTTCAATGAGAGCCACTATTCCCTTACATTTCCTTGGCTATTTAAGGAGATAAGCCATTAAGAGTATCTTTGTCTCATTAAATATAGACACTATTTGTGCTGTCTGGCAAATTAATGTGCCACCTGCCTCACTTTAATGAGAAACCCTGGCTAGATCTTGAGTTCGTCCTAAGACCCTGCACCAAAAGAAAATATTTGTTCTGAATATCTCATATGGCTGCAATACAATGAGATACCATTTTAAGTAAAGCCAGGTCTTTTGCATGGCTGTGCAGTATTTTAAGCTGCCATCACACCAGTGATTCTGAAATACATTCGTATAAAGCAAACTATAAAGTCAGTGGCAAATTTTCATTAACTTCAGTGGGAGTAGGAACCAGCCCTTTTTTTAATGTAGTCAATACAGCAAACTGAGAAGTGTGCAGAAAATGTAACTCCTAAGTGCTGCTGCAGATACACAGCCTCATCTCTGGGGCTGCAGTTTTATCAGATATCTTGGCTAAATGTCAAACAATACCATCAGCTATTTGAAGATAAATATTAGCCAGAGACTGTCTGAAATAATTTCCCCAAGCACCATTCAATTAACCTACTTGGCTAAAAGGTGATGCAAAAGTCAATATTTTGTAACAGATGCCTGTGCTTCAGTTGAAACTAATCAATAGACATCCAAGCAATTTCAAATTAAAGGCCGATATAGACAAAGTTAAAGAGAAACTATCAAGCAGTTTAGGCACCAAATGTGTTCTAACTGAAAATAGCCCTGTTATTTGATTCAAGCTATTCCCTGGGTTAAATTTTCAATATATCACTGTTTTTATTAAATTCACCCTCCTTCTGCTGAAATAAAAACAAAAGCCCAGTTATAGCTGCCAGTTTAGAACCCCCCAAACCTTGCCTGAAGGCTCCCTGCTAGTTCTACAACAGCTATTAACTACGTCCGTGTATTTGCATTCCTCTTAGTTTAGCAGATTTGGGATATAAAACTAGATATTGTGGGGCCTTCTGTTTGTGGCACAGGTGGGCTAATAAGCACAAAGAAGGCTAAATGGCACTCAGCAGTGTTAATTAGTCCACCCAAACTGCTGTAGGGACATGGCCACGTAACCTGTAATTTTGGGAGCAGCCCATGCACACCATAATGTAATTTAGGGTGCCACTACTGGGCATGGTACATGCATGTACTATGGAGACATAGCATACGTCTCTTGAAAATAAGTCTTAACATCTCAGCCATTTAGGCCAACTTTGCCACTGAGCCTATGTTATTCTTGATTTGTAAATGACTTACTAGACTTGAGTGTCAAACAAGGCAAGAATAAACAGAAATATCAGTAAACACCAATGTCTGTGATGTAAGAAACAGTTTCTTGTTTACTAAAAAAAATCCTGCTTATAGAATGAGATGTCAGTACAGACAAAGAGGTTATCCAAATAGCTGCATTGGTATATCCCCCACTTATACTTTACCAAAGCAGGAGATAGGACTTATGAGAATGCTTCCATTGAACTGCCTTGGCTTCATGTAGCCATCTTCACATCTCTGGCTAGCTATTCTTTTTCCCTGCAAGAAGAGATCAGAAGCTTACAGAAGGATCATTGCCTGCAGCTGTATGAGTTTCTTGTGTTACCCAGCCTAGAAAGCTCAAAAGGAAAGACTTCACTTTCTGCTAAACAAGTGACCCAACATGGGGAATTAGTGATTTCTGTGAACACAGACCCCTTGTGAAGACAGGACTTTGTAGCCTGTCTATAACTGCCTACATCTTTCTTCTTCTGAGATCGGTAAATCTGCTTAAGATTACCAATCCCAAATTGGCTATACTCCTTAAATTCCTGAATGTGTGTGCTATTTTGGATAATGAATGGTTGCTTTGATGGAGACAGGCCAGCTATCTGTCCTTTTCCCTCTGAGTCAAACGTTAAAGATAGGAGATGGTCTAGCCCCTGTCAATATCATAATTTTTAGAACTATGGACACAGTTCAGTCTCATCGTGATATTTGGCCCCAAAGTTGACAGGTGGGACTGAGTAACAGCAAACCCAGGCATAAACCTACTTCCCCTTTTCTCTTCTGTCAAAGGAAACCTTGGAGAGTTTTCCAGCCCAAGACAATTTTTGGACAAGGGCAGAGTTCAAATAATAGTGAAAAAAAATAGGTTGTCAGTAAGTAGTTTGCATATTATCAGTAAAGAAAATGATTGGGTTGGCAACTCTACTTGACTGCAGCAATTGTTTATACTCTACAGCTCCCACCCCAGTGGCCTCCAACTCATCCCCATACCTTTGTACCACCTCCACCCCACACCATACTGACCCTCAAACCACCCCTCAGCCTTATTCCCCCCCTGCCCTAGCAGGACCACTGTCTGCTTACCTGCCACCCAGCAGTGTTACAGGCCATTGGGAGGCAGCACCAGGAGCAGTGCTAATACCAACACATGGCTGGGGGTTAGGGAAGGAGTTATGGAGAGTCCCATGGGCCACAAGTACCTGGGAAGAGCTCCCTCCAGGGTACTAGTCTTCCTCATGGACATAAGGGGAGCATCCAGATGAGTGTGCACGTGCCTGTTGTGGCATCTGAAAACAGTTTGAGATGCCACAAGAGGCACGCTAAAAATGAAAAAATGTTCCCCCCACTGAATATTTGTAGTGTGGACTCAAAATTTGATACCGGGAAATCTTGGTATTAAAAAAAAAACCACAATGGAAAAAAAGCAGCACAGGGCACATTCCTGGAGCATGCTTTGAAGCAACCGGAGGCTGATTCCTCCAGAGAGATACTCTGGAATCCAGCCAGAGTGTCTTTATGGCTGCCTCATACCCCTGCTGCCTCAGCATGCTGGGGCAAAAAGGAGTGGGGCAAGGCAGCAGTGGTGACCTGGACACAGGTACTGTCACAGGTAATTAGGGATGTGGGGGTGGAGGGGGACTGTGTGGTTTCTGGGCGGGGTTGTGGGTGTGGGGTG
>NW_017729029.1:47599030-47599294 GCF_001723915.1 Gavialis gangeticus
CATGCCCACCCCCCCATCTAACTCCTGTGGTGCACAGGCCCCAGCAATGGTAGCAGCAGCCAGCTGGGCTGCCGGGGCCATGGTCCAGCACAGGCACAGCCCAGTATGCAGCACAACACTGCCTGACCTGGGATCTACACATGGTGAACATTGCCAGCCTGACCTGGCTCAGCCTGTGCTGCCCCACTAGCACGCATCTTTGGACAGAAGCCATGGTTGGTGGCAGGAGCTGTACCGATCCTGTCCAAAGGTATGCACTGGCAG
>NW_017729029.1:47599533-47601301 GCF_001723915.1 Gavialis gangeticus
GCAGGGCAGGCTGGGCCAGGCCAGGTTGGGCTGCCTCTGTTTTCCGTGTACAGACCAGGCCTGGGTCAAGTGGTGCCACACCACCCCAGGGCTGTGCCTGCAGCAGGCTCTGGCCCTGATGGCCCAGCTGGCTGCTGCTGCCAGCACCAGAGGCTGTGTGCTGCTGGAGGGGGGGCAGCAGGTGTGTGGAAGCCCTCTTCAAACCCTCTCCACAAACCCCACACAAACCCCATACACAAGGGGCAGGCAAAATACAGCCCTCGGGCTGGATCCAGCCCGCCAAGCACTTTTATCTGGTTCGCTGGGTCCCCCAACAAATTGTGCCCTGCCCAGCCCTTCTTCCCATGAGGGTGGGAGTGAGGTACCTATATGTACATGCAACCCCAAAAATGAATCCTATTGCCTGCCTCCCACCCTCGTGGGTGGAAGGGCCAGGCTGGCCAGCCTTCAGCTTCTGTGCGGGGTTGCTGCTGCAATCCCCAGGGACCTGCTCCACTTACCTAGTATCCTGCTTACTCCAGGAAGCAGGTAGGGAAGCAGCAGGGGCAAGGCTGCAGCTGGGCAGGAACATGGAGTGCAGGGCTGGGGCTGGTGGCAATGCGGAGCCTGCACCCAGGGGGACATGGCATAGCGTGGAACTGGGGTGGGCAGCATGTGGGTGTGGGGGGGATGTGGGGACTGCACCACACTCTCTCCATGGGCTGCAACCGGCCAGCAGCAGGGATGCTCAGGGTGCAGGTGCCTGGCAGTGTGGCTCTGGCCAGTGCTGCACATCGCAGCAAGGGATGCAGCCTCTGCCAGATCCCCTGTATAATTGGTGCTCCCCACCACACACGTGTAGCCCCCACACTTGCACAACAGGGAAGGAAGCCCCATGTACTGGAGCCAGCTGCCTTCCCTGCCAGGGCTGCGCAGCACCAGAGAGAAGCCTCAGGTACTGGAGCTGGCTGCCTTCCCTGTATGAGGCTTCTCTCCAGTGCTGTGCAGCCCCGGAACAGAGAGCAGTTGGCTCCAGCACGTGGGGCTTCCCTCCCTGCTGTGCAAGTGCAGGGGGCGCCGGTGATGCAGGCAGCCAAGTGGAGGCTGCACCCCTCGTTGTGATGTGCAGCGCTGGCCAGAGCCATGCCCTGCCAGGCACCTGTGCGCTGAGCACCCTGACTACTGCTGCACCATAGGGGGGATGCAGGGGGGGTCCCCACACACCCCCAACCTCCTTCACACCCCCACCCTGCTTCCACAATCCCCCACATATACACAACATCCCAACATACCCTATGGTCCCCCACACACAGCCACATCCCCTCACAACTCCCCCCACATCCTATGACATACACCCCCCCCACAATATACACAACTAAGAATTTATTTTTGAGCTATTATGTAATCACCTTCATATACACTATGCAAACAAATCATGACAAAAATATTTTTTGTAATAAAATTAAAATATGTTATAATGAGTGTTTGACTTTTAGTGTATGATTCGTTTCTTTTCTGGTTCTGGCAACCCACCCTCACAAAAGGAGTATTTCTGGGAGGCAAGGGGAAGGACTTCCAGTGGCAAAGGTCAGGGGTGGGATGTCTGGTCCCAAGATGGCAACAAGGGGGCAGGACAACTGTCACGGCTTGGGACTACCCATGAAGCCCTCAACAGCTCACCAAAACTCATTAAGTGGCCCTCCATCTGAAATAATTGCCCACCCACAAACCCTACACCCTACATCCCCCTCACCCTCCTGCACACACCCACCCCTGATTCTTAATACCT
>NW_017729029.1:47601361-47610037 GCF_001723915.1 Gavialis gangeticus
CCCTCACCCTCCTGCACACACCCACACCCCCATCCCCTTATCTCTCCCACACACCCCCACATCCCCCAATACTCACACCCCCCACACATACACACACCCAAGAACCTCACACCCAGCCCCCAACACCCCTTCCCACCCCCTTCCTGCAAACCCCACATCCCCCCCACATCTCATACCTTGCTATGGCTGCAGGAGCAACTATGCCCACATTCTGGTTAACGAAGGGGTTAGGGGGAGCTCTGATTTTTCTATGATAAAAAAACCAAAAGGAAACACCAAAACGTATAGATATTTAGAATTTATTTTATTATGAAGATAGAAGCACAGGTAGGCTTCCAAACTGCTTTAAAATTGTAAATATATAAATATTTCCCAACTGATCTCTCTTTCTCTGTCTAGTATATATAGTGGTGTTTCACTTTAATTGTGGAAGAACACAAATTTTTGGTATTTTAAAGAGTGAATTTGGGATTTTTTTTAATCAGAGAATTTGCAATTTTTAAACAGGGAACACCAGGATTCCTGCTAGTGAGGCAAGTGGCAGGACCCAATCAGAGGAGCCCACCCAGGGCTGGCACTGGGGACCCAGCTGGACAGCAGATGAGGTGGCTGGCTTCCTGGCCATTTGTGGCCCACTTTGAACAGTCAAAACATGTCCTCCTGGCCATTTGTGGCCAGGAGGACATGTTTTGACTGTTCAAAGTGGGCCACCACAATAAGCACATCTTCCAGGTGATAGCTGTCCAGATGGCAGGGTGGAAGCACACATGCTGCACAAGGCCAGCGGTGCAGCCACAGCCAACTGGCAGCCAGCCCAGTGATGCAGACAGTTCTGCTGTAGTGCGCATGCCACAGCTCAAGTAGCTGTGCAGTCCCCATCCATGTCTGGCAGGTGTGCAGACATGGGGCTGCAGGTCCAAGGGGGCGGATGCTGACACAGGTGGCAACAGGTCACAGCCAGGCAGCAGCCCCCACTGCCAGACTGCTGCAGTGAGTAGAGGGTGCAGGGGCCACTCTAGGTAACGGCTGCTGCAGCAGTCTAGCTGGTACAAGTGGCAAGTGTCCCCAGATACCAACTGGCCAGGCCTCAGCAGCTCCTGAGAGGAAGTAGCCCTGAGCTGCTCACCAGGGCAATTTTTTATACTGCTGGGGCCAGCACAGGTGACCTTCAGCTCCCCCTGGATGCAGATCAGGGAGGAGTGGAGCAGAGTCAATTGGCCCCACACCAAGGTGCACGTTCAGGTATGTGTGCTGAGGCACAAATATCCGGTACAAATTTGTGCCATTTCTATTTGAGCTCCAGCAAGCACACATTCCTGCATGTGTGGATGTGCCCAAGGTGGCACTGCCATACTCAGTCTGTGCTTCAACACTGCCTCTAGCTTCTTTTCCACCACAGAGCTTTTAATCATCTCTGGTTGCTTTGTGTTTTTATGGACAGCACAATTTTTTTAAATGGATTTTATAGACAAGCATTTTTAGCCTGGTTATTTATGGAATGTCCATAAATTTACAGACAGTTGACAACACTAGACTTTGACAAACTTAATAGACTCTGATAAAACTAACAGTAATTTCAGAGGACTCTCCTGGAGCCCTTTAAATGTAGTCTTGCTAACAGCAAAGAATGCACAAGAATTCTGTGATCTCCGATTGAAGTTCTTGAGGCTTTACAAGCCTTCTTCAATGATTTTCTAGGGAAACCCCCATCTTTACTGACAGCCAGGGGACCCTTGCAGGCACACAGGCCCACTCCTGCTGCACTTAGCTGATGTCCATGAGAATTTGAACTTGCTGCTGAACTTGGCTGCTACTGACTTCCATGGGCCTGACACCTACAAAACCACCACTGTCATCAGTGAAGCTTCTGACTGACTTCCACAGGCCAAGATAATCAGATAAGTATTCTTTCTGTGTGCTTTTCCTTCTGCTCTTTTATTAGGTCAAGACCTTTTTATTTTCAGTAAATACTTGTGTGTAGGAAGTGATTATTACTTTCTGTTAATTTTACAAACTCTTTTGCCAAGGGCTGATGATCCAGGGAAGCCCTAAAATTGGGTCACTGTATATAGTCTCCCATCAGTCTATGTAGAGATTATATAGCTTCCATCCTGCCCCTGGAGCCACTGCTGACATAAACTCCATCCACTTGCTCCAGCTAGGATGCACAAAGACCAGCAATTAGGCAGAACAGAAGGCTCAGAACTATGCCAAAGGGCTCATGGTGAATCTCAGAGTGAAACTGCTATCAGACTGTCTCAAGACTGAGCATGGGTCTGAGACAATGTGCAGCGCTGGGATGAGCACTGAGGTCTCCTCCAAATAACCTACTTCATCTAATGGCTGGTGTCTGGTATGCTCAGCAAAAGCAAATAGGCAGGGTTCATTTTGTCAGTAGGGGAGGTTGAGAGAGAAACTAGACAGATAGCTCTAGGCTGCCTGATTTATTTACCTGTTGAAAAGCTGTAATTTCTGGAATGTGACTCCATGCAATGTATAGTATGTGAATCTTTCTGTCACAGATTTCATGATCTTATTAAGAACTATTAGAATGGATTCTCTTTCCCACTAAAGACTACGAATAACAAAATTTCTGTTGTTGCAGTGAAAATACTGGTTCACCAATGATTACAGCACCTGATTTATTACTGCCTGGATTGTATTAGTCTGTTAATGAAGAATACATTGAAAAAACACAGTAGCTAGTAACTAAGGCAAATAGATAAAGCTGATTTACAAGAACATTCTTGATTTTTATCATGCTTCAGCCAGCCAAAAGAGCCAATTTTCAAAAAACAAAGCTTGGAGAACTGCAAAACTTGGGTTTTGGCATTACTTGAAAGTTTATATTGACTGAAGAAATGTGAGTGTCCTTTTTAATATAACACTCCATGATCCCTTTTTCTCCTGATAACAGACTTAAAAGTGTGGAGATTCTTTTCAGAGTTGTAGAATAGACTGAGGCAGAAACATGAGCAGATCCTTATATGGAAAATATTATTTGATTTACATTTCCTGGTGACTAAGAATGGATGCAAATAGACTGAGACACATCACTTGCCTCCTAACTCAACCCTAAAATCATAATCAAGCAAATTACTGGTAATGGGTTGTCCAGCCTTTCATATCTAGACCTCCAACTGAACCCAGCCAGTTCCGAACACCATTCAATTCCCTATTTGAAATTTGTTTCCAGTTCCTAAGAATAAAGTGCCCTGTCAATGGGAGTTTTGTCATTGGTGTACCAGTTAAGGCTAAACGAGTAAAACACTATTCATCTCAGCTGCCAAATTACTTCAGGAATCTGAAGCAGAAAATGCAAGCTAAGTGGCCATCTTCTGTACCTAGGTTTTACACAATGTATGAGAATCTGTGGATTATCTCCAAATTCCCCTCTTGTGATGCTATATTTAAATTTCAACAGATTAACGTATACGCGTTCAAGAACTGGTTCCCTGAGGAAGAGTATTGAATAAACTGGTAGAAGTGCCATTCAGACAGCCAAGAATAAACTCACATGCCACTGTTCTGTTGATTTATTCCAGAGCTATGCACCTGGGCTCTACAGCTGTCAAACATACTCCATCTGGAGTAACAGCTGTTTGCTCAATAGTTGTCATATTGTCTGACACAAACAATCGACTGCTAAATTTGTATTCGGACATTCTATACTTAGTCTGAAATAATGGAAATGTCATATTTTCCTCCTGTCCTGGGGTTTGGAATATTTTTTCTCACCGTTCATAAGGTTTCTGAATTGGAAAATTGTTGTACTCCCTTAAGCCCAAATTTTCAAAAAGTAGTTACTCATTTTGGGACCCAACAAATTTTAGGGTGAGCAGTTTTTGCCATTTAGGAAGATATTTTCAGAGGTACCATAACTTGAGTTGAAGTTGTGGGTGTTCAGCATCTATGGAAAGGTCAAATTCAGTGTGTTTCAATGCAAACGAGCACAATGAAATGTAAGTAAGAAGAGGAAGAGGTATGTAGACCCTATCTTTAAAGATAAAGAACAAGGTTGAATTTAGATGTCAGGGAAATGACATGGCTAGATCAGTGGGCCAGGAAGATAAGATCAGTAGTTGCGTTTGTCTGAATTAGAAGGCAGGCTATATATGTATCAAGGAGGGCATAGAGGAGCAGGTTAGAGTAGTTAAGGCAGGAAATGGTGAGTGTCTGGATAAGAGACTTAGCTGTGGAGATAAATACAAGGACAGGTCTAAATGGAAACATTGGGTGCATCTACACATTGCCCTATGGTGACATTGTTACTGCGACATGCTTTAGTACTTCCTTTTGGATTTGGCCTTAATCAGGGATAGTGATTTGATTTGTTGATTCAGATCACTGTCCCCAATTCAATTTGGCTGAATCCAGATCTGAAGATTTGATGCTGATTCAGAGAATCAGCGATTTGGCCATAGACATAGCTTTAAATGATTTTTCTACATACCTTGAGGTACCGGGTACAGCTTGTGAATGCTGCAATGCTAGGGTGGATGGAGTGTCCAACAGGAGCATGGAGGGCCTCCCTGCGTGTTTGGCAGTGAACCCGGAAGTGGACCGGAAGTACTTCCAGTCCACTTCTGGGTCTGCTGCCAAGCACGCAGGGGGTGCCCCTGCACCCACCTGGCTCAGTGATTGGCTATGGGGGGACCCCTCGTGTGCCCCCAGACCCAGGAGGCACCAGTCACTGAGCCAAGGGGTGCAGGGCATCCCTCCAGCGCACTCCCCGGTGGACCCAGAAGTAGACCGAAAGTGCTTGTAGTCCACTTCCTGGTCTGGTGCTGAGTGTGCTGGGGAGCCCCCTGTGCTCCTATGGGGTGCGCCATCTGCCCCAGCATCACAGCATTCACGAGCTCCCTGGTACCTTGAGGTATGTAGAAAAAACATTTAAATCTGTGTCTATATCTGAATTGCCAAATCTTTCCAAATCTCTCCGAATCGATTCAGAGGGTTCTGATTTGATTTGGGAGAGATTAAAGAGTCTCCTGACTCGATTCGGATTCAGAGATTCGTCCACTGAATGGGATCGAATCTCTGCCAAATCGAATCAGGAACTGAAGCTTTGCACAGCCCTAATAGACACCCTTGGACGCTAATCACTGTAACATGATGCACACTATGGTGATGTAGTGTCATGTGTAGATGCGCCCATTGTGTATTACCAGCAGGGATCCTGCTTTTCTCTGTTTAAAAGTCCTAGCTGCTCTGATAAAAATCCAAAATCCTCTGATTAAAACACCTAAAACCCATATTTTTCCATGATTAAAGTGAAACACTGCTATATATATAAAAGTATCAGTTGAACAGTGTTTTATTGATACATTTACAATTTTAAAGCAATTTGGATGTCTACCAGTGCCTCAATCATTATAAATACCTATATATTTTGGCTTTTGATTTTTTTTTTAATCTTAGCAAATCAGAGCCCCTTTCACTCAGCTGTGGCTGTCCCCTACACTGCTTTGTGGCACTGAGCAGCCCTGATATGCCAGTACCCTGTCCCTGCCAGTGCCGTTGCCTCTCAGTTCTAAGCCACAGCCTGGCCCAGCCCTGCTCACTCCTGACCCACAATCCCCCACCCCCTCTGGCAATACCAATGCTCCTCACTCCTGACCTGTGCCCCCCAGGTGCCCTTCACTCCTGACTCACAGCCCCCTGTCCCTGCCGGGGCCCCTCACTCACAACTCACAGTCCTCCACTCCTCCAGCTCTGCTGGAGCCCCTCACTCCAGACCCACAGACCCCCTGGCCCTGCCGGTGCCCCTCACTCCCAACCTACAGCCCCCTCGCCCTGCTGGTGCCCCTCACTCCCAACCTACAGCCCCCTCGCCCTGCTGGTGCCCCTCACTCTCAGCAAGAGGAGGAGAGAGCCAAGGACAGAGCCTAGTGGTACCCCATAGTAAGAAGGCAAAAGAGGCATAGTAGGGACCCCATAGTAGGGGCAAAAGAAACATTCCCTAAGGAGATAAATTAGGAATGGCTAGAGAGGTTTGACAACCACCACCAGATGACAGAGAGTTACAGCGAGGCTCTGCCAGCTCTGGGACACTGCTCCACTCCCTGGGCCTGACGCCACGTGCCTCCTCACTCCCCAAGGCCATGCGGGGGAGCAGAGCAGTGTCCCGGAGCCGGTGGAGCCTCACTCAGGGCAGGCAGCGGCTCCTCCCTGAGGTAAGGCAAGACAGGGATGGAGGCTGGGTCTGGGGGCTGGCACGGGCTCCGCTGGCTCTGGGGAAGTGCTCCACTTCCCAGCCCTGATGCAGGGGAGCAGCACACTTCCTTGGAGCCGGCAGAGACTGCACCAACCTCTGGCTCCAGCTCCTGGCCCCCAGCCCCTGGCTCCAGCCCCTGGGCCCTGGCTTCAGCCCCCAGCTCTGGCCTCTGGCCCCCGGCCTCCAGCCCCTGACCCCAGCCCCCAACCCCCAGCCCCAGCCTCTCAGCTCCAGCGCCCAGCCTCTGGCCCCCAGCCCCCTTCAGTAAGTGTCCCACGCCGGACCGAGGTGGTGCGCTCACGGACCAAGGCGGCGTACTCAAGGACTGAGGCTGCGCGCTCACGGACCGCTACTCCTTTGAGGGAACATTAATCACTACATGTAGCTCCACAAGAGGAAAGCAACCCCACTTCTGAAAAGGATTTGCCTCCACCCATCAAATGTGCACACCCGCAATGATTTCTGATTCCCAGGAGCATATTTGATTAATTTATTTTTCTAAGTCCTAAAATATAAACAGACACAAAAACACTGGAAAAGGTTCTGAATGGTCTTCTTTTGGACAACGTCCCAACAACGTGGATCTCCACAATGGCTGTGCAAAGGAAAAAGTTTGCAGAATGATAATTCTTCCCTTGAAGAAGGATCAGATATTCGCTGGTATCCCAATTTAAAAAAAAAAAAAAGAATATGAGGCATAATGGGTGTCAGAGGTAACCAAGGAGCAGGCACCAATGGTACTGTTATTTAATTAAAGAAAGGTGCTTTGTTTACCTAGACTGGCCAATGCCAATACTTACAATTTGTTGAGTAACAGTTTTTGTGAAAAAAGAATCCAGGAAATTGATATCCTTGGAATTAGCCACTGTTTTCTCTCTCACCAACAGGTGGCACATAAGCAACATGCTTGAGTTGGCTTTCCCCCACTAAATACCGTAGAGATGATAGCATTGTTTATTTCCATACCCCAGTCCTGATTTCTGACTAAGGTTAGACATGGGCTAAACATTCGTAGACTCTCAAACAGTATATGGTTTGTGACGGAGGTCAAACATCACTGTAACACTTAGTCATCGTCTGTCAGAGTAAAGTCTAAAGGGTGAAATTTGGTGCAATATATTTACTTTATACACACCGAGGAACTCTATTTTTCATGTTGAAAAATATTTTTCATGAATGGAAAATAAGAAACATGTTTGCAAATGTTCACTTAAGACCTTGTGTCAGTGGGAGGGCCCAATATGTTCAGCCACGATAGGTGAAAATATGGCTTGCAGTACAATTTTTTGGCATGAAAAATTATGATGTTTAAATTGAAATGGAACAATAAGTTTGGTTGTATGGCTACCAGATGCACCATTTCTGTCCTAGACTTACCGATGGGTGAGCATCAAGACACTTAAAAACTGGATGCTGCTTGAATGAACCTCTCTAAGCTTTCACGCCTCTCCAAAGCTTGTGCAGAATTCTGGGCCTGGGAAACTCGGCTGACTAAGGGCTAAAAGTCTGTTGCAAAAATTTTGACACCAAACTTTGAGAAAGCATTTCTATCATAACTACACTGACATTTACAATATTAACCAGTGCTCTATCCAGCCACACAGCTTCTGCAGCTTCTCCTTACAAGCAGGACATCCTATAGTCTCAAAAAGAAGAAGAATCATGAAGTCCATTAGGGATTCTGCTATTGACAATCTGTTTTTACATGGAAGGTACTCAGATCTTTTGGTGATGGCTATATGAACCCCCTAAGCAGCTTGATAGCTAGATAGATACTTCAGGTAGAGAAGGAATGTTATTCATGCCTTTTGAGGTCACTGCCCCATTGGGAGCTGGGAAAAACAAAGGGAGGGAGAGAGGGGTCTTTTATCTACAGAGTTCATAAAAATATTTCTGAGGAAAACATTTATTGCCCTAGGAATGCGACAGAATGCACATTTTCTAGAGGATTCTTTCACAGTTCCCCCATAGAGTCCATACATTTGCATACCTGCCTGTGTATATTTTCACATGAAGAGTAGGAGAGAAACCCAGGAACCATTTCTAATGGATTGGGTCTTGAGGTCAACAGTACATCTTTGCTCTTTAGACTTAACTACCCTGTGCCTCTGATTCCTGGTTGTACGTGTAATTTATACATGCAGGACACACTGCAAACACATTAATAAAATATCCCCAAGCAGCCTATTTAAGACTTTGTCTAATTTTAAACCAGTCTGTCCTGGGACCTGAAACAACACCATCTGAAGTTTGTGGGCCTCTTTTGACTGATTTCAATGCCAGTTACATTGGGCCATGTATCCTCTTTAATTGGCAACATTCTTCACTTAAAGGAAAATTCTACCCAGTGAAGAAGAGAAGGCTGAGAGGGGACCTGGAGGCAGTCTATAAACTTAACAGGGAACCAGCGGGGAATGGCAGAGACCCTGTTCCCCTGAGCACCTCCTGGAGTAACAAGG
>NW_017729029.1:47610164-47612121 GCF_001723915.1 Gavialis gangeticus
TCTTTAAGAGGAGGCTTGATGCCTACCTAGCTGGGGTCATATGAACCCAGTGAATACTGGGCTCACCTGCCCAGGGCAGGGGGGCGGACTTGAAGATCTACTTAGGTCTCTTCCGTCCCTACATCTATGAATCTATGAATTTAAGAAGAGACTGCTCAAGGCCCTAAATCTCCATGTTAGCCACTCAGTAAGGGCTTGGCAGATTGTGAATTAAAGGTGTAGTTTAGTTTGCAACGATACTGCTGTCAGCTCGCCCCCTGGTCACAGGAGAGGCAGGCAGGCTCCGCAGAAAAAAAGGATTGGGTCCCTCACTGCTTCTGCCTTCAGCAGGCAAAAGTGGTGAGGAACCCGATTCCCAACCCCCCCCCCCGCCAGAGCCTGACCATCTCTTCCTCGGCCATGGTGTGAGCTACTAGCAGGCCAAGTGGCCCCTGAGCTGCAGGGGGCCCTGGTCCTTCCCTCCATTTTGGCAGCCCCCCCTGGGGCCATGGGTGCTGTGCCAGCTCAGGGTCAGGGAAGAATTGTATCAGGCCAGGTGCCACCTCCAAGCTGGGGCAGCACCCAGCCTGCTAGCTGCCTGCCTGGGTGGCCTGGGGGGTACTTCTGCTGTGGAGGAAGGACTGGGGCCCCACTGGGGGACATAGGGGTTATAAAAACTAATCGAGGTAATGGGATAAGAATCTGCAGTCCTGGTATCAGGTCTAAACCAAGACCTGCTGAAACAGAGAATAAAAGGCACAATATGTATATTCACTGTGCTCATAGCTTTATGTGGGTGTGTGGCTGGCTGATCAAAATGGAAAGGGCATTTTAAAAGAACTTATACCAGCTGTCTAAGTCTTTGAATATTGTTAAGAAACAATGACATTCCATTACTGCCTAACAAAGACCTTACTCTCCCCTGAAAATTCAGTCCAACCGTCTAAGATGCACCTAGGTTTCCATCACAGAAACTATTGCGAAGAGAAATCCTTCTCTTAGCAACTTATCACACATTAGAACAACATTCTTTTGAGACTGAATCATATAGCTATAGTGCAGTGACAATAGCACGCAAGCCCTCACCGTTGCCCTTGTGTTCTCAGCAAAGTTCTATATACAACTGTGAGAGCTAGTATTAGTGCCAGCTGCTTTCTGGTGGTCTTGTTTGAGAAAGGAGATATAGAAATATGCACCGGGGAGATGTGCTCATTTTTATTTTTAGACAGATCTTTACAGCCTTGGACTGCTATCAGGAAAAGGGAGTTCCAGCCGTGGTAAACAAACTTTGAACTAGAAAGTCTTAGGTAACTATTCAGATCCCAGAAGAATGAAGCTGTGGGGCCTTATGGGAATTAAAATGAGCAGAACCTCATCTAGCTTCAGCCCCACATTCCCACAACACTCCCCTGCAGCCACTTGCCTGTCTGTAACAATCTCTGGCTGAGGAGAGTCCAAGTATCACTTAACCCACTATACATTTAAGTCTCTGAGGCCTCTGATGAGTCCTATGTACAAATTAGAAAAAGAGCCAGAAGTGTAATATTCCAAGCAAGGGAGGGTGGATGGCAGTTAGAGAATCTAACTTCTAAACCCAATCAAGACAGGATGGCAAATAGGGAACTGTAATGGTGACCTGGCTACCAGACACGTTGGTGTATAGGAAAGATCACAAGGGGAAGAAAATAACATGTCATGTAGCAGTGGTGGCCAAGCCATGGCTTGCAAATCACATGCAGATCCTGGGCACTTTAAATGCAACTCCTGAAGAAAGTCAGCTCAATAAAAAGATTCTTTTTCTTTCTCTTTGTTCATTATTTTCTACTAGCAAATTGCCCATCAAGAATGATGGGCTAGGGAGCTGGCAGGGACAGAATCCCACGTCCAGTCACATGCCCCACCCCCACCGCTCCTCATCCGGCCCTGCTCTACCCCCACCCCTCTCCCGCAGCTTTGGGTCTGACCCCTCTCCTTCCCT
>NW_017729029.1:47612132-47612634 GCF_001723915.1 Gavialis gangeticus
CCTGCCCCTCGCTTCAGGTCTGACCCCACTCCCTGCCTCCCCCTCCTGCTTTGGGTCCGATCCTGCTCCCTGCCACCCCACTGCTGCATCGAGTCCAACCCCCCTCCCCCTGCCACTTTGGGTCCAACCCTATTCCACCTCACTGCCACTTCGGTCCAGCCCCACTCCCCAACTTCCCTACACTGCTTCAGGTCCAGCCCCACTCCCCCCCACCGCTTTGGGTATGACCCCGCTCCCCCCACTGCCACTCCGGCGTGCCTGCTCCCCACTCCCCTCCCTCCCTGCCCACCACCTCCCCTTCCCTGCTGGCTGTTTTGGAGAGTGTCCAGGCAGGGGGACACCACCACCATGATTCCCCACTTCACCCTCAGGCAGGGAGGCATGGGGAAGCCTTGCTGCTTGGGCGGCCTAGGCGTGCTCCCTACTGCCAAACTTCCGTGACAGCAGCGCAAACTTGGGCCTGTGCAGTCCAGGCTGCCCATCCAATAGTCACCTGCCCTCT
>NW_017729029.1:47617634-47639104 GCF_001723915.1 Gavialis gangeticus
CTGACCCCACTCCCTGCCTCCCCCTCCTGCTTTGGGTCCGATCCTGCTCCCTGCCACCCCACTGCTGCATCGAGTCCAACCCCCCTCCCCCTGCCACTTTGGGTCCAACCCTATTCCACCTCACTGCCACTTCGGTCCAGCCCCACTCCCCAACTTCCCTACACTGCTTCAGGTCCAGCCCCACTCCCCCCCCCCGCTTTGGGTATGACCCCGCTCCCCCCACTGCCACTCCGGCGTGCCTGCTCCCCACTCCCCTCCCTCCCTGCCCACCACCTCCCCTTCCCTGCTGGCTGTTTTGGAGAGTGTCCAGGCAGGGGGACACCACCACCATGATTCCCCACTTCACCCTCAGGCAGGGAGGCATGGGGAAGCCTTGCTGCTTGGGCGGCCTAGGCGTGCTCCCTACTGCCAAACTTCCGTGACAGCAGCGCAAACTTGGGCCTGTGCAGTCCAGGCTGCCCATCCAATAGTCACCTGCCCTCTCTGCAACACATGTGCAGTTGGCCAGAAGCATTAGAGATAGACAGACACACAAATTAAGTCTTTTGTTATATTAGAATTTTTTTTTTTCACATCTTATTTTTTTTATTTATGCTAATAAATTGTTTAACAAGTGTGGTGGTGAGAGGCCCCCACAGGCACTGGGAATGCTGGGGTCAACCCCCGGAGTTCCTGAAGGGAGAAAGAGAGCTCCCCACACCCTGGGAAACTTACCTCCTGGACGGGCTGGGGCGGAGCAAGACCCACGTGAGCTGGCGTTCTGCTGGCTCTTCAAGAGGCTGCTTTCTGGGTGGGGCAGTGGCTGGCTGATTGCAGCAGCTGATGCCACTACCGTGGGGAATTTAAAAACTCCACTAGAAGCCAGCAGGGGAGAGAGAGATGGCTGGGAGCGCACTGGCCGGAGGGGAGCTCCAGGCTCCAGCAGCAGAGACTCTACTGGCACTGCCCTGTGGCAGTGGAGCAGGAGCAGTGGCTGGCATCAAGCTGGGGACAGACTGTTCCCAGCTTCTCTACATTAAAGAATTCCAGGCAGGCGTTCCTCTCGGGGAGGCTCAGACCCCTGTGGCTAGGGAGATTGGGGCTGTTGGAGCAAACTTCATCTGGACGATGAGGTGGAGCATTACCATCAACGCTGCGTACCCGAATGGTTGGCATGTGGACAGGGTGTAGGGGAGGCGGAGCCCCAAGGAACACTGTGGCACACCCATGAGTACTCCATCTACAGGACAAGAGGGGAGGAAAGACCGCACTGAACCCCATCCTTCTTTACATATACCATCAAGTCATGGCAGGAAAGTTGGGGGAACCCCGACCTTGGGGCAGAGCCATACTCATCACGCTGACTCGTGGCGTGAGAAGAAGTTATTGTTTGAGCTGGGGTCCTTGTCACGGGGCGGGGCCAGGAGCGGCCGTGATCCCCCTAGCACCCCTACCGTGCCACGTCGCCCTTCTATCACCCTCGTCTCACCTGCCACGTCTTTGCTGTTTATATAATTTTAAAGGGGAGGCTGCCTTTCCAGGGCTCTTCAGACCTGGTGCTCTTGCCCTATGCAGATATCGCTGGGTGCTCCCACCCTAGGGCGGCGCATGGCTCCTTCCGCCCCCAATACCACGCCGAAGCTTGCCGGTGTTCCGGACGTTCTCATGTCTATATATACTTGCCCACTCCGGGGCCTCTCTGGGCTGCTAATCGCGCGCCCGCCCTTCTCCGGGCTGCTAATCACGCTTCTCGTGCTCGCCCTCGCTGGGCCTATGTCCACGCTTCTTGCGCTTGCCCTCGCTGAGGCCTATGTCCGTGCTTCTCGCGCTGCGCCCTCGCTGGGGCCTGTTCCAATACGCGCTGCTCGCGCCCTTGCCCTCTCTGGGGCTTGTCCCGCACTGCTCGCGCCCTCGCCCTCTCTGGGGCTGTCCCAATCTGTGCCTCTCGCGCCGGGGCTCAGGTGGCCCGTAGCCATGCCTGGCCCCTTGACCCTTCTCGGGGTCCTTCGCCCTACTGGGCTGAATACTGTCCTCACGGGCTGGGGTCTCAACCCCCACACACCGCGCCACACCGGCGCCAAACAGCTGTGCTTCCCAGGCACTGCTCTGTGTCCGTACAGGGCACCCAGGAACCCCCCAGACTACTGGGGAGCTCCCATGAGGCCTCCTCACACCCCTACA
Organism: Gavialis gangeticus; assembly: GCF_001723915.1. Classification (NCBI taxonomy): domain Eukaryota; kingdom Metazoa; phylum Chordata; order Crocodylia; family Gavialidae; genus Gavialis; species Gavialis gangeticus. The sequence continues at coordinate 47,619,795 of NW_017729029.1, forward strand.
GCCTCACCTCGTCCTCCGGTATAACATAAACAAACACAACCATGAGCCAACTGGCTATAACATAAACTAAGCCTCCTGGCTCTAACACAACTCCACGCCAACCTGGCTGTAACCCAAATGAGCCTTGTGGCTACAACATACATCCGCCGCCACCCTGGCCCTCTTCCAGTACAGGCCCTCCCTACCAGGGTTCTCTCTACCCCGCATCATCATGCAGGCAGTCAGGCTGTTCCACTCTACTCAGCTCTGCTCTGCTCCTCTCTGCTCAGGTCTGCTACAGAGCTCCTGCACCTCAGGCTGCCAGAAGGGAACTACCAGCTAGGCTCCGGCCCAGCCGCTTATAAAGGCCAGGCCCTGCCCCCTGGCGGTCAGCTGACCGAATCAGCTGCCTTAGCAACTCTCACCTGCTGTCCTGGTGAGTGACAGCTAAGCCCCCTTCTGCCATTATTCAGTAGCAGGCACCCTGGTGCCCTGCTACAGTCCTGCATACTGATCATGGATCCTGGGATCTTGGTCATATCAAGATTTTGGTTTGCAGCTAAAAGGGTTGGTAAGTTTGGCCAACCCTCCTATATAGTCTTTCAGGCTTCCTAGACTTTAAGTAACTCCTAGAGTTCCAGCTTTCTCCTGGTGGTAGAGTGACGGCTAGAACTCAGCAACTTATGTCAAGTGATTAAATAAGTCTCATAGTACATGACATTAATCTCCAAATGAGCTCCAGTGAATTTCACTGAGGATAAATTTGGCCAAACATTCCATAATGCCACTGGGTTTTGCCAGGGCAGCCAAGCACAATTTGCATTAAATTACAGAAAAATGTAGAGGATGAATTGAAAAGATTTGGGATTTTAGACTTGGAATGATTAGTGTACATATGTATTTATTCCTGTCTTCTGGAAGGGAAAGACTATATAAAAAACATAATTTATTAATGTGACTATGAGATCTAATGTTTATCTATATTTAAGAATACATATCACATCATAGTTTTGCATTTGTATGAAAACAGTAATCAATTTAATTTAAACAAAATCTAATGTTACTATAAAAATATTGATTAAACGTAAAACTATGATTAAACATAAAACTAAGGTGATTGTCAGTACCTGTACCAGTGCCCATGAGCCACAGTAAAATTTGGGGTAATACTTTCAAAACACTTTAGTGACTTGTGCCTGCACGCCTTCTCTGAAGTGTCTAATATATTTAAGATCCTAAGCCCATAGACATGTGAATGAGATATCCTGGGAAAACTCTAGTTACCCCAAGAAAAAAATAATGTTACAAAAAGATGCAGCCCCTTGACTTCAAATAAATCTGCACCAGTTTGGAAATCGGTTCTAATCAAGGACCATTCCTTCCTAGAACAGCTCTTTGTTTATGTGCAGTTGCCCTCAGACTACTACGTCTAGGTTTATGTGTCAAGGTTCCATATTCTTGGGCAACTCCATTAGTGTAGGCAACAAGACACGGGCCATGGCTAAAAGCCATTCCAAAGAAGGCCTTAGGTGCCTAGCTTCCAAAGTAAAATCCAAATCCCAGAGTTAGATGCCTGCAGGTGAATATACACAAGCACAGCATGTCGGAGCAGACTCAATTAATTAAGTCTGCTAGAGAGTGGTAATCACTGTGCTCCAGCCAGCTTCCACGTCTTGTGTATCAGCGTCCCCATGCTTTGAAATGGTGGCAGGCTTGCTTTAATTAAAGCTTATTTGAGGAGTTTTAGATAGTGCCCCCACTACCATTTTGAAACATGGGAACACTGATACACGAGATACTCCGGGCACTTTAATTAGATCAGCTCTCGGAGTTGCTCTAACTAAAGCCACCCCCCTCGGGCATGTGTAAAAGTGCCCTATGATTCTTATCCAGTGGATGGGGGAAATCAGATGATTCAAAAATTGACATAGTAAGAGATAGCTAATAAAAAGCACTAAGCACATGAGTTTATCTGAAATTTCATCCTTCTATAATGCTCAGGTGCCTAAGTCAGGACTGCAATGAAAGTGCTTCCATTTAACCAGGATCCAGATCCTAAAATGCACTTCTGAAACAAAATATTAATTGAAGGAACTCAGCAGGGCTCATCCTTTTCAAAATGACAGTGATGGTGGTGCTGCCCCTAGTTTATATAATAGTCCAATGAGGTGGTTTCAATCTTTTTAGACTCAAGTCACTCTGGACAGATTCAAGGCACCTCTCAAAATATTCCAGCTCTTATTTTTCAAATATTTCTGAGTATTCTACAGGAAAAAAAATAGAGCAATTTTGTTGCAAAGAACTCAAAAACATTCTGCCCTGTTGTAGTATTTTTAATGCTACAGATTCCTATTTGAAATCTCTGGGTTTATCTTGTGAATCATGTTTTCACACCTAATAGCGCTAACATTGCAGGGCACCACATGGCACCCTTGAAAAGCTCTCAAGGCACCCTAGAAGCCCATGGCATGCTGGTTGGGAATCAGAAAGAATTCAGAACCACATACCTTATCTCTATGAAATGTTCTAATCAAAGGCTAATATTTGGGGGTGCACCTTTCATTCTTCCTGTTGAAGCTGGACCTCTATGCAAAAAAGGAATCCAAGATTTATGGAGCCAAAAGGAGAACAGACAAGAGGGAATATAACTTTGCAGCTCAGTGGCTGGGACACTCAGCTGGCAGAAGGGAGCTCTGGGGGTTCTGGTCCAAGCTTCTTGGACTGTTATGTGTTTTGCATTACATAGCCATTGGATAAAACACAGAAATGGTTCAGAAAGCAGGGCCCAGAAGCCAGGGCTCCCCTTGGGATACAAAGTCAGGCTTCTCTTGCTGGCTATCCTTTTGGCTCCATGAATCTTGAATCCCTTTAGGCATACTGGCATAGTTTCAACAGAAGTGGGAGGGCCCCCCATCCTACAGACTAGTCTATAGCCTGGTGGTTTGAGCACTGTTGTGAGAGACATGAGAATGAATCCCCTTGGGCTGAGAAGGGAATCAAATCCTGGTCTCCTATATCCTGGTGGGTACTCTAACCTAATGGTTCTTAACATTTTTTGTACCAGGACCCATTTGTAAACATTGGCCAGTCCGAACCCACTGCCCCTCATTCGTGACCTGCTGCCCCCTGCCCCCAGGCTAGGAACAGACATTCAAAAAGCCTGAGCCTGAATTAATTCAATTTTTGCAGGTTAGACTAACCTGGCTAAGTTAAATCACTTTGTAACTGCACAGACATCTCCTTTGGACTGAAAAACTGCTGGCACATGCCTGCAGTGGCTCAGGGTAGGAGCTGGGGGTGGAGACACTAGAGCAGCCCTTCTCTTCCACAGGGCTGACCAGGGGCAACTCTGCCAGCCTGCAAAGGAAAGGCCATGGTTTCCCAAGTTTTTCTCCTTTAAAAGAGAATCTATTTTTTAAATTTGTTGATCCATTTTTTAAAGTTTGTTCACAACCCTTTCATATATTCTTGTGAATCATTCTTGGGTCCCAACCCCTGGGTTAAAATATGCCACGCTAACCAGTAGGCTACTATATAACATTTGGGCAGTACCAATGAGCATACCAAAACTGAAAAGGCCCCTCAGAGGACTTACGTGTCACTCTACTTGGCTTCTGGAGCTAAATGAGGTTTAGGTGAGAGTTGGGTATCCCACTGCTCAGCTGGGGATGGTTCTAGCCATGCCCACAAGGCAGAGCTTTTGGCATCTAGGACCTTTCAAAAGGAAAGTATCTAATGAAATTAGGCAGCAGCTGAGCAGGGGTTTTTTGGACTACAATTTTGGACTTGGTCTCCCTGGCTAGGGACAGAAGTTACACATAAACTGGTTTAAGTGATCAGAAACTGGTTTAAACCTATAACAGATCAGAAGTTTAGTGCACATAAACCAGTTTCAAAATGGCTAAGATAAACCTGGTTGAATGTAGTATCAGACTTAACTGATTTAGGTCAAACTGGTTTATGAAACTTCTTCCCAGACCCCTTCCTGGGGTTTACAGTCCCCCAGCATCCCAGCATGCTTTGCAGCCCTGGGCTGGGTTGTGCTGTCTGCTCCAGAAAGCAGGGCTGGCCCCACCCCTCTGCTCCCTAGCCAGAGCAGTGAGGGCTGGCTCACTGGCCTTCCCCATTCAAACCCTAGCTGGGCTTTGGGGCTAGGGAAAGGGGTTAAACTCACTTCCCCCCCCGAGTACAGAGCTGCCCTGCCCTACTGGCATACTTAGTGCTGGATGTGACTGTAGACTACAAATCCCAGAGACATCTGGTAGCAGGAAGAGGAAGTGATGAGCAACCCTACAGAGTCCTGCTGCTGTAATTGTGGACTGCAAATCCCAGAGACTGCAGGGACAGCAGTAAGAGGAAGTGAATACACAGCCCATGATGTATTTATAGTTCTTCAGAGAAAGAATTATTAATGCATCAATAGAAGCTGGGGAATGATTTGAAGAACCTGTGTTTGCACTTGCAGGACTGAAGTTTAACATTGTCTCTCTCCTTTGACTGCTTCAGCGATTGGCATGACTTCATTGCAATGGGTGGTCAGTTCTTCCAGCAGCAGCAGAATGACATTTTCCCTTGCTACAAAACTGACAGCTGTTCTGAGTAAGCTGACTTGCAAATCTGTTCCTCTGAACTATACCTTACTTGCATAGTAAGGTCTCAAGTCCCTGAAAGAAGAAGCACTGTAGCAGCCCTCTAACAAGTGAGGAGTATTTAGTGAACTAAAGAAGGGTAAACTGCAGCCAAAGTCAGCAGGAGAAAGGGTTTTGTTTTGGCCTTTTAGGGTGCGTCCGGATGAGCGCTCGTGTGCCTGTTGTGGCATTTCAAAGCAGTTTGAGATGCCTCAAGAGGCAAGCTGGGAACAAAAAAAAATGTACCCAGCACTGCATATTTGCAATGTGGACTCTAAATTTGATACTGGGAAATCCTGGTATCAAAAAAACACCAAAAACCCAAAGGAAAAAAAAAAGGCGCAGGGTGTGCTCCTGGAGCATGCCCTGAAGCTACTGGAGGTTGGGTCCTCCAAGGAGATGCTCTGGCACCCAGCCAAAGTGTCTCTATGTCTGCCCCCTTTCCCTGCTGCCCCAGCATGCTGCCACAAATAGGAGCTGGGCAAGGCTGCAGCATGACCCAGACCCAGGCGCTGTCCCAGGTAAGACTGCTCAGGAGGGGTGAGTCCCATGCCAACCCCCCAGCATGGTGCACAGCCCCCCCACAGCAGCAGTAGCTGTCAGACACTCGGGGCCTGCTGCTGGTAGAGCCCCCCAACCACAGCATGGCACAGCCTTAGCTGCCTGAGACCCAGCGCTGCCTGTGTCACATGTTGCGGGCCCGGTATGGCCTGACCCGGGGGTGTGCACCTTCGGGCAAGACTGGGATCCTTTTGCTTTACCTGGGTTCCCAGCACTGCACTCGGGGCCATGCATCAGGCCAGGCCAGGTCCTGCTTCTATGGAGCTGGCGCAGCCCAACAGTACATAGGGCACTTGGAGGCAGGACCTGGGCAGGCTAGATGCACAGTCCCTGTGTGCAGTACTGGGACCCTGGGTGACAGAAAAAAGTGGCCCAGGTCTGCCCAAAGGTGCATGCCCCTGGGCCAGGCTGCACCGGGCCTGCAACTTATGGTACAGGGAGTGCTGGGTCTCAGGTGGCCAAGGCTGCACTGCACTACAGGGGGGGCTCTGCCAGCAGCAGGCCCTGAATGCCCAATGGCTGTGGCTGCTGCAGGGGTGCTGTGCACTGCGTGGGGGGACAGTTGGGGGACCCATAACCCACCCTTCCCAAGAAGTCCCTCCTACTCCCACACAGTCTCCCCCCAACACAATACCTCCACACACACAAACCCCTACCTATAAACCCCCCACCCCCAACCTATATACTCAGCCAAAAGCAAAGGTCGAAGTGTACAGATATTTAGAATTCATTTTATTATGATGATAGAGTGACTAGTAAGCTTCCAAATTGCTTTAAAATTTTAAATATATCAATAAAACAATGCCCAACTGACCTCTCTAAATATAGTGACATTTCATTTTAATTGAAGAAGAGTGTGGGTTTTGGGTTTATTAATGAGAGAATTCAGGTTTTTTAATTAGAGAATTTGCAGTTTTTAAACAGGGAACACCAGGATCCCTACTGGTGAGACAAGTGGTGAGCCTTGGGCAGAGGAGTCTGCCCAAGGCCAGCACTGGAGACCCAGCTGGAGGGCAAACAAGGTGGGTGACCTGGCCATTTGGGGCCAGGAGGACACGCTTTGACAGTTCAAAGCAGGCCACCACAACGAGCACATCTTCTGGGCGATAGCTACCCAGATGGCAGGGTGGAGGCACCAGAAGACATGACAGCGGTTCCTCACAAAGGCCAATTGTGCAGCCATGGCCCACTGGCAGTTGGCTCAGAAGTGGAGGTGATGCTACACAAGTGTCCATACCACAGCCCAGGCGGCCGTGCAGTCCTCATTCTGGTCGGGCAGGCATGCAGCCATTGGGTCACCTGCTGTCACAGGTGGTAACAGCCCCCACTGCCAGACTGCTGCAGTGGGTAGAGGGTACAGGGGCCACTCTTGGTTAGGGCTGCTTCAGCAGTGCCGCTGGCACAAGGGGCTAGTGTCCCCAGATACCATCTGGCAGGGCCTCCAAAACTCCTGAAGACAACTAGCCCTGAACTGCTTGCCAAGGCAGCTTTTTATACTACTGGGGCAGCACAGGTGCTGGCCCCAGCCTCTAACTTCCCCTGCTGAAAATCCTGGAGGAGCTGGACAGGGTCAATTTGCCCCAGGTGGCACAATTTGTCCCACACCAAAGTGCATGTTCAGGCATGTGTGCTGAGGCACAAATCTTTGACACAAATTTGCCGCTGCTATTTGAGCTGCTGTAAGTGTACGTACCTGCACGTGTGGATGTGGCCTTAGTGGAGGAACTACCTACCTATTTATAACGCCAAACATGAGCAGGTTTTAATAGAAAAATAATCTAGTAGAAAAAAACAATAAGAGAATTTTCTTAAGGCCAGATTCTGATTTATTGCACTGTTTAAAATCCTGAAGCCAAAGATCTTTGGATTTATACCAGTGCAACAAATTGATGCACTTGGACCCTGAAATATAGTCTATTTTTACCTACTTCTTTATGAGGGTTAACATTACTAGAATTCATGGAATAAATGAGTTTTGAAAAAGAAGATAGTACCAATAACACCAATAATCATGCAGATCTCATAGGTTTCACTGGGAAGAGTATATGAAGAATGCCCTGGAAAGCTGAAGTGTGAGAATGCTAGTGGGAGGGTATAATACTGCCATATGGAATGGAGAGGTTATGGTAACATTATATCAGAACCTGCATACAAATTAATGGCAACTTTAAGCTTAATGTACCGGAATGCCTTGAAATAACACAAAAATAATTCATCTAACCAGATAACAGGCATGGTATATTGCTGAAGACGCTACTAGCAATAAACCAACAGGAATTTTGCAGACTTATGTTGAGCCGGGTTGCTGACCAACATTCCCCATGTGTGTGTCAAACAGAGCATTTTTTTTACTATTTTTCCCCTCAGATAGGTTAATATAAGAAGATTCAACAACATGCCCAATGAATGGGTTATGTGTTGTCACCTAAGAGCAATTAAGTACATTAAAATATATTTAACGGGACCCAGATTGTGCTGTACACCACATGGGAAAGAAAAGCCATAAGGTGTAATTTCAAATGTGGTGTAATCCGAAGAAAATGGAAATGCTCTAACAATCTTCCTGTGCACACTCATATCTTGCCATCACAAAGCAAAACCTTTGCTCATCAATCAACTGGCACTCCAGAATGGACCTGACTGGAGAATAAGGTGTGGCCAGAACCACACCTTGCATGTTCTAACATGGCTGCAATATCATTTCTTGTTTTGCCTTCCAATAAATGTGTAATGGCCAGCATGCAAACATGCATGTGTCAGTGTAGTGAATGTGTGATATATAGGAACACTGGTAGGAGACTGATTTCCATTTTGTACCTCCAGTCCAGTTGTATGAGTCAGGGTTACCAAAGATACAGGACAGAGGTGAGCCTCTACTTGCCCAAGGAAAGTAGAATACTAATCACTGTTTCCTTGTCATTAACAATGTTTCTGTTGATTCCAGCTAAACCAGACTTGTACTGGGACCTCCCTGGAACCTCCCAGACTGTTGCTAGCTCCTAGCTATGGCCATGATTGATACACTTTGTTGTCCTTCATGCTTGTGATACTGGACTTATTCTCAGTCTCTACCTAGTTTTTCCCTATTATGGGCACATTCTTTTGTGGCATTTGCCTTCCTTGTTCTCTAACCTAACCGCATATAACCACAATGTTTTCTGCCAGAATTCTCCAATCACTCTCCTGTTGAATGAGCACTGGCTTTTCTTTGCCCTTGTCAGGAGACAGTCTAGTGCAGGTTACACAGGGCAGTTTTGGGGCCTTTTTAGCATACAGTTTTAAAATCAGACCTTTCAAGAACTCAGATCTACAAGGTGCTCAGGTCCTTGCCTGACTGAAACTAAATTCAGTGATTTCTTAGTCTTTGCTCCGGCAAGCTTCCACTGAGTATGGGATATTTAACATACATGGGCAGTGAATTATTATGAAACACAGATGAAAGACCTGTTTTAACTCTTCCTTCCCTCTCCCTTTTCTCTTTCTTCAGTTTGTTTTATTTCTTGTTAGTCGAATTTCCCCAGTCTTTCTCAGTGATGCTGTTTTCCCTAAAATCCATTTTCCCATAATGTTTATCTTTTACAATATTATTTGCTAAAACGTTAGCCTTGTTTCATCTTTCCAAGATATCTTCTTAATTTTCTCTTTTCTGCACTCTCTCACATATGCACACACTTACACACATTATGAGGCTTTTGAGTGATGCTGTTATTATAGCGGAGGAGGCACTTTAATTTTTACCTCCTGTTCTCAAGCATTTAGAGCACTGAACAACAACAAAAAATAATGACACATTAAGTTGATGTGTCTTATGCTCTTAGTCTCAGCCTAAAGGTAAAAAGAGTTCATAGACATTTGGTAAAATTCCATGTTGCTGTTTTTAAGGTATCTGAGCATGAAAAATAAATGGTGTTTTTCAACATTTAAGAAATATTTCAGATGCTTTCCTTGACCGCAGACGACACAAAAACAACTTTAGTGTTGATTTCTTCTTCCTGTGAATGTATCCATCAATTGAGGAAGTTGTTACTTGTAATAACTTAACTTGGACACTTAGGCCAAGAAGGAACTGCTGTTCTTTCATTGTTTAGGGAAGTAATTTGGTGTTTAATGAGTTCTTTGTGAAGTCCAAAGAGGAAACTAATTAGCAATTCACGTTGGGAGGGCCCCGACACTTCCTTTGAGAAAATACACTAACATTAGTAAAACCGTGTTTTTAAAAATATAATCATACATATTTGCCAGGGCATGTGTGAAATTGAACAATTAAAAAAACCTGTAATTTTATATGCAAGGTACAGACATAGTATAGTTTAACATTCGTGGGGCTTTCATATGCACAACAGTCACAGGATAGAGACTCATGGTAAGCATGACAAACAGCACTAGTTAAGAAGCCTGTGAGCATCTTCCATCATCCATCCGTGTGTCAATCCACTACCATTAATTCAATCATACACTATTGGCATTTGAAAACAAAAGTTGTACTGTTGGTAGAGTGCTGTCTGTATGGTCTAAAACTTCTGATGTTGCTATTCTTTCCTGGTGTAGAAAAATAGCTAATGAAACAAAACCAAGCTGTGGAAACTCAATTTTCTATCAGTTTAGATACTAGAATAAAGGGAGAGGTAGAGAAACAGAAAATAGGCAGGCAGATAATTACAGGTTCAAATGTTGTAATTGTCAAACTTAACACAGACTGAAAATTATTAAATTTTTTATATATATATATTTTGGTTAAAAAAAACATTAACAGGGCTCCATTCTGTTGGCCTGTCTATGCTGGGGAAATTTACTAACCACTTCAAAAGTGACTTAGCTAACCTAATTTTAAAACCAATTAAAATGGTAGCGTACACCTGACTTCAGGCATTATAAAGTAGTCTTGAAATCTATTCAGTAAATATGTATCATGTCACCTTCAGCCACCAACAGCCCAGTTCTATTATTGCTCTAATCAGTTACAAAACTAATTACCAGTTTAGATGGGACCTGATTTTATGAATGCTAGAAGCTCCTGAATGCTACTATTGACACTGATTTTGACTCTCTACTTTGCCTTGGGCAAGCCACTTTGGTATAGATCTGCAAATATGTGAGTGTTCACAATTCGCAATGAAAAGCATTCAACATTTTGGAGAATTAAGTCTTTTGTATTAGCTAGTGGTTGGAAGAGTCTTTGACAATAAATATATATATATTTTAAACAAGCACTAAATGATATTTATTTTACTCAATTACTGATTATATTTTAAGATAAATGAGTTTCAGAAAACTTCTAATGTTTATTATACAGTCCAGTACATTTCAGTAGACCAATGCAAATGTCCATATGACTGAAATATATTGTTTAGAAAAATATGCATTGAATTAGGGTGTGTGGAGGGAAGGGAGGTTTGAATTAAAAAAAAATTCCCTTCTCTTCAAAATATGATTCAAAACTACACTGAAGTCCATTTTGAGACAAAAATGTAGGATCAATTTTTGTTCTCGTGACTAAGCTATCAGCTGGGATGATGAGGCAGGATGAGTTACTGACAGAGGGCGCAGGATGTAGGAGGGAGTGCATGGAAATGGAGGGGTCTGTCACTCCTACTCTGAGACACAAACTCACTGCTCATGTATGAAAACAGACATTGGAGGTTGAAAGACGGGTTCTTATTCTCCTGCCAAAGACGGCTGGAAGTAATCTGAAGTGCACAAAGGGGCTGAAACCACTGGCTTCAGTGGAATGTAAGGCATGCTTCCTCCTTTGTTTTCCAGCATGTTTGACTATTACAAGAACACATTGTCTCTAGTTCACTATCTGTGAACTATTGTAACCGTGATATTAGACCAATTCACAGAGGTGCTGAGCACCTTGTGAGAGGGTACACAATACCCTCAACTCCCATAAAGGGCACTCGCAGTACCCAACACTTGATGGGGACTTTCTGACACTAAAACACATTAGCAGCTTTCGGCTGGAACAGTTCTGTGTAATAAATCTGCCCTTCTGGTACAATTTCTAATCAGTACCATGTGCCCCATCTCTCATATAAGCATATTTTGGAGAATAGTTTCTACAATAGCTCATCTGTGGATTCAACCACAAATGAAGTATCTTGCTTATGTAGCACTCACTTTCCTGCCTGCCTGGGTAAAGTAAAGTGAATGTCTCTTCAGTTATCAGGATCCTGTCTTCTTTTTTCCTTCCTGAATCTGAGCATACTCAGCATCCCTTCAGGGCTATTACATTTCTAAATCCCCTGTCTTACACATCTAAGTACACTACAATAGTTTCCCGCTGCCACAGAAATCTACAATAGAGTATGGGACACTTCCTGACTGAAAAAGGTTTCAGGGAGTATTTAATCTATTGAAAGCTACTGCTTCTGAAAACTATATCAAGCCAATAAGGCCATAAGAAGTGCTAAAAGATTCTAGGAACAGAAAGCATTTCTTCTCAGTAAAGGCCTAAAAGTTTTTGAAGCAGCCACAGTAGAAAATAAAAAAGTAACACATTGCAGCAGTTACAGAAATCCACTATCAAGTGTTCTTCCTACCCACCCCACTCCAACCTTTGCCTTGCTTACTCAGCCATTCACTAGCATTTCTGTGGAATTTTTACATCTTTGATCTTACATCCACAGCTAGCCTTAGGGGAAAAAACTACATCTCGGGAAACGGAGCTTTCATTCTAGACCTTTGTTAAATACTGAAAGGTTTCTCTCTTTATTAATCCTCTCAGTTTTCCCCATATGTCTGTAGGAAGTTCCTGCCCAAGACTGTTTTTTGGCCTCTTCATGAACTGTGGCCCCACGCTCTTTCTTTTGCTAGATGATATTCTCTGTGCTCCTCATACTATGCTGTGCATGGAGGAAGGTTCCCCAACCCGGCTGGCCTGGAAGAACAAAGAACTGAAGGGCTCCTTGGGACAATGCTGTGGTATTACTGCTAGACTGCTGGCCTGACTCTCAATACTTTCTATTAGTACGAGTGTGAGTAGAACTGAGTTTTACTACAAACTGCTGTTTCATTTTTCTAGGCTTTTCAAGTTCCAATTCTGTGGTGTAGCATTAAAGTCACATAACTAGCTAGTTTCTTATTCTTACCTTACAAGTCTTTCAAAGATACCCTGCTGCTGTTTATACAGGGTCACTCCTGACTGGACAAGTAGGACCTTCAGACACTACACAGGAAATCGTTAAAATTCCTAGTATTCCTGAAGCAAAATGCATGTATGGCTTCTACCCTATTTCTTTTTCCTGTCAAGACTGCACAAATCTGAAAATATGTAGTTACAACACTGAGCAACTTATTCAAATCACTATGCATTGAAACAAGGCAGACTGAACTGTGCGATAGAACAAACAAATCTGCTTTTTAACGAACATGATTATGCATACAAAGGATGCAAAGGAGTTATATGTAGGTCACTGCAACAGGAAATTCAAGAAACTTTTAATGTCAACTCACACTACCTTTCTTTCCTTTAACATCTTCTATTTAAGATTCTGAAAGCCCTTTGCTAACATTAATGAACTAAGCCATATAACACACCTGTGAGTTAATATCTCCATTTTGTAGTGGAGAAAATTGAGGCAAAGAGACATACCGGAATACAGAAGCATCCTGAAGCCTCAGCTAAGCTTTATGTCACACTGTGCTAGGAACTGGACAAGCACAGAATGATTTGAATCATGCCCAACAGAATGTAAATTTAAATGAACAAGAAAGACAAAGGACTAGATAGTAAACAGAAGTACAGAGAGATGATGTGACTTGTCTAAGGTTACAGGGATGGGAATAAAATCCAGATCTCTGACACGAGTGAGATAAACAGAGTATAAATGTTGAAATAGCTAGATAGACTTCAGACTTCTAGTATCAAGCATTAAGAACAAAACCATTCTTCTCTCCAGGTCAAGCATGAGTTTTTGTTCTTCTGACTTTGTTATTATTAATCTTATATTTTATTACCAAATGTAATGGTACCAAAATATAGTCCTGAAATGAAAACAAAGCTTTCCCAGAGACCAACAAAATATCCCTCTGCATAAACAGATGTACAATCAGCCAGAAGAACATGACCCTCTTTTTCACTGGGTCATTTCAGCTCTTGTAGCCACAAGTATTTTGTAACATATATTCCATCAATGTTTTGACAGAGCAGTTCCAGTAAGGATCATAAGGAAGCAGTAAATTGGGAAATACCTGTCATCAAACTTTTTATGTTCAAGTCCACAAGAAGATTATGTTAAATATTTTCATTCTTCACATTCCTTTTATTCCAGTTAGCAACATACAAAGACTGCACAGAGCCTCCTTTAACTGAGCTAACAAAGCAAGCAAATTCTACAGTAACAAGAATGGACAATGAGTAGATAAAGCCCACCAAGAAAATACTGGGCTACCCACACACTTCTTTCCAGAGCCATTCACATCAAAAGTTATACCATGGAAGAATTTGGCCCACTGTAATCGTCTGGCATATTTGACTACTCAGGGTCACAAGCCCCAGTGAAAACCACTATATACCAAGTGCTGTACAGATACATATGGCTAGTTTTTGAGTGGCTTTAACCTACCAACACAATGGAATAAGGGGTGACATGACATGTCATTCCTCATACAAAATTAAAGGAAAGCAGGAACTGCATGCACTATACTTTCTCTTCTCATCTACTTTTCCCTAAGTGGACATGGAGGGTTTGAAAGAGGGAGAAAACGGGCAATTCCTTGGCTTCATACACTCCCAACATATCAGCCAGTAGAAAGGGAGAAGCTGCAAACTGTTCACGGTTGCATCAATTGCTTCGTTTCAGAATAGGGAAGCAGGAAAATTAAAGTAAAATCCCAGGACTAGGACTCTGCTAGATGTGCTGACCATGGGAAGGGCTTTGAGCTAAATCTCAGGGTAGACTATAAGAAGAAAACATTGTTGGGGAATTAACAACCTAAGGGCAGAGTTTGGCCCAGAATGCTTAATGCTTCTTCATAAATGGTTAAAAATCATGGTTTCTGACTATGCTATTAAAAAAGTAGCTTCACTCCCCATGCTATAATAAGAATGGTTTGCTACATGAGGGCTAATTCCTGTTAAATTGAGCCTGAAGCAATTAGCCTATTTTTAACTGTCAGAGTTAATTGTTATTTGACCCAATTAAAGATTAGTACCTGTGTTACACCTGTCTGAATTGCATCTCCACATGAGTATAAAACAACCAAAACTGCAATGGGCAATGCTCAAAAGGAAGATGCATTTAATATGGATTTGGCCTCTCTTTAAACAATTTATTTTATGGAATTAATGTTCAATGCTGCAGGTTCCTAGAAGAATCTTGGTTGGAGGGGTTAGTCTCCGTCAGCAGAAAGAATAGGCCTAATTTACCCTGTTACAATGTGGTTTACAATGTGGCTAGTGAAAGCAGAAATTGTTCCCTCTGGGCGTGTGTAGATGATATGGGCGTTAATGTACAGTGCCTGAAAATTTTAATGCAGCTTTTTTGGTGCAATGCATTTGTGTTTCCACGACAGAGTTCTTTTTTGCATGAACCGCGCTTTTAAGTGAGTGAAGCCTTGTGTGTCATTCCCTACAGATTTCAGTAGGGGGAGTCAAATACCAGTTTACCCCCTGTAATGTCTTTCCTAATGTATTACAGCAGGAGGCGCATGTAAACCACCCGGCCTCTCCAGTCCCTGCCCCTGGACTTTCACTGGACAATCCTGACTCTCACTGGGAGTCTCCCCTGGGCACGGTTACGGTCACCCCCAAATTCTTGTCACTTGCACCTGCCTATGCTCGGTTGGTCTGGTCTCTCTCCATCAGTACACAATTGCAAAGACCCCATCCCAATCCCAAAGACAAGCCATGTGAATCCTCCCCTCCCGTTCCCTTCCCATCCCACCATGTTACAAATATATGTATTTTTTCTTTTATTTACTATTGCTGCTATGATAACTGCTATGATATCATAAAGGTAGTAAGAGATACCACAGTCCAGGACCTAAAGATAACTGTAAGAAAAGAACTATTTTGAACAGGTACCAACTCGTTAATTTCTAACATTTTGGGGTAAATGTACCCAGTCAGAAGTCAATGGTTTTTCAAATGGAGCTCAGTATAAAATTCACCAAAGCTTAAAGTACTAGCAGCTTCTGCGAACCACTTTAATAAGTAATCTGGAATTGATTCTGGATTTTATTATTAGTAAAGTGGAACCCACATATATATAGGCTGTCTTTATCCAAGGTAATGTAAAAATGTTTTGTAATAGCATGTCCATGTAATTCATGCTAGATCATGACAAATCACTTTACAAGGCTTCATTCTGTGGCATTTGTCATTCTGCCAAAGGGTGTGTTACTTAGAAAGGAGATTGTCAGGCATGAGCGGAGACTTTGCTTTCCACCTTTTTTTACCTGAACTACAACTGAGGCTCTGATAGTTTGATTCTATTCCTAATATTTATGTAAAAAATGTGTTTGAGTGTTATTCAAAGAGCCTGTTATTTACTTCTTTATTTGCTCAGTGCTGAACAATACATTTTCACTTTTGTGATATACACAAATCCTTTTAGACTGTAATAGGTAACCTTACATAGAAGGGAGGTATTCTGAGATGTGACTTATACTTAGCTCACATATTACTGACCTACAGTCTAATAGAACTGTATGAAGAGATCCCATCACTCTATAAATTTAGCAGGTTGTAAAAGGGCATGGATATGTCAACTGAATCATTCCTCTGTTACTGGAAAAGCAACTTTGCTGCAGTAACGTTCTGTACTTTAAAGGTCACAATGAACAGGGCTCTGATAAATCAGGCTTGACAACCACACAGTGAGTCAATGATAACAAAACAAGAAGCCTTAAAGTGAGTAAACAATAGAGTGGCTGGAATAGCCAGCATTCTGGATTATCCCAATTACGTTAGATCAACTTGAAAATAGAAGAGTTTCTATGGTCTGTGACATCTTTAAAGAGCCCATCACAGTACTAATTAAGCATCAGGATATTAGGATGATTTCCTTTATTTATGCCCTACTGATTTGGTACAGTAGCTGTTACAGCTAGAGAAGGAACTTGTCCAAGCTTCTATTTTTCTCTCTCAGACTCATACCTACACATAAATAATCTCCTTATTCTTCAAGAAAAAGATGGTTAAACTCCTGGTTGGTTAATGCATTAAGCTTTCTGTCCATATTTCTCATTGCAAAGGTCACCATTTGTGATGCTGAAACTAGAATGATGGGACTCAAACAAATATAAACATAATTTAGGATAGCAGATTTTTTTATGGTATCAGTGAAAACTGGTACTACATGAGCAAGCTTGAAAAAATGTGCCTCTGGCACATTCAAATAGCCCATGACTAAGGCTGCCTGCAGACCTTAAAAACCAAAACAAAAACTGTGCTTTACTTTAAACTCAGCACGTTCCCAAGCCCTGTGCATGCCCAGAAGAGGCAGCACCTTAATTGAACCTGGCTTGCCTGACATCTCTACAGATCGAGTGCTTTAGTGGGGCTTTTTGGCACCTTTATCTAATAGCTGATTGAATAAGCTTTAGCTACAATACCAAAAAGCCCCACTGAAGCACCCAATCTATACAGATGCTGCAGAGCTGGGTCAAAGTAATGTGCTACTTCCGGTAAAAAACCGGGGTGGGGGGTTGTTCTTTTTTTAATGTCTGCAAGCAGCCTTAGTGTTTAAATTTCAGGACACACTAAATTGAGGATAATGCCATTGATTGTTCTCTTATGGATATTTTTATAGATTCACAGTTAATTTATGTCATCTAACTGAATATGGATCAGTCAATTGACAATATAGATAAGTCCTTCAACTCTTAGCATATAGAAGAGAACTCAATATACCCACAGGTCTGTCCAAACATTTCAGCTCATTGCCTAAGTCTAGTCATCAGAGCTTAAATAAAAGACTGTAACTTAAAAACACTGTAGGTGTTAAGCAATCCATTTGGTTTCATAATTCCTGTGTGTTGTCATCTCTGTGCTTGGAGTGCTGTTCAGAAAGCACAGATAAGAATCTTGGAGAATCTCTTAAGATAGGGGTTGGAAACCTGCCACTGCTGTTGACTTCCTTGGGACTGTCAGGTACTCAGCACTGATCAGTACTTGGCACCTAGTTACTAATTTGGAAATTGAGATTGTATTTCCCCAGACACCTAAAAATACCCTGATCTCCAAAGAGCATATTGAAGAAATTCTAGAGATTTTTCATACAAATGCTTGAATGTTGGTCAATAGTGCCCAAAGTAGTTGGCAAGGACAAGTGTGGAATTGTTACTGGAGGACCATTAATGCTGGCAGATGCACAGAAGTATCTATATGTATCAGCCTACATGCCCTATGTCTGCTGCTATAGGTGGCAAAAGTTTCTGTTACTTAGAGAGGTAATGTAACAATGCTGGCAGAAATGTGGCATTGCACTATGATATAAATATGTGCAAACTGTTGCCAGCACAACTCTATAGCATAGACTATGTTTTAAGTACAGTAGGACAAACTTGTCCGAACTGCAATACTGGCTGGCAATTAACCTATGCCACACATGGTTTTGGCCCTTAAAGTTTAAAACTGTTTTGATTTTTCAAATGACAGGAAGTAAAAAATAAAGGCGTGTTAAATAAAGGGGTGTTTAAGTAACAGAATAGGACACTAGATGCTGGGTTTTTGATTGTAGCCATGGTGGCCTAAGGACAAAGGTAGGCAAGGTTCTTTAAGTAGATGTGATATCTTTTATTAGACCAAACAAGTAGCTGGAAAAAAGTTCTTAGCAAGCTTTTGGGTGCAGTCACCCTTCTTCAGGCATAGAGTCTCTGACCAGTAGAAACTCCCTATGCCTGAAGAAGGGTGACTGCACCCAGAAGCTTGCTAGGAACTTTTTTCCAGCTACTTGTTTGGTCTAATAAAAGATATCACATCTACTCAAAGAATCTTGCCTGCCTAGGACACTAGATGGCCACTAGTAAAATGGTTCTTGTGAATTAGGATACAGACAAATGTAAAAATTGTGCTGATATAAAAAAATATCAATGTAAACGTTACCATGAAACTGTTACATCTGCATGACTCTATAGCGATAGAAGTGTAGCAAAGCAACTCCAACTTTAAACCTGTTCATTCAGGGTCAAAGTTAGGGCAAGCTGTCGAGGGCAATTAAGCTGCTTTATGTCCCTACGGGCTCATGTGGATGCAAACAGCTGACATTTACTCCTGAACAGCAGCTCCCTCTGCCTACCTCTTTAAAGCAGCTAAACTAGGGGAAGGCAAAATATGGCCTGCAGGGCCCCTAAAATATATATATAAAATTAATATTTATCTGCCCCTGGTTGCCTGTCAAAGATGACAGGCAGGACTTAGTGGCAGTAGGACCCAGGAGGAGGCGGCAGCAAAGCTGGCCTGCCCTCACCCCCGTCCCCACAATCGGAAGCTCCTGGGCTTGGGACCCTGGGTTTCTTCCCACCTCCTTCCACCTAAAAGGGAAAATTCAGATAAGGTGTGTGTGTGGGGGGGTGGAACCACAGGTGATTGCCCCAGTCCTCTGGGCCGGGCCAGGCCAGACCAGTTCCTGCTGAGTCCTGCAGTTCAGCGATGCAGCCAGGAACCACGTGGTGCTGGAATGGCTGGCAGGTGATGGTGGGCAGGAAGTGAGTAAATGGTGGCAGCATGTGGGGTGGTGAGTGGCTCCTCCCTCTCCCTGCCGGCACAGCTCAGCCTGGCACCATGGAGCCCCTGACAGTCTGGTCCTCATGCTCCTGCTGCCCCACCTTGGCCCCCACCAGCCCTGGCCCTATGCTCTTTCCCAGCTGTCGCTGCACTCCTGCTGCCACTCACCTCCCCACCTGCCACTGCCTTTTTTCTGCTTTCCTGCCCACCACTGCCCACCAGCCATTCCAGCACCATGTAGTTCCCTGCTGTATTGCCAGACTGCAAGACTCATCAGGAGTCCGTGCGATTCTCAACTGGCTCCATGCAGTGCCAGGCCAGCTCCTGCAGTCTCGGCTATGCAGCTGGGACATGGTACCAGAGCAGCAAGTGTGTGTGTGGGGGGGATAGGAGGGGCAAGTGGGGGCAGGGGGCCCACACCAATGCCCTAGGGCCAGGAGCAGCAGGAGAGAGAGAGAGAGACTGCCATA
>NW_017729029.1:47639409-47646442 GCF_001723915.1 Gavialis gangeticus
CTGAAGTCAGCCTTCCTGAAGTCTAGCACTTCCACCCTACTAGTTACTTTACCCACTCTACGCCTATCTACCCCCACGAACCCCCTACACACACCCACACCCTCCACCATACCCCAAATACCCACATACCCACAGCCCCCCACAAACTTATACCCACCCACCTATACCCCCCACACCTTCCCCACAACATACAAGGGTAAAACTTCATTTTAAGCCATTATATAATCACCTCTATGTACACTATGCAAACACAAGTAAATCAGGACAAAAATATTTTTTTGAAATCAAAGTAATAAATGTTGTAATAAATGTTTGATTTTTAGAATATAATTTGGTATTTTTCTGGTTCTGAGATGGCAAGCCCCCTTGCCAAAAGAAGGACTTCTGGGGACAAGGGGAAGGACTTCCAGTGGCAAAGGTCAGGGGGCAGGATTTCTGGCTCTAGGATAGTGACTAGGGGTGGGGTACCTGCCAAGGGGCAGGACTACCCATGAGGCCCTCAACAGGTTGCCAAAACTTGGTAAGTGGCCCTCCAGCCAAAATAATTGCCTACCCCTGAGCTAAACTGTGTGATTGTCCATGCTCTTAGTATGACACAACTGGAGCTGGAATCAGTTTAGCAGTGGCTGTTTTGCAGATAGCTAACAGAGGAGGTCATACATGTGACATAAAGGTAGTCAGGCAAGGAAGAAATAAATATCTCAATTGATCCACTGTAAAGAAGCTTATAGAAGGTTGTAAAAGATAGTTCTGCTCCATATTACATCAGATGACAGAGGCTGAGAAATTTTGCTATTTGTCTGTATGTTATTTGTTCATGTAAAAATTCCGAGGGCAATTTCTAATTTTTTCTAACACTTCCTTTTCTTATTTAAAGCTGAATGATTTCCTTCTATGGTTTTTATCAATGGGCCAGGAGTTCTGATAAGATTGCTTCCTTCCTTTGCTAGATATGCTTGGACTTCTGCCATCCTATTTTGAAACATAGTACATTTGCCTTCCTGTCCTGGGCAGAAGTTAAACAGAGTAAGAGACAAACGAGCTTCATTCACAAATTTAAGCCAGAGGACTGATTCAAAAAGCATCAGAAAGTCAGACTAAGAGACTGCTTTGAATTGGAGTGGTTCAAGGACACTTGCACTTTTAGCAGTTACCTGCCACAAGTAGGGTCACACATTTATCAAAGGGAAAATCCTCTCTTCAAAGGCTCACTTGACTATTAACTACAGTGGTACTGCTAAACAAGAATCTCAACATCCTGCTAAACCAGGGCCCCAAACCTTTCTTGACTTTCCCTTCCCTATCACGCTGGCTTGGCTTGTGGACCTGTGGTATTGCAGACCCTCGGTTTCTGAACCTGACCCTCCATGTCTGGGTTTTCCAATCTACCTGCACAGGCTAGGCAAACCCCAGACAGAACTCCCTTCCCTCCCTTTTCCTCCTCCAATCTCGAAGACAGCATCAGCTATAGAGCTAGGATGCTTCAGCTCAGCCCTGCTTCTGGTACACACCAACAGAAGAGAATGAAAGTGCTCTGCTTTGGAGCACCTTCATCTGAATGCTCATGAACTGAGAGTTAATTTGTTGTGCAATCAGGAACTTTTTAAAGTGCTCTGCAGCTGTGCACTTCTGTCAGTGCACGGCTGTAGAGTGTTTTTAGTGGCTGACTGCATGACAAAACATCACTTCTGTCAGCACTCAGAGAGCAGGCGAGGGTTGAAAGGATTTAGAACTGGAATTCTGGACTCTCACTACTGTACACAGACCACTAGACAACGCATCTTCATGTAACAGAAAAAATAAAAGTTCAGATTTGACTAGGCTTTTAAGCATATCCTTCAGTTTAATCATATGCCTACGGCCATTCCTACTGAGCAAAATTTACCTACAGTTTTAATATGGCCCCCATAACTATAGAACCCAATCCCTTTGTAATCTTTAATGTATTTATTGTCACAAACCCCTGTTATCCTCATTAGACAGATTATGAACTGAAGCACAAGAAACTAAAGGTATGGAGGAATAAAACAATTGTATTGAATTAAAAGTGGGAAAAGACTTACCACTTATGAACTCACATAAGCTATTCCTTATAACTCTTTCATATGTCTGCCCTATCTTGCATCAAGCAGAAGCTAAACTGGGTATTTTACACCTGAATGAATCACCTGCTAAATGACTCTGCTTTAGCTTTTGTATTTACTGCATGGTAGAGCGGACACAAAATAGTTACAATGGATCCACTTTATCCATACTAAAACCTCCTCCTTTTAAGGAGTATAGTTATTTCATCTGTCCCCCTACTTGAGGACCTAGATCGTTAAAGGTATTTTAGTACCTACATCCTATTTAGGTGCCCAATTCCCTTTGGAATCACTGAAAGATAGGCACCATTTAGATCTGGCTTTGAGTAACTTTTGTTAGAGCAGCAAGTTGAACATGTGTCTCATGAGTCCCAGGAAAATGACCGAGCCACTTGCCATCCCCCTCTCTCATGCTGAAGTGGCCTTTATGGATTTGGGGTTAATTTAATAATACTAAACTTCTTTATTATTCTATATCTTTAGTGTGTTATATATCTTCATGGTAATTTACAAACATTAGGAACTCAAACCTAGGAAGCAGAAGGAAATTGAAGCAGAAAGGTTAGTGTCTCGCCTAGAGCAATAGAGACAGTCAGAAAGGGCTGAGAGGATTGGAATGCTGGAATTCTTGGCTCCTACTACTGTGCTTAGACCACTAGACCACAGATCTCTATGTAACGGAAAATTAAAAGCAATTACTTTGCAAGATTTTTTAATGCACCATTCCTATCACTCTATTTATATTGTTTTTCACTGTGGTCAAAGCTTATAATACATGTTTCAGACTTTGGATTTAATGTCAAAACATGAATCTGGAGACCCAAACCCTTTTAAGAATAGTATCTTTAATACACTAAACATTAAATTTTCGCCACGTTAATCAGCAGTTCAGTGTGGGATGACACTGTTTTTTCTAGCAGTGACTAACCCATATTATGATTTCACCTCTTAAATTTCCTTATGCAGTTGGTTTTCACTAGAAATACTGTTTTTCCAAGCCATAGTCAACTTAACCAAATCATAATTCAGGAATGTAATTCATTCCATATTATTGGAACTGCCACTGTGTTCAGTTGGGTGAATTACATTTTATCCTTTGAAGGCTGGGCATGGAGATTTATTTATGTGGACTTTTTTAGACTTTGGGAATTCAGGGAACAAATGTTGAAAATATTTTACATTTATATACTGATAACTTTTCATCATAAAGTAACTCTAAATGCCTGATTCAGTGTTGCCTTACAGATCTTTCACCCTGATTCTACCCCAAATAAGTGTCCTGGCTTAAAAAGAATGTATCCAGCTCTACTTCACTCCCTTCCATGGTAGTCCCTAGGACAGGAGGCATGTGAAGAATTTTTTAGAGGAAACAGTGTAGAACTGTACTATCATCCAGCTTTTAGTAACTGCCCAAAATAAGAGAGGAGAGTGCTATAAAAGTACCTTTATCTTAACCTTGCACTCTCTCCCAAGTTCAACTCTAGCACAACAATGAATTGGGCACTAAGTATCTTACAAATTTACAGTGAAATCACTTCACTTATCACTGCAATGCATTTCTGGGGATGGAAATATGCATCAGTTAGCCCAGGGATGTCAAACTCATGCCCCAGTAAGCCAGATGAGTGGTGCAGAACCAGTCCACAGCCCAGATGAATGGCATGTGGCTTGCCTCACAGACCGGGTCATGCCCACGAAGCTGCCCTTTCCCCCCATGTTGCATCCAGCACATGTGGTGCTTGCTAGAGGTGCACCAGGATCCACACTGCAGTGGGTGGAAGGAAGGCCCTGCATGCAGTGCAGGTCCCAGAACAGCCAGAGTGGGCACTGCATGGCACATGTCCCAGACTGGTGCAATTCCCAGAATGGTTGGGGACGGTGCAGTACTGCATGTGGCACAAGTCCCACAGTGATCAGGAGGACCTGTATTCAGCATCCTCTGTGTGGTCCACTTTGGACCCAGGATAGGGTGACCATCTTTTCAAAATGGAAAGGCAGGACACATGCCTGTCTCCCTCCCCACTCTCCCTACACTGTCAGTGGCACAGCCAGAGCACAGCCAAATGGGCGCAGATCAGGGCTGCCCGCTTTCGGCTTGGGACTCCCTGCCCTGCTGTCTTTCCCTCAGGAACCCCACACTAGCTGCATGCCCTTTGCCCACCCAGCAGCAGCAGGGGCCACACCTCCAATGCCACCGCCACCACACTTGCTGCTGCCAGGTGGGCAGGAGGCACATGGCCAGCACAGGGGGCTCCTGAGGGGAAGGTAGCAGGGTGGGGAGCCCTGAGCCCACAGTCGGCAGCCTGTCTCCAGCCCATATACAAATCTGGGGGCTATGTACCCTCCCATGCCCCCAGACCAGGACTTGATGTTCCCATTCCAGAACTGTCCCACCCAATTAGGGATGGGTGGTCACCCTAACCAGGGGCAGCAGCAGAGGCTAGATAATGGGGCTCTGAGGTCTGAATCTGGCCCACAGGCTGTATCTTTGGGTGCATGTAGACAAAATGGGGGTCCTAAATTGAAGTGGTGAGTTTTAAAAAACACCGCTTCAATTTAGGGCCGATTAAACCGCCAGGTCATGCACACACCCTGCTGACTTACCTGCCTGTCTGGCAGGGAGGGGAGGGTGAGCTGCTGGTGGACGAAGAGGTCCCTGGGCTGCAGCAGCAGCACCTGCCCACAGGCACCCGGCTCGGGCAACCCGGAGGGGCACCCCAGCCACAGAGGGAAGCACCAGGCCCTTGCACAGCTCAGGCAGGCTGGCAGGCTCTGGGAGGAGGAAAAAAAAAAGATCAGGCTTGCCGCTTTTCTTGGGCAGAGCTGCTATCCCAGGCTGCCTGCAGGGCTTCCTGCAGAGCCCTTGAGCTGCACAGAGCCCAGTGCTTTGCTCCATGGCTGTAGGGCAGCAAACTAAAACTCCTTGAACTCCTTGAAGGAGTTTTAGTTTGCTGCACCCCAAGTCATAAAAGGCACATCATGCGACCAAATTTCCTATAGTGGTTGGGATTAATGTGCAATATGCCACCGAGGTGTGCAAACACCAATACCATTAAAGCGGTGCAAAAGCATTTAGCCTGCTTTAAAGTGTTGTGTACACATGCCTCTCATTTAATCTACACATGGCTTTAGACACCCTTGAGTTAGCCTATATAGCCGTGTTCCTGAGGAGAAAGTGAAAAATACCAAATCAAGTGAAGTTAAGCTGTGGGCAAATTACTGTAGTTTCTTACATAGTACATGCCCCCAGTTAAGATATGTACCTTGTTTTTGTTAGGCAGAATGTAGAAGAAAAGATTTTTTCCAGGGTCATGGCTGACTGTGGCATAGAGGAAATCCTGAAAACACAGAATGTCCAGGAAGTGTGGCATCCTAGGAGACAGTCCAGGTGAGGAACCAGGAACTTCCTGGTGTGGCAGGACAGCAACAAAGTGAGGCCCCATATTTTTGCAAGGGCAGTTGCAAGACAGTTACTTCTTTACTGTAAATAGTTTTTATATAATTTCCTGTAAATAAAGTATTATCTCTACAGCACAAGCTTTATTAAGATACTGCAGATTGCATGCAGCAGCTCACTTGCCTTGAGCCAGGTCAATTGCTGCTTCAGTGCTCAGCCAATAGCTACTGCAAAATTCCTTAGCAACTGTGAGAAGGTTAACATTGGACTTCATTCATAGGCAGCCACTTTTATTTTTGCTAGGAAGGGAACCTAAACTGATGCCCCCCTCCCTCCCAATGGCACAGCCAGAGCAGAGCCTAGTGGAGTTGATGGAGGGGTGGGGGCAGATGTGGGCTGCCTGTTGCAGGCTCCCTGCCCTGCTGTACTCCCCCGGGGAGTCCTGTGCCAGCTGTACCACCATGGCAAGGCACCCCCTGCCTGACTAGCAGCAGCAGCAAAGGCAGCAGTAGCAGCACAGAGTTATGCCCCCGCTGTTGCTGGGCAGGCAAGGGGTTCTTGCCATGGTGGCATAGCCAGTGCAGAGCTCCCAAGGTGGAAAGCAGCAGGGTGGGAAGCCCTGAGCTGACAGTGCACAGCCCACATCCACCCCTGCCCTGTGCATAAATCTGGGAGGCACATGGCCCCCCTTCTCCCATCTCCAGTAATACACAGAGTGACAGGGAACCACCACTACCCACCGCCCCCTGGATGAGCTGCCCATGACTCTGTTCCACTCCCTGCCCCAGCCCCAGCCCCTGCCCTAGCTGGTCAGTGCCCCATGCCCAGCCCCTGCCTCACTCCTTCTCTCATCATGGGGGCCTCATAGTTTCATAGTAAGTAGGGTTGGAAGGGACCTGAGCAGATCATCAAGTCCGACCCCCTGCCATGGGCAGGAAAGAGTGCTGGGGTCAAATGACCCCGGCAAGGTGATTATCCAGCCTCCTTTTGAAGACACCCAGGGTAGGAGCAAGCACCACTTCCCTTGGAAGTTGGTTCCAGATCCTAGCCGCCCTGGCTGTGAAGTAGTGCTTCCTGATGTCCAGCCTGAACCTACTCTCCGTCAACTTATGGCCGTTATTCCTAGTTACTCCTGGTAGTGCTTGGGGGAACAGGGTCGCTCCCGTTCCCCACTGGTCCCCCTGGGTAAGTTTATAGACGGCCACCAGATCTCCTCTCAGCCTTCTCTTGTGGAGGCTGAACAGGTTCAGGTCCTGTAGCCTCCCCTCATACGGCCTGCCCTGCTTTCCCCTCATCATGCGAGTGGCCCTCTTTTGGACCTTCTCAATGCTGTCCACATCCCTCCTGAAGTGCAGCACCCAGAACTGGATGCAGTACTCCAACTGCAGCCTAACCAGTGTCGCATAGAGTGGGAGGATCACCTCCTTAGACCTGCTTGTGATGCATCTGTGGATGCATGATAATGTGCAGTTGGCCTTACTGACTGCATCCTCACATAGATGGCTCATGTTCATCTTGGAATCAATAATGACTCCAAGGTCCCTTTCTGCCT
>NW_017729029.1:47647083-47647964 GCF_001723915.1 Gavialis gangeticus
TGCTCCTGGATAATTTTCTCAAAGAGCTTCCTCAGGACCTCAATCTGCCCTCTGCCCATAAACTTACCTGCAGTCAGCTGGGGAGCTGCTCTCCACCACAACCTGGGGCTGTATTACTGGCCACATACACGTGTGTGTACACACATGCACATGGCAAACCCTGCATCTCACTCCCTGCAGCCCCTTGCACGCTGGAACTCTGCCAGCTTGCAAGGGTAAACCCACCGTTTCCCAGGTTTTTCCGCAGTGAACAGAAATCCTGGATCCCTGCCTTGCACTAGGAATCTGGGACACATGCGGTCTTGGAGTCATGCAACCCATGACTAGGATTTGATGTTCCCATTTTGGGACTGTCCTGCCCAAGTGGGGATGCGTAGTCACCCTACCCTCTTTCTAAGGGGGGCCAGGTCCCCATGAACTTGGTGCCTATGATCAGGGATCCTGGTTTTCTCTGACAAAAAACCACAAATTCTCTCATAAAAACCCCCAAAATCCGTTATTAAAATTAAAAGCCCCTCACTGCCCCCAGAACAGCCCCCCGGCCTCTTGACACCACCCACAGCCCTCACCCCCCAAACCTGCCAGGGGGGCCCAGCTGCCAGGGCTATGGGGCCAGGGACCCAAGTCTGCAGCTCCCTACCCCTAACAGCAGGCAGCTGCAGCAGCAGCAGAATGGAGCCAGCTCCCCAACTGCTCTGGCTGTTTGAGTGGGAGTGGGGCTGGCTCCTGCCCCCCCAGCCCTGCCAGTGCCCCACAGCTATGACCCGCAGCCCCCTGTAAGCCCCATTTACCTCAGGTTCCAGGAGTGAAGAGTGAAGCTGAGATGAGCAGAGCCATGGCTGACTGAGCACTTCAGGTCCTGCCCTTCTCCCTCCCCCTTC
>NW_017729029.1:47652964-47666925 GCF_001723915.1 Gavialis gangeticus
TCTGCAGCTCCCTACCCCTAACAGCAGGCAGCTGCAGCAGCAGCAGAATGGAGCCAGCTCCCCAACTGCTCTGGCTGTTTGAGTGGGAGTGGGGCTGGCTCCTGCCCCCCCAGCCCTGCCAGTGCCCCACAGCTATGACCCGCAGCCCCCTGTAAGCCCCATTTACCTCAGGTTCCAGGAGTGAAGAGTGAAGCTGAGATGAGCAGAGCCATGGCTGACTGAGCACTTCAGGTCCTGCCCTTCTCCCTCCCCCTTCCCCTCTGGGCAGGGCTGGGGGTTTCCTGCCCTGTTTGCAAACAGCTCTTGCAGGCTGGAACTCAACCAGCCTGCAGAGCATTTTGCGAAAGCAGGGAATCCATGGGTTTCTCTGCTAAAAGGAGAAATCCGCGTTTTCTCTGATAAAATGGGGAAATCCGTGGTTTACTGTTTTTCCATGGGAAATGGAAAGCCAGGATCCCTGCCTATGACTGTTCATTCTGCCTCCTGGGCCACAAACAAGTGGCAGCCATTAAAGCACAGCATATGTATGCTTCTGTTCCTCCCTGCTTCTATTCCAGCAAAAGAAAACAAACAACAACTTTCCTGGTTAAGACATGCACCCTAATTTTGGAGGGCTGATCTTGCAGGGGACAAGGTGCATGTGGCATGTGCATAAATACAGTAGATATTGGAAGAGTTCACATGAGGTGGAATTTGGCCCAAATGGTGCAACAAATGCTGCAAATGAATAATGGTCATCTTGAGCTAAATCATATAAACATGGGATTGAGACCTGAACTTGTAGGTAGTTAAGAATTTGGTGTTTATCTTGTAAAAACAGCTAACAGTACAGATAACTTTAAACGTTACTGAGCATAAACAAGAACAATATCATGTCCTCTGTATCTGCTATGCTTTAAATGTTAATGCAAAATTCAGGAACAAGTACAATACATACTGAAGATTCTGGTAGAACCAAACTGTACTCTTTCAGCCTGAGTATCTTTGCCAGCTTTGAGGAGATGTGGGAAAGGAAAGAATCCTTCTGACTTAGGTCTGAGAGGGGAAGAAACATATGGAGCCTCTGGCAAAGAGAAAATATCATGGAGCCTCTAGGCCCCCACCTTGGGGGGCTCCAAGCCACCTGCCCCCACTACTCTAGTGCTGGCTGAGCAAACCCCAGAATGGACCTCCCGCCCTGGCTTCTCCCCCTCCCATCCTGAGATAGCACTGGAGCTGGGAGAGTGAGGGCAGGACTAGGGGAAGAGGTTACACACATGGTGATTCTCTTGCTGGATGAGCTCTAAAATGGAACTCGATCTTCCACCCTCCTGATTCAACACCAAATGACTGTTGGGTCAGGAGGATTAATCTAACTCTTGGTGCTTTCTGTAAAGCACCATGAGTTAAACCAGGGAGTCTGCCAGCTCCCTCTGTGGCCGTAGACAAGCCACTTTTACCTTTCGACTTCAGTTTTGTTGAGAAGATTAAGTCCACTAAAAAGAGTAGCAGTAATCTAATCATGTTTTTACCATCAAGTATAAGGTCCACAGTTTTCAAATGGGAAGAAGTTCTCCAACATGAGACCATCCTACAGTGTTAAACCAACATAGTAGGTAGCTTGCAAACTAAGGGTTAGGTCTTTTTCGCACTGGCAAAACCCCCATTGAACTCAGTCTGACCTGTACTCATATGGAAAAGTTTTGCAAGGTTCTATAGACATTACTCTAAATGCCCAAAGAATTTAGTAGAAAATAAAATAGTTTACTTTTAAAGATCTGTAGAAATCTATGGCAGGAACATAACCAATATTATAGAATTTTGGAATCAGGTTTATGTTCTATTAGATTTGGATGGACTTTCCCATAAGGACAAACACTTCAGTTGACTTGTGGCAACTCACCATGTTTCAGGCCCTGTATTTTTATCTAAACTTTACAACTTCTGCATGGATCAGGGAATGATGGCAGCTAATGAATTTTCCTTATGTCACCTGTTTCTCCTTGCTAGAAGCTCCAGGACATTTTCCTTCCCTTCTAAGACCTAAGCTTTACATCACTTTATTTTTCCCATCCATAAAAGCCATTGCCAGTTCACTCAGAAGGACTGCCTGAAAATTACACGAGACTCTTGTCGGGGTCAGGGGTGAGGGACTTAACGGTGGGGGTCTACTACAGACCACCCAACCAGGGGGAAGAGCTGGACTGGGAATTCTCAGGTCAGCTCACGGAGGCAGTTAAGCCAAGGGACGTGGTGATCATGGGTGACCTAAACTATCTGGACATCTGCTGGGAAAAGCAGTCAGCCAGGTGTGACCGCTCACGTAGTTTCCTAGCCGAGTTACAGGACCTCCATCTAACCCAGGAGGTGCACAGTCCCACCAGGGGAAATGCCTTGTTGGACCTGGTCCTGGCTACAGGCAACAACCTGGTGAGGGGACCGCGAGTTCTTGACCACCTGGGCAATAGCGATCATTGCCTACTGGAATTCACCATCCAGCACAGGGTGTCAAAGGCCTGCATGAAGGCAGCAGCCCTGGACTTCAGGAGGGCAGATTCCAATGAGGTAAGGAGACTAGTTGGGGAGGTCCCAGAGGGGAGGGGAGTTGGGAGTCCAAGAAGAGTGGTCGTTCCTTAAGGAGACGATCCTCCAAGCCCAAAGGGTGACAATCCCCATGTGGATCAAAGGGGGCAAGAGTGCTCAAAAGCCCCCATGGCTCACCAGAAGCATCCAGGAACGTCTCAAAGCTAAAAAGCAGGCATATACCTAATAGAAGAGAGGGACAACCACCAAAGAGGATTATATCTCCATTGTTCGAGATTGTAGGGGGACTGTTAGGAAGGCTAAGGTGGAAATGGAACTGGGACTATCTCTCTTAAATACCCTCAAAATTACCTCTCAGAAAAGTCTTAAAGGAGCCTTCACAGCAGAAGATACATACTACTACAGTACCATCCTGCCTTATTATTTTAATGTTTGCACTGTTAAGGATCTAGGAACCTCATTGATCACAACACCTTTTGGGTTTTGTACAAAAGTAGAATTAAGGCATCAACTTTGATAAAAACAGTCCAAAAGACCAGATTAGCTAATTTCTCAGCTAAGGTATGACTTGCCCCTCGCATAGTACTTCCAGGAGTCTTTTAATGGTTCCAAGTGATGCAGTTTCAGCACTTCCTCTGGGAGAACATTTTACGGTCTAATAGATCCCAGGAAAAAAACACAAACATTCTTCATATTAAGCCTAGTTTTTCTTGTTCTTATTTTGATCCCATTGTTTCTCATTATCTCTCTCTGTATATTGAATCTCTGTCACCAACAGGCAAATACAGTTGGAATTCCTGATCTACCCTAGGTTTGAGGTAATTCTACAGGAAATAACACCCTGGCTTAAAAGTACAGTGACAGAAATGTATGTTGTAGTGAAATATTTAAACATTGAAAGCATGCTACCAGTGGACTGCAACAATAGGGAAGTGGACCAGAGAAAGAAACAACCAAACTATCAACTTCTGGCCACAAAAGCACATAAAGGTTTCTTCTCCCAAGTCAACCTGTAATGTTTTTCCCTCCTATAAATAGATGCTCTGCAAAAATTCTGCCTTTATTTTTTTTTACAACCATAATTACTGATCACCCTGAAATGACAATTTCTGACAATTCCATAGATACCAAAATTAAAAGTGTTCAGTTTTCACTATCTTTTCTTCTCTATCCTTTGCACTGTTAGGAAACCACTTACTTTTCTTTTTTTCATTGAGTAAAGCACAGTTATGCTCAGTACAACTGCTTCTGCTAAACAGAGTTTTTTCCTAGACACTATACTGCTATAAGCAAATGGAATTTCTCCCTTCATACTATGTAGGCAGGGTGGTTTAGGGACAAAAGGATCTAAGGTCTTACCCTATTGTCAAGCCTCCAATAGCCTTAATGATATTTGATTAATTAAAGATTACCTCTGTGATTACAATGTTTTATTTAGTTGCTCTCCGTTTTTACAAAGCATTTTTCCCCTCGAGTGGAGTAAGGAATAAATAAAAAATCCCTTTAACTGCAGACTTGGCAAATAAATAAGGTGTTCCACATTTTTCTAATCGTTAAAGAAACTTAACAGTTGAAATCTGACTTTAAAATAAAGGGCTAAATTTATCTCTGGTTTAAAACCACTGACTACAATGAATATACACAAGAGATGCACTCGATCCAAAAAAATTTAAGAGAACATGTGCTGTTTTCATTCCATGCCTTGCATAGTTTAACTTACTTAGTACAACCATAATCCAAATGATCATGCATTTTTGTATTGTTCTCTCATTCAGAAATGTAACCCTCACCAAATGGGTTCATTAGCCCCACAGCTCTAGTAGAGGATTATTTCACGAGGCTACATATGTAAATATGTTGGTCACTGCATCTTTCAGAACAGAAGAAATCCTTCTTCTTATGAAAACCAAAGCAAAATGGCTGCCAAACATCTGTGAAAAATTGAATGTTATCCACTTCTAATCTGAAACCTGAGTAGACAACTAGTCATTGGCCTCTTCTGTCTAGACTAGCTGTTGTTCCCCACCCCCCCACTGCTGATATATTCTCCAAGATGCTAAGCCAGGAACCTACAGGCCTAAAAGAGAATGTTCCAAATGACTAACACTTCCATTCAAGTCCTCAGACCTCCCCTGTATTTTCCCTTCTTTCACCTGCAACATCACTTTAAGAATAGAAGGGCAGGATTTTGAAGTCAGCAAGCACTAGCAGCTATGAAAATAAAATGCCTCGCAGAGGTTCTGAGAGCATATGTGCCCTGGTTTTAATTTGTGTTACATAGAGGGCCTCTAAAAGTGAAAAGGCATGTTATGTGCTTGAGGCCCCCTCCAGCTGAAAGAATAGAATGAGAATTTAAGTTCAATGCAAGCTGTGACTTCATACTTCTAACAATTCTTTTCACACAAAGGTTTTTTAATCTCTTCAGAGCTTCATTACTAACTTATTTCTTTGGAACTCTATTTTAATCTGCTATATAATACTGCCATTCAAGGATCCTAAAGCACTTTCAAAAATTTATTAGGTTTCTAAATCACCCCAACCTTAAGAACTAGATAATTAGTAATATCCCTTCCTGTGACATAAGTAAACTGAGGCACAGAGAGATGCCTTCTGATAAAAAAAGGCAAGAGTGACCCTATTTTTGGGTGACTCATTTTTAAGGTGGGGCAGCCTGAGACATTTGGGACCTGATTTGAGGGTCTCACAACTCACAAATTAACTGAGGTCATTGGAATGATCTGCAAAAACTGGGCCCATAAAAATTCATGGCCACTTTAGAAAATGGTTTAAGTGGTTTGCTGAAAATAATGGAGCAAATCAAAGACAGAACCAGGAATTGAGGTATAAGACCATCTAGTCCTAGGCTCTACTTACTAGATAACACTACTTCAGTTGGTCTCTTTAATGGTTTAACTGCAACAGCATTTCTGAACAGTATATTAAAATATTTAAAGTTTAGGCTTTCATAGTGTAAAGTATGCCTACAGTTCCACAATGAAGGTCACTATATGGACTGTGCAGCAAAAATGGTCTAGTAAATTCATAAAAATATAAAATCTCTCTCTGATGTGAAGCCCTTGTAATGCCAGTGGAATTTAAACTGGGTTAGGCAGGATTCCCCAAAAAGAACAACTTCTCAAAGAGTCAGTCTTGCATAAAAGACAGGGAGGACCATATTTTTCCTACCTGCTATTATATCTGAGGAGCTGCACTTGTTTGTCAGGGGCTCCTTTGGAAAATGTTGTTCTTCTGTGGGTGCACTTACACATCGCCCTATGAAAATGTAGAGATGCACTATGTCACTGTAAGGCGTGCCATGGCAACATAGTCACTCATCACATGGGTCTACACATGATCTCCAGCTACACTGCCATAGCGGTGCACTTCCCCAGTATACTGCACCACTGCGGCAACATAGTGGCAAAATCTAACTGTGCACTGCGTGTATGTTGCAGTAACCACCCGTACTGCATTGTGCTTTAGTACTTCCAAAAGGTGCTGTACCAACATTTCCATATGGTGACATATAGACACCCCTTGGAGTTTGTCACAGCGAGGGGTCCTAGGAGCAGCCGTGATCTCTCCTAACGCCCCCTACCGTGCCAAGTTCAAGATAAAGCACCCTCGTTCTCGCCCGCCACGTCTTTGATGTTATGTATTTTATAAGGGAGGCTGCCTTTTGTCACATTGGACACGGTGCTCTGGTTTATCCTGACCCCTGTTCTGTGTTGTTTGACTTGGTGCACCCCAGCCTTATGGGCTATGCGTGGCTCCAACCACCCCTGTACCACACCCCAAGCCTTGCAGATGTACCGGACGCTGTTTGGTCAATTTCCTTTTCTGCGCCCCACGGGAGCTCCCTGGCTTGTCTCGCAGCCTGCGCCCTCACTGGTGCTCTCTGGCTTGTCACGCAGCCTGCGCCCTCACTGGCGCTCTCTGGCTTATCTTGCACTGCCCGCTCTGGGGCTTCTCGCAATTGGGGCTCAGGTGGCCATAGCCATGCCTGGCCCCCAAATCCCCTCCTTGGGTCTTAAATTTCCTGTGGGGCTCAGGCGGCCTCAGCCTTACCTAGCCCCCAATCCTCTGCGCCCCTTCTCAGGGCTGGGGTCAGTGCACCCCTGAATGTTGTGCCCTCTCTGGCACCGGGGTTCCCACACTACTGTGGAGCCCCAGTGAGACCTCCTCCAACCCCTAATAGCCTTACCTGGTCCTCCGGTCTTATAAAACTACAAACAGAAAACTCAAGCCCCTTGGCTATAACAAAATCTAAGCCATCTGGCTAACCCTCATTCAAATCCCTACCAGGGAATTCCCCACCCAGTATCCGCGAACAGAAGTTACTCATGCCATTAGGCTTCTCTACTCTGCTTGCTCCGGCAGAGCTCCTTCTTCCTTGGCTGCTAGCAGAGAACTGCCTCCCTGGCCTCAGCCTGGATTATATAGGTCAGGCCCTGCCCCCTTCCGGTCAGCTGACCAAGTGCGGTTACCCCAGCAACCAGCACCTGTACCTCTTTATAGGAGCAAAGCACTGAGGTGCTCTGCGACAGAGTTATCGAAAGTACCCCTTTGAACCAACATTATGTGACCATTCCTGGGGAAGGGGGAATATTTTCCTTTTGATAGGAAGATGAACTTGAAGTCATCAAGTTAGAAATCACCAAGACAAATCCTATCATGTTCTGTAGAAGTGTGCACTTTGGCTTTATGGGGAAAGGAGAAAGATGAAGGCTACTGAATGACAAATCCAACCAACAGGACAAATAATAGACTGCTTTACCTGTTGGTGGCAAATCAGAGGTGTTCTGGATTTGTCTTGGTAGTCAGGATTGCTAGAGTGGTTATTAGTGGAGTGTACCAACCAGTGTACCTTTGTACCCAGAAGATAAGGAGGAGATAGCATGCTCAAGCTACATTCCCCACCCTTAATCACAGAACAGCTTATTATAATTGCAGAGTAAAGATGTTTGACTTATATGTCAACTCTCTGTAAATTCTTCTCATGATGTGTACACCCAAACCCCTCAATCATAACTTAAACTATGCAAGCATCTCTCCACTTCCCAGGAAAAACAGATGCATCTTACAGCCTGTCCTGAATATCCAAGGTCTGACAAACCAAAAAGAAGAAGGGGGTCCAAAATGTAGATGTGTTACAGTGTTTATGTTAATGAGTAGGAAAAAAAAATAAAAACAAGATGCAAAGGTGATATTAGAAATAACACTTAAATCAGAAATAGTTCTTAAGCAGAACAGATTAGAACCTGGAATTTCTATGCTAAGAAATGTTAACATTTTTACATTTGTTTTCATTCCCAATCAGAGCAATTAATTTTCTGCAAAATGGAATTTCTGAAAAATTTCATTTCAGAATTTTGATATTGTTGAGGTTTAGATTTTTAAGCATTCCAATATCTTGTTTGAACTTGATGTTATTGTTTCTATAGTTTTATTAGTTTTACATTATTTTATCATATATCAGTAGTGCATTATATGCAGTACTACTGATATGTAATAATTTGACTTAACAACTAAAATAATATTTTATGTTTATATTATTTTATTTTTAGACCTATTAAGGGCAGCTGCTATTTAAAGTGTCAAACTCTTCCAATACAACAGAGATACTTTGAGCTAAAAAAAGAGGTATATCAATCAGTGCTATGAACAGTTGCTCTTAATGATTTAAGTAACGTATACAATGCAGTTTCTGTACCTTTCCAGTTAAACAATGCACCTTTTAAATTCTAGTAATGGGTAATGATAGGTCAAAAAATTCATTGTTTATATGAGATTAATGTAATTCAAATCATGAATAGTTCAGTAATTAGTCTGCATGTTCCATACTATCTCCTCATTTATACTTTTGGGTCCAATCTTTTCTCAGTTAGAACTCCAAGGTCGCATCCACATGAGCACGGGGCATTTAGTTCCCTGGAGACAACCAGCAGCAGGACACCTTGTGCCACTGCTACTTGTCCCTGGGGAATGCCTGTGCCACGCACCCTCTGGTGCATGACAGGTTACACCGGGTGGGGTAGAGGAGGCTGGGGCAGCACTGGGCTGTCCCCAGCAGCCTTACCTGGGGTCTTGGGGGTCTCCTGGGGCTGCAGCAGCAGCAATCCAGCTGCTCAGAATATGGCCAGCAGCTGGAGTGTGGTTCTAGCCAGCCAGACTCTGGTTTTGAGTGGCATGTGCTGTCCCTGTGTGCACTGCACTGCTTTCTTTGGGTTTTTTTTAAACAGTTTTTTTTGACCCCTGGATAGCCAGGGGTCAAAAAAACAACAACATCCCCCCCCAACTCCCACGCTGCTCCCTTGCAGCACAGAGAACTGCTGAATGTGTAGTACATGATGCCACACAGCTCAAGTGGCCTTTATGGGTTGTTAGCCTACAACTGCTGGATCTGAAGCATAATTTGTTACAAGAATATGCAATAAGTATGAGGTTCTGTGCATATTTAGAGACAGATTAACCAGTGTATTACCTTCAATTAAAGTTAATCTAGCTTGAATTAATTTAGTGAAGTTAAGTAAGCATGATGCTGGAGTAACACAACGTTAGACCAGGATCTCAATGGAATAACACCAGCACAAATCTGGGAAACCTCAATAGTCTTGCATATAATATGCCTTGACATTTAAAAAAACCATATTTTACCATCTTTCAAGAAATGATAAACCATCTAAAGAAGGCTGGCTCTTCCATTCTGAAACTCATGAAATTTTCATTTCTGGAATGGAAGAGTATCAGCTTGTATGATGATCCTACTGTTATTTAAACATAGCCTTTGGTATTTAATAATTATAATACAGTTTTGTGCCCTATAGATTAGATCTGAGAATTTGTATAGTCGCAGCTGTGATCAACACCCCAAAATACCTCTTTTTTGTTACCATGGTATTATTTCCACTGAATACAGGAATTTCTCTTTAAAAATCCTAAGTACAGCTATATAGTCTATTGTAATTTTATTAATTTTAATAGATTAATATTTTCATTTTTGGAAGTTCATTTCCCTTTTAATGACACAGCATCTGAGATGTTTGTGTTAAGTCCTTCATTATGTTCGTCTTGCTTTAGTTTTCACTATGACAAAAGTTCTAAGTATAGTGATGATCAATAGAACTACAATCTGGAGAAAGAAAATAATAATAAAAGAGAACAGAGCAGTGGAGTATAGGAGGTATGTAGAACAATAGAGTCAGGATCACTGATGGGCCAATCTCAGTGGAATTAAAATCCATTTCTTAGAGTTCATAAGCATTTAAATTTGGGCTCTGGTCCTTGCTTCCAGCTAGTGCTCCCAGTGGCGTCTCCTTATTTTGCACTCAAATAGTGATTATACAAAATGCATAAACAACATTGTTGCCAGGTGCCCCAAATGAGGTCTCCTTTCCTCTCGAGTCAGTGCCCTCCTCACTGGGCCACAGAGGCACACTCCTTTTTGCATATTCTTCTTCTGGCTACTCACTCTTTGCCTCCTAATTGTTCAGTGGACCAGCATCAACAGAGGGAGCATACTCTTGGCCCTGCTTAGTTCATGCCCCGGGGGTTAGGGAATTTTAGTTGGAAATAAGAGATGTGGATTCAAACCTCTCCAGTCTAGGAGGACCAGAATACTATTTTGCTAAAAGGTGGATGTTTCCTTCTTCTGTATCCAACAGTACCTAGTTACAGTTTTTCTGTAACTAAATATTTGGGACTCACAGCATTTAGATGCTTGTGAGGGTGGACTTGAATTTCAGCTGAGCATAAATGAAAGTAGATGCCTCACTGCAAACCTTCTAAGCAAACTCAAAAAGGCCAAAATAAAGATGCGTAAGGAATCAAGATGTCCAAATAGCATAGTATTACTAGCACAGGGTAGATTACCATTGTGTTTAGATACCTAAAGGCTCTGAAAGTGCCATTTAGAGGAAGATTTGGATTTGACCCTTAGAATTTACTTAACTTTATGTTGAATAAAGCTGATGTATTCATTTCATTTACTTTTGCTCATTGAGTTATCAGTCCTTCCACCTTTATTCAACCCAGCAGTCCTATTGATACCAATCAATCTATCAATCAGAAATGCCACTGTACAACAGATGTGTTTACTACTTTCAGTTTTCAGCAGGGCATGTTAGGCCACCATGTTAAGGCTTCAAATTGATCAAACTTTATAGTCTCAAATGATACAGCGCCTTTACTTTACAATTTAACAAGTAATATATAGCCACAGGCCCAATGAAAAAAAAATCAAAGATCAACTTGTTTATAGTGTTTGTATGACACAGCCTTCAAAGGCTTTGGCCCTGAAGGCTTGTGAAGTGGCCTGCAATGACCGGCATAATAGGTCAAAGGGAAGAAAAGTATAACTTTTGACCATTTCAGTCTGTACTATACGTTTGCTTTTGTATTGAACTTGTAGTGAATATAAATAGGAAGATCTATAATCTTACATACTTTGACTGTTTTTCTTGGAATAGCTTTGCTATATGGCTTTTTCTTAAAGTGGCTATTTGACCGTTTCTCCTTTAGTATTTTGCAAGTTCCAAACAAGACAAATTACCTAGCTTTGTAAAGTAACATTCCAATATTGTGTAAATATTTACTACTCAGATCAGTATGTGGCACTTATCATGATCTATAAAGCAATTATTCTGATTTTCTCTTTCACTGACTTTTCTCCTCATCTTACTAGGACATGCTCATTCCCAAAAGCTATCTCCTGCAGAGAATGTGTCAAATTCACATAATAACTTAATGTCACACAGGCACTACATACAGTAGCAGCATGAATACAAAGCTAACATTAGTTAAAGCTTACCAGCTTCCTTTCATTGTTGTTACTGGCTTGGCTAAGATATTTTTAGCTTTGAAGCATCATAAGAATGAACACAGCAAAGATATTTTTAGACAAAACTTGCCTCCTCACCAGTACTCAAATAATTGATTCATAAGAAGGGGTTTTCTTAAACACATCAAATCCTATCTTTCCTAATTATACCAGGATTTTTATATACTATATTGTTTATTTTCAATTGCAAGAGAGTTCTTTCAACAAGACAGAAAACTGATTCTGTTGTTAGCCTCTGTACGTATCCTAGTAACAAAGACAATAAAAAATTTCCTTCTGACTTAAACTGAAGCAAAATCAAAACCCCAAACAACTTCCACAGGGAGTTCACAAATCAAAAAATGTTTTCTAGCATTAACTGGTAGTATACAGCTCATCTATAATATCCTTAGCAATAATAAAATAATGCAATTAGAACTTAAGTTAACAAATTTCTGAAGTATGGCCAGAACAGAATCCAGTTTGCTCTCCCATAATTCCTTTGGTCTGGCACTGCTCCTAAGAACTGAAAATTTTAAAAAGCAAATTGTGATTGGTTTTGAGAAAACCACTTGGGTGGCAGTCCAGTTTCTACATGCTTTGAACTTTCTATAATTCATTACATTATGTCATAAAACTTCAACTGGAGATGGTCCAATAATCAACTCCAGAATACTCCTGAACTCTATGACAGTAGTGTCCAATATTCAAAACTCAGTCTGGATGAGATTTTTGTGCTCTATCTCAATAATAAGCAAAATCAGAACCAGACAGTTCCTGTCCAACTTTTGGAGGCAGGGAGCTTAAATATAAATCTATATCTAAATTTTGTGACTGATATCCATCCACAAATATCAAAGATGAAAAATAAGGACAAGCCATTGTCAGTCTATTATGTAGCTTCACCTTAAAGTCTACTATAAAACTAGAAGCTGATGTTTCTCGCCTACTGTACCCTCCTCTTTATTCTCTCAAATTGATTTGATGATGTCGTATCAGAAATTTCATAGGCTAGGG
This sequence comes from Gavialis gangeticus, assembly GCF_001723915.1. Lineage (NCBI taxonomy): Eukaryota > Metazoa > Chordata > Crocodylia > Gavialidae > Gavialis > Gavialis gangeticus. Next base: position 47,665,323 of record NW_017729029.1, read on the forward strand.
ACAGACATTACACATAAAGCGGTTTAAATGAGCAAAAACTGGTTTAAACCTGTAACAGAACAGCTGTTCAGTGCACAAACCAGTCTGAAAATGACCGAAACCGGTTTGAGATATACCTGGTTGAATGTAGTATCAGACTTAACTGATTTGAGTCAAACCTGTTTATGCAATGTCTGTCCCAGACCCCTTGTTGATTTAAGTTAAACCAGACTCCCCCAGCATCCTGGCAGGTTCTCTGGGCTGGGCAGGGCTCTCTGCTCCACAGCAGAGCTGGCCCCTCCCCCCTGCTCCCTGGCTGCAGCTTGGCAGAGACTGCAGGGGTCTGCCTGGCTTCCCCCTGCTCCCCACCTTCCCTCCCCATTCCCTGCTAAACAGGGATTCCCCAGTCCCCTCTGCTTTAAACAGATCTCAGCATTAGCTAGCATTTTGTGCTGTGGCAGATGGGACAAAGGCAGAATCAACAGATAGCTAGTAATGTCCCTCTGTTTTCTTAATGGGGTGATAAAAACTGAGTTAGAGGTGATAAACACTGTTATCAATTCCCTGCTGGGCTTGTCAGAAAAAGGGAGAACCCCTCCCTAATCAGACCATCTTGCTGCGACCTGGCCATGCATCCCACCCCCTCAGCTCAGCACTGTGGAAGGGAGGGAAGGAGGGCTGCTCTAGGGCTCCCCAGCTTCTAGCCTGAGCCACTGCAGGCATGTGCCTGCATGTCTGGGATGTCTGTGCAGTTACAAACTGATTCAGCCTAAGCAGGTTAGACTAACTTGCAAAGATTAAATCAATTCAGGCTCAGGCTTTTTGAATGTCTGTCCCTAGCCATGAAGCAGAGTTGATATTAGTTTTCTGGCCTTCTAAGAACAAGCAACAGAAAACAGATGAGTATCAGAAATATAAATTAGGATCATTTACATTTTTGTTACTATGGTCAAGAGCAGTATGATTCTGGAACACAAAATGTGACTGAGGAGCTTAACAGTTTAAGATGCTAAAAACATTTTATAAGACACTGAGCACTCCCAGCAAATGCAGCATTAACTGAAGAAACACAGCATCACCGAGAAGCAGGCACTGGTCTGGATTATGCAGTGGCCAGACAAAAGAGAGTCAGGGCAGAAGTGAGAAAGAAGAAAAAAGAGAAAGATCCTGGTAGCAGAGGTGTGTTGTACCCTGGAGGGTATGCTGTTCAGTAACAGCTCAGCTAATCAACAGTCTAACGTACCTCCCGCTAAGCTGACGTTGTGTTTCAGTTGATAATGCAACTTCCCCGAGCCACTGTGTTTCAGAACAAGTTGTACTTGGCAGATTGCCATTGTGCTGAGTGATCCTTCTCCTGTGGGATTCCAGAGCTTCCACAAACACAACAGGTCACTTTCCACTAATGTGACATAAAAGAAAGAGATTGAAAATGTCAGTGTTGACATTGGCTGACTACTGAAATCAGTATGCAGAACGAGGCTCTGTTTACAATGCAGATGTGTTAAAGGGAAATCACGTAACCCTCTCTCCCCACTCCTTACTATATTGCCCTCTCTCACAAAAGCACAGGCTGACACCCTAAACAGCCAGATCATGTAGTTCGTATTTTGATTCTTTTTTTTTT
>NW_017729029.1:47667024-47681569 GCF_001723915.1 Gavialis gangeticus
TTTGTTTTTTTTTTTTTTTTTTTTTTTTTTTTTAATGAGTGCCCATCATGTTGATGGATGATGATGGGAGGAAATAGGATGCTGGGTTGTGTTGCTTCTAGGATAAAACTTAGCTTACCCATCTAGTCCACTACAACAGGTGAAGTACATGAGAACAATCACTTAAGACATTTCTGTCAAACCACCTTAAAAGCTATGTTGAAAATACCCTTTGGTGATACATTTGAAAGATTTTCTTCTTTCTTTTTTTCTTAAACTTTCACCATGCAGGAAGTGTAGTGTTCTGGCTGTAAATCTGTAAATTAGTGCTGGGTGGATGGTCTTGTGACACAAAATCTTTTACAGTAGGAACTTGCCCTAAACTGTCTTAACTATTTGCATTTATTCTTCAAGTATATTCTTACTTGAAGAAACTTGAATAGTTGTCAGATAAATTAAGTTTTGCAATTTTGGGGGGTGGAGGGGATTTGAGATGAATTTAAATGCATCTTTCAGATTAGACAAGCCAGACAAGCGAGAAATTAATACTTTAAGAATGGCTGAGGTTATGTTCAGTAAAATGATGTGCACAAGAGCATACATGCTAACATACTGCAGAAACAATTTTTTAAGCCAGATGATTTTGTTGCAGAACAATCAGAAATTGTTAAAGTATCTTCCAGACTTTGGAAATATAATTCTATATGACTAGTGAATTCGACAGATTATAGTGCCAACTATGCCTCAGAAAGTAATATTGGTATATCAAAACAGAATCAGAGGTGCATAAGTATCTACGCTCCCTATCCACCCTCAAAGATTTTCCTTGTTTGCACATCTTTAGCTGGAGTCTATCAGCATTTTTGACTTAAAAGAAATTCAGTAGAATTTTGTTAATTTATGCTTGCATCCTAACTTAAATGGTAAGGCCCTGGATTTCAACTCAGGACTTTTAGGGCGCATCCCAATGAGCGTGTACGTGTGGTTTGTGGCACCTCAAAGCAGTTTGAGGCACCACAAAACCATACATGGCACACATGCACTCATTCAACAGGTTTTTTTGACACTGGGAGATCCCAGAATCAAAAAGCTACCGCTAAAAATAAGTGGTGCAGCACATGCAGCAGCAGCATGCACTACCAGAAAAGGAGCCTGGCCAGCCAGAGCCACTCTCTGCCTGCTGGCCAGGCTTCAAGGCTAGGGTAGACATTCAAAAAGCCTGAGCCTGAATTGATTCAATCTTTGCAGGTTAGTCTAACCTGGTTAGGCTAAATCACTTTGTAACTGTACAGACATTCCCTTTGGACTGAAAAAAGGCAAGCACATGCCTGCAGTGGCTCAGGCTAGAAGCTAGAGGTGGAGGGGAGAGGCACTAGAGCAGCCCTCCCTTTCCTTCCAAAGGAATGAGCTGAGGGGTGTGCGGCCAGGCCCCGGCAGGACGCTCTGATTATTCCCCACCCCACTTCTGAGCTGCCCAGCAGGGAATGTTTATCACCCCTAACTCAGTGTTTATCAACCCATTAAGAAAACAAAGCCTCTCTTCATTAAGTAATGGAGCTCTTCTTAAAAACCTTTTCCAAGGAAGGGCATTAAACTACCTGTTGATTAGCTCCAAAAAACCTGTCTGCACACAGCAGGGACTGTAGCCAGCATGTGGTATGCTAGCAAATGCTGAGGTGTCTGTGTAAGGCAGAGAGGTGGGCGCAGGAGAAGGGAGGTGATAAATAATCCCTGTTTAGCAGGGAAAAGCCAGGCAGATGCTCTGTGCCTGCAAGTCTCTGCCAAAGCTGCAGCCAGGGAGCAGACGGGAGGGGCCAGCTTTGCTGTGGAGCAGAGCCGAGCCGAGCCCAGCCCAGCCCAGCCCAGCCCAGCCCAGCCGAGCGACCATGCCAGGATGCTGGGGGAGTCTGGTTTATCTTAGACCAGCAAGGGGTCTGGGACAGACATTGCAGAAACTGGTTTGACCCAAATCAGTTAAGTCTGATACTACATTCAACCAGGTTTATCTCAAACCAGTTGCACCCATTTTCAAACTGGGTTATGTGCACTGAACATCTGTTCTGTTACAGGTTTAAACCAATTTCTGATCACTTAAACCGCTTTATGTGTAATGTCTGTCCCTTGCCCAAGTGGCCAGCTCTGCACTGCTGCTGCCCTCAAGGCCCCCAGGACTCCATGTAAGACTGCTGGAGCCAGTGTAAGTGCTGGCCCCAGCCTCCCCTATCCCACCCAGGTCACTCTGATGTGCACAGGTGTATACATGAAGGGGCATGCCTGCAGACAAATAGCAGCAACACAAATATGTGCTGCTGCTATTTGTCCTGTGGGAAACGCACGCCCCTGCACATGTGTAGAACACGCCCTTAAAAGGTAAAAGAAAAGTTCTAATAGGCCATCTATTAAAGTGTCCTGATCTCCAGGATATCGTTAGTCTGACAAAAAAACGTTGATACAGAGGCAAGCATATCTATTGATTAGCTTGCCAGCTCCTTAGATTTCCTATTCATCTCCATGCCATATTTCATACTTTACTTGTGTAGCACCAGCATAGGCTGGCTGGCCACTGAATGCTTATATTGCTTGTTTGTTTGTTACAGCTGTGTAAGTGTTGGAGCTGGCTGCTTACCAACCTCCATATCTACATGGATTATCTCTTCTATTTTAATATGTTTTATGAAACCCTGAGGCAACTGATTATTGAAATAAAATAGGGTTAATTTCTGAATCACTGCTGTTAATTCTGGAATTCAGCTCTTGTCCAATGTTCTTATATTATATAGCTGGTATCCCAAGTTAGTTCCTATGTAATGACTATTTCTGTTCTTGGAAGTAATAACAGAACTATGCATAAAACATTTTAGGAACATCTAATTAAAATTTGGTCTTGAAACAGCCTCAAAACCTTTCATTTAAACTTAACTACAATTTAACATAAAGTGCTATTAATTTATGACATTTTGAAATGTAATTATTATTCATTATTGAGTTCTATTACTGCAGGCAGCACTACACAAATTTAATGCAAGACATCTGACTGTTTCTTCCTGTTCCTACAAAGAGAAGTGGGCAGTCACTACACTAATTCCACCTACAACTTAAAGTTAAATTAATGCTTAAGTATGTTCCTATATCAGTGCCATACTGACTCATTTTCTGCTCATCTTCTTACCTTTCTATTGCTGAGTGTCTGTATCTCACTGTACCAGCATCACCAGCTGCTTGCTGAACATGAAACATAAAAACAGAGGGAAAACAATGTTGACTGAATTTCATCATCTGTGTTATTACTTTTTCATTTACTTTGTCTGCTTCAACTTGTGCCAGCTTCTCATATGGATCTGAGGGTAAGACTCTAGAATATACTTGTCTCTCTAACCTTTTCCATCTCCCAGACCAGAAACCAGAAGTCCAAAGAAGCTGTCTTCTAGACTAGGGACAGACATTACACATAAACCAATATAAGTAATCGGAAACCAGTTCAGATCTGTAACACAACAGAAGTTCAGTGTATATAAACTGCTTTCAAAATGGCCAAAAATGGTTTAAGATAAGCCCAGATGGATATAGTATCAGAATTAACTGATTTATGTTAAATCAGTGTATTGAACTCCTGTTCCAGACCCCTCCAGATTCAAGTTAACTCACAGTCCCCTAGCATCCCTGGATACTTTGCACCTCCCTCACAATACCCCCCACCCCTTGCAGGGTGGATGGATTAGCCCTGGCCCAAGCTGTCTGCTTCAGCTGAGCAGAGAAGTGTGCTCTAGCAGTCCCTTGCTTCTGGCCTGGATCACTGCATTTATGTGGTTGCATTTCTGGATTTAAAAATTAATGTGTGACAGGGGCAAGCCCAGGGCCAAGTCTCGAGTCAGCCCACCCACCTGTCTCTATGGGGCAGTACACCTAGTCTCGCCTGCCATGACTTTGCTGTTCCCATAACTGGTGGAAAATGTGGAAGACTATCCATTACAGGCCCTGATGCCAGGGGAAACTATTCACCGCTCTGAACCTCCCCTACACGGTGGCCCATGCCTCAGATGGCGTCAGAAATTCTTGCTATACACCTGGCCTAAAGCCAGACCAAGCTTAGCCCTCACTGTCAGGCCTCTTTCACATGCACATTCACACTGTCCTCTTCTCACTAAGGGCTCTCGCACTCCACCCCCTCTCACATCAACAACTTGTTCTGCCCTGCTCCTTCTTGCAGCAGCTCCTGTAAGCCTTGTGTGGCAGACAAACAGACTCTTGGGCCTCTCCCACGACCCTCACCTGAGTAGTGGCCAGCCAAGTTCCCAACCTGGGCCAAGCTTACCCTGGCATCTTTTGGGGCAACGCTACATAAACAGGCACAAACACACACTGCACCCCTGCCCCACATAGTGGGCTCCCAGCCCTTGGTTCCCCCTCACTGGGGCTCCACACTGCCCCTTCTCCAGGGCTAACTTTATGCCCCTTCATGGGCTTGGGGTCTTACGCCCACAAGGCCTCAGGTGCCTTTCCTTTAACGTGCCTGGCTCCATAGTTTGTATATTCTCCACTATATAGTGGGATATGGGGTTTTAAGGTGACTTTCACCGGTGAGGTAAGTGGCCTGGCATTTCCTGGGGGCTCCCATGCCACTAGGAGCCTCACTGGCCACCTTTCCCTGGCAAGGTGCAGTTTCAAGTCATACCCAGGACCAGGAGCCTCCAAACAAACCCCCATAGCTCCTACCTTTACCTCCAAGGTGTTCCAGGAACAGCTCAGCCTGATGTTGTCTCCTTGGCTGCTCCACCCAGACTGCTGCCTTTCTGGCCTAAGTTTGAAAATGGCCACCACAATCAGTCACCTGGCAACTGCCTGCTCCAGCCCTTAAGGTGACAGAACTAACGCTGCTCTGTCACAGTCGGTTCACTTGCTTATTGGTTCATTCTACATGGCTTAGACTAACCTGTGAAGATTGAATCAATTCAGCCTCAGGCTTTTTGACTGCCTGTACTTAGCCCTACAGGCATGTAAAATCTGCCCAATAACTTGTGTAAATACTCAGATTGTTAGCCTGCACTGAGTCCATTCTAAAATAATTCTGTTGCTACAGGTAGTCAAGCCAGTCAAGTTTCAAGATAATTGCAACATATTTATGAACTACAGTCACTAGTGATGATCACAGACCTACCCTAAAAGAGGGGAACAAGAGGTGTAGGTGGCAATCTTTCTGCATTTTTGTCTGCAGATCCATGCTGGGAACATGAAACCTCTTGTCTATTTGAAAAGCTTTATTTACCAAGAAATCAGCAATGAAGAAGAAGTCAAGTGTAAAATTGAGAATAAATAGTAAAGGTTTATACATTTTTATTTTATGTCAGAAAAATATGGAAGAATAAAGCACAGTAGATCAAGGTTTTTATCAGAAACCAAAATGACTAACTAGCTAGTATGGTCTGTATTGTCAAGAGAGCACATATAATTCAAGACATACCACAGCATGTCTGAAGATGCAACGTGAGAAGTCTATAATTAGCTGCTCTAGAGATTGAAATCCTCTGTTACCTATAAACTAGACAAAGCAAATGTAGTATCAGTGAAAGCTTCTCTGTGTCACCTTGCCATTATGACTTAACCTTCCTTGGAGGGAGTATTTCTTTAAGACAGAAGGCAGTTCAAGTTCAAATTGTCCAAGGCATCTCTGCTGAGACAAACAATTGGTTTACTAAAAAATGCCAGAGATTGATGCTACAAGTCATCTAAGAGCTGGGTTGAACCAAGTTATTTTATGTAGGCTAACAACTTTTGGCCTGTGTAACTGTCAGTCAGTAATGATCCTGGGCTAGAGAACAGAAAATGAAAGATTCCATACTGCAGTACCAATTTCCTGAGCATCCAGTATCCCATTATCATCAGTTCCTAAATAAACTGGAGCATCTGTTTAGAGACTACATAAAGTTTGTAAACAGATTCAGTAGCCTTGATGATGTGCTGCAGTTACACATAAAACACTGACTATATTGATGACATTTTTTATATTATACAAGAAAACCATAAACACCAGATTAAATTATGAATTAAGTTATTTGTCATTCTTGAGTCAGGCTACTATGTCTGTTGTCAGTCACAGAATCTAAAGCACTGATGTGTGTGTGTGTCATTTTTTTACATCACAACATATCATTTTTAAATATCCTGGTGGCAACATTTCCCATGATGATGGTTCTCAGGTTTTCATAAACCTTTTATTAATACACTGATTTAACTCAGATTGTAGGTATCAGCATGTCTCTCTGGAAATGACTGGCTTGAATCTTTGATAGGTGTGAGTGGACTGACCACTAGATTAGCTATATTTGCTCTTGGTCTGAGACAATGGGATAATAAAAAGCCTATCTTTTGCTACACTTCAAGAAACTTTAAGAATTTCTGAATAATTTTAAATCACAAGCAGATGTTATCATGCAAAAACTTTGTGAAAAATAATCATAGTTCAGAAACCAGAAGTACAATAGTAAATTCATGCAAGAACAGCAAGCTCAGAATTAGTAAAAATATATTTAAAAGGTCACTGGCAAGCCTGAAAAATGTTTCATGGTCTATTGGATAGAGACAAATTTAGTAAATTTTTTTTTTTGTTACCTAGAATCTCTCTAGTAAACTCAGGCAGTCCTCAGGTTTAGTCTTTGGCTACTATTGATCATCTTATTCCCAGTTCCAATTACAGGTACTCCTCACTTAACGTCATCCTGGTTAATGTTGTTTCATTATTACATCGTTGATCTATTACAGAACATACTTGTTTAAAGTCATGCAATGTTTGGTTATAATGTTGTTTGGCTGCCACCTGCTAGTAGGTAACTACTGTGATGTAACTGGTTTTGCTTAACATCATTTCACTTAAAGTCACATTTTTCAAGAACGTAATTACGATGTTAAGCAAGGAGTAGCTGTACAATGCATCACACATTTCTAAAGCATTGGCTCTTTGTTCTTATACTCTAAGCTTGACTCTTCTCTTTAATAAAACTTGTCTGAAGTTCAGTGACTCCAAAGAGTAACTTTTCCTTGATTTTCAAGGGTTTTAGATCAGCCCATATGCTTTGAAGACAGGGGTCATGCACAATCAAGAAAGTTACATTTAAAAAGATTAGATTTCTCTTATCCAAACAATCTTTTATAAGCTTCTTCATATAACCAGTTTTTTGGACTTTTCCAGTATTATGCTGGCCTATCTTCCTGAAAGACTTGTGTGAAAGGGTTCATCTGTTTCTTCAAGAAAAGTTCAGGAAACATAGAATGCTACATTTGCAAAAAAAATGCAAAAGTATGTATTGAGGCATGTTTTAACAAAGTTCTTCCTGAAAAGGGCTCCCATTCAGCAATTCTGGGCAAGCCTGAAAGGGTCTTCTTGTGGAGTCCCCTACTCCTCAAGATAATCAGAGTCTGATACCACAGTGTACAGGGTTAGCTTAAGGATTTAGAAGAGGTTTATAAAATTATTTTTGCAATATATCCCAAACATGACCCATTTCACACAGTTACTGTGCAAGGGAACAGTGTGTGTTCCACCCACCGCACAGACCCAGAAATACCCATTCAAATGAAATCCATATGTTTATGCCTTCCAACTCCAAAATTTATTAAATTAAACCATAGTGCTCAAACATCTTTCTAATACTGCCCCTACATCAGGGGACCTTATGGCTATCAGGTTTGAGTGGCACAAAGGTTGGCTTGGCTTCCCACAGATTTATTTAATCTTAACTTGAACGTTATAGTTACTTTTTTGTCCAAATGCTTCTTCTGATTATCTGTGTCAGAATAGCAAGGTCACACAACAATATGGATCCAGAACTAGAACACCTAACTATCAATCCTTTCCTTGACATTCCTTCTCTTAAATACATTTATTCTTCCATGCTCATATGTATATAACCAACTGGTGAAAAGTTGTTTGCTTGCTGATCTATAAATAGGAGATGGAGTATACATTCAGAAATGCACTTTGTTTCAGTTTTTAAATTGAAACTCTTTCCCCTATTCCCCCCTTTTGCAAAGTTATTTTTAGAACAAATGCAGATGTTTCCTATTTGGGGCTGATTATTAATAATGCAAAGGGAAAATTGCTCTGTTAAGAAACACTGCAAATTATCAGAAGCCTGAGGGCTGTACCTCCCTTACATCAAGGAAAGCACTCTGCAGCCATCTTTACCTTACTTGAGACTATAGGCTTCAGGATTCAATAGTGTTCAAATGTAGATGCAGCTTTGAATACTAAAATGTGAAGTCTTCATAGACTACAACTTCACGTTAAAAGATGAAGGTAACTGCACCCTTTGCAGCATTCTATGTACCTCATTTGAACACAGGAAACACTGTCATCATCTTTGCCTGGTCTACACTGCATCAACTCACTTAAACCCTTGTCTACATGGGTCAAAAAAAGGCCAGCTTTACTTCTCCATTCTTTCAAGTTTTTCTCTACTCATGAAATCACTCATCCTTGACTCAGCACTGCAGCATGGCTCTACTGCAGAAAAACATTCTCTGTTCAGAGTCCTAGACAGATAACTATTTAAATTAATGTGTATAAATAAGGACTTTTAATTTCTGCATGCCACTCAAAAATAAATTCCACAGAGGTCTCTATGTTAAATGAAATTGAAAATACTCCAACCCTTCTTGCTGAGGTCTGGACCCAGTCTAGTTTTGATAACAAATAAAAATATAGTGTCTCTCTCTGAAAAAATATTGATAGTAATCATCCTATTTTAGGAGAGACATGTCTGGAGAGAATGAATCATTGCTTGTTCTACACAATTCTTTAGAGTAATGTAAGTACAAGAATTATTTACACAGAGAGGCAGTGTTTTTACTGAAACAGTGTCCTAAAAAATTTCATCTACAGAGAAATTCTCTCGGGAACTTATCATCTCTTCACTCTGGACATGGAAATACCAGTTTTAGTTTTCTATGGTTGTATGTGTTATTAGCCATGCCTTAGTCATTGTTGGTCACTGACCAGTAGCTGTCCTTGAAATAACTGTAAAGCACAAATGTAGACATGAAAAACTATAATTTGCACTAAGTACACTAATTCTAATAAAATTAAAAGACAAAGCAATAGACATCTGTGAAGCAGTATGTGATGGTCAAAAGCCAAATAACTGTGAATTACAAAATGATTTCCAAGCAAAATGTATGACCAGAATATCTCATTGCTACCAGGAAATAACAATTATAATGGGAAAAATACCATACCTACAGGGAATGTCAACCTTCTTCTGACCTCTAACTTGAAAGGTTCACTTTGTCTAGGATCCTAAAATTGTGTTACATATTATGTGCAATAGTTTGCACTTTTATGGTGGTTTTGGTTTGATGCTATCAGAGGACTTCACAGACATTAACCTGAATACCTTGCCTACCCATATAACAGGTAAATGTTATCATCCCCAATTAAAAGAACATTATATATGGCAGGGAATGTTTAAGGACTCTATTGTGCAGCTACTTTGTGCATAGAACATCCACTTACCTCTTTAGGAATGTGTTAAATAGGCTGTTAAATACAGGATCAGGCCTGAAGTGACTTGCCTATTACTACACAGAAGGTAAAATTCTGGCTGCCACTGAACCCTGCTTCCCAATTTACCATCCGGACCACAAAATGCTACTATAAACAAAACAACAGTTTAGTATTATCAGATACTTAATATTTTCTAGTTACACCTATATTCTACTAGCTATACTTGACTTGATGTATCCAAATCTTGTTTGATCTTGGGATCAAGCAATCCTGCACCTGGCTAGTACCTGAATTGTGGAACGTGGAAAACCTAGGTGCTCTACGCATGAACCAAGGCATAGCATAGTGGCTGAACATTTACAAATATACACCACAGAAACTACAGGAGTACAAAGATTTTATTTGTTTCCATTGCTGCTAAGGTGTTGATGGATGGTAATTAAAAAACCAAAATACCCCATTACTTCAGAGTTAGATATAAGATAACTTAATAGTTCAATTTAGTCTTTTCCAATTCTTGTTTTTTGTACAGAAAATATAGAAGCCGAGGGGTAAAACAATAAGAACCATTTATTTCTTTGTATTTTGAGTTCATTACAAATAAACCTATGTATATATTTGTGCCTTTTCACAACTAAAAACATACTGAACTAAGAGATAAGTAGTAAACAAAGATACATTTTAGTAAGTTACAAAGAAACCAATAATGTCAGGATCATAAGTAATGATGTTCCTGTAATCTAAAATGTTCCCTAAAGTATTCTCTATAGTCAATTACAAAAAGCTGGACACAAAATAAATTAGAAAAACAAGTATTGCAAAACTGAATATAACCTGAAAATGTTTATAATATACAGTATTTGTTTCTGTTGTAGGGTAAATACTGGATTTAAAGATATTAAATTGTATAAAGAAGGATGAGAACATAAAACCCAACAGGGACAGCAAGAATTATAATAGTATATTACTATATTTATAGACATTACACCTTCCTCTTTCAAAAAAGAAAGCTCAGTTTTCACAGTAGGAAAGCTCTTTGCTTATAACAGCAGTTCTATGCATTGAATTGTATCAACATTTCCATTTCGATGTATGACAACACGCAGTCTTTCAAATAGTACCAGTACCTACCAGATGACAATAAATTAAATATTTAAATCACTCTTAGGCAAGTACTGTTTGGGTATATTTTGCTGGATTGATTGATATTTAATTGGTGATAAATAACCTGCATTTGAAGAATTCTGGGGGACCGCTTCTAGGAGGTGTTGATCATCATTATTAGAAAAGAATAATTTCATCCTAAGTATATAGCAAGTTCGCTAAACTTCCATACGAGTGGAGGTGCTCTTCACCTCAGTGAAAACAAACAGCTCCACAGAAATAGGTTTGTCCATAATCACACAGAGTATAAGGGGAAAATAAAATATAGAATTTTTGTTTCAATCTCAGTGTAACTGTTTTAGCTGGTGTGCCAAGGTGAGGCACTCCCAGGGTGGGCAGTTCTGGGCATGTGGCAGGGAGGGCACAGGCTCCAGGCATCAGGGCTCCAAACCCTTACAGGCGGACTTGTGAGCTGCAGTGCCTGGTGTTGAAGTCTGGGTGTGGTGGAGGGGTGGCACAGCTGGTTCCAGCCCTATCCATAGCAGGGTGAGATCATAGTGAGCATTCCCATTCAACTGCTCAGAACACACTCTCTAAGTCTTAATATTGCACAGTATTGCTTACTTTGAAAAATGAGAACAGCCCCAGCAGCTATTACAGCACCCCTATGCTTCAATTCTGGCACAGAAATCTACTTTTCCACTTAAGGCATGTACCCTAATTCTGCAGAGCTGATTTTTGGGAAAAAAGGAGGCTGTGATAGTAAACATGATAATTAAGTCTCTTTCACTGCGAAGTGGCTTTCAAACAGAGGCAGTATACAATGCACACTTAAGCACATTATGTAGACATTAATGAGAGATTAAGTTACAGCAACTAATTTTTACCCCCACTTAGGATGTTCATGTACATCATTATTCACCAAAAAAACCCTAAAACTCCAAACCCAACAATGTAAAAAACCTAAGGAGGTTTTTCCTAGTTAAATTTTAATTTCATCCTCTAAAAGAAGGCTAATACTGTCACACAGTTTTGTATTATTTGGAATTGATGTGGTTTTGCTTAGGGGGAAAAGTAGCAATTTCATTTAGACATTTCTACCAACTTCACTCCAAGCAAAATTAAAAAAAAAAATGCACTAAGCAGGAAAAAAATACTTTAAAGGGGTTTCTTTCCTTCAAAACAGGAGGATGACTAATTAAAGCTCTACTTTGAACATTTAATTGGGAAGGGAAGTCAAAATAAAAGTTTGACAGTAGCAATATGGTGGATTCACTCCACTAGAGACTATAACTGCAAAATGGTCCATGTGGAGATTGATGCACACATCTCAGTACCTGGTATGTAATTTGTGGGATAATACTGAGGACAAATGCTGAAGCTACTACTATGGCTTTAGTCAAGTAAATGCCAGTCTGAAATCAACTAGAGTTTTGTCTGAGTAAAACCTTCATTTTTAAGGTCTACATCGACAAAATTTAAAGTGTTTTTAATACAACATCTAAGTAAGGTTTACTTTAATTATGGGCATATAGACTGTTTTCCAAGCTTTTTGAAATTGCTTCCATTTTCCTTGTTTATCGGTACCTCAATCTGTAGCAAATATCTGAACATTAAGGATCAAATTGTCTTCTAAGCACCATCCCTTTGTAGCAGGGAGAGAAGAATCATCTACGTGTGCTTTCAAGTGTCAATTCACCTGCTCCATTGTCATTACTACCAAAAGAGGCTGCTCCCAGTTCACAGGACGAAATGTTTTGTTATGAAAACAATGATAGATCCACTAGTCCTACCAACCCTTTTCCCCTAAGGCAAGGGTGGGCAATTATTTTGGGCGGAGGGCCGCTTGCTGAGTTTTGGCAAGCCATTGAGGGCTGCATGACAGGCAGCCAGGGGCAGATAAATATTAATTTTCTAAATTTCTTAGGGGCCCCATGGGGCAGATAGACTGGCCTGGTAGGCCACATCCAGCCCCCATGCTGCATTTTGCCCACCCCTGCCCTAAGGTGTCCTAGGAACCTGAATTCTGTGCTGGACAAGGGGCAAACACCCACACTGTGCAGCCTTCCCAAATTCTAAAACACCACCTCCTCCCTGCAACTCATGTGTTGTATTTCTACTACATATGAGATCTTCCTATGCAGGATGGAGGAGGCTGGGTTTGCACATAAAAAGAATAAACACTATTTTAAATAAGTAATTTCAATTGCCCTTTCCTTAACAACCTACTGTGTTGAAAAGCATTCAATGCTTGTTCATGATTCAGTTAATCTGTTTTTTTCACCAAAAGATTCTCCAAGAAGCAATTTATGCCATTAGTGAGCTACAGAACAATAAGGTAGATTTAGGGGTTTGATTTGAATGGTTTTAGTCATCCAATTCAAGATACATTTTAAAACTAGCGAACTGCCTGTCAAGAATGATGGGGGGCAGGGAAGCTTGCTAACCCTAACCCCTGCCATGCCACTGCTGCCTTTCAGGAGCAGGGGGGGTGGGAAGCTTGCCCCACCACCCCCTCTGTCTTCCTCTGCCAGCACCTTGTGCCACTGCTACCTCCAAGAAGCAGGGATAGGGGTGTGGTGGCTGAGGCCAGTGTCCTCGTTGTCACAGCGGTGCTCCACCGCCTCCAGGAAGCAGGGCTGGGATGGGGGGGGAGGGGAGGGATAAGGCCAGTGGCATTGGCCTTGGTCCCTGCTCCGTCCCCACCACCATGGCAGCACTCCACCACACCGCTGCTGCCGCCTCCTATCAGTAATGCTCTTGGAGCACTCTGATTGTTTCAGTAACCAATCAGAGTGCTCCAAGAGTGTTATGGACAGAGGGACAGATGGACTAAGCCCTTTATTATATTAGAAATGTGTAGGAAACAGGCAGGTATTATTTTTAGAAGCTAGTCACATTCTAGGCTGCATTTAAATGTACCAATAAATATTACATTTAGACTAAGGAAAATTAATTTTATAAATAACACTGGTTTACAAACTTACAACCTCCCAGGGAGTAGTGAGCATGATGGTATAGCACTGTAGTTTTGTGACTAGAGCTGGCTCTACATTCCAGCCCACTAACATGTTGAGCCATGAACCCATTGCCCTTTTGTCATTCACTTAAAATCCTGGACCTGTATGTGAGTCAGAAGATAAGGATTCTCTTACAACAATTAGCGTGTAGAGGCTGCTTCTTCAGTGCCAGCTAAACAACTGTGTGAACTCATTGCAAATATTTCAGAAACAAGCCTGGACAGTTGTGTCAACTCAACAGTGCGCTGTACTACATTTTGGTCAGGCAGTACACACAAAAGGAATTTCTGTGACATTAAAGACATTGTTGAGAGCCAAAATATTGCCAATTCATTGAGGCTCAAAAGATTTCCAGTACCTCTGGGTACCTTAAAATCTGGAGAAATTATTAATTATTTGGCACTGGTAGTTATAGGCACTAGGTATTAGGGCTGTGCGAACCTCTGGGTGCTAATTCAATTTGGAGGAGATTTGGCTCGATTCAGCAACCAAATCTCTGAATCTGAATCTAATTGGGAGACAAATAAAAAGGTCTGAATCAATTCACAGTGCTCCGAATTGATTTGGAAAAGATTCAGAGAGATTCGGAGAGATTTGGGCAGTCTCCAGTCGCTGCCGCAGGGAGCTGGATCCGGACTCCATGCTGGTAAGTGGGGGGGCGGGGCTGGAGGAGGGGGAGGGAACCCCCCACCAGGCCCCATCCTCTGCCATGAGCCCCCACCCGCTCTCCCTGCCCTGTCAATGGCTGCCCTGCTTGGCCCCAGCATTCCAGGTCTTTAAAAATATTTAAAAAAGCCACGCACTCACTGCAGCATCCATTGGGGCTTCTGGGGGCTCATGGCAGAGCCCCCCATGCAGTGGGGGGCAGTGGGGGGAGCAGGTCACCCCACCCCTCCCACCTGGCAGGAGCCAGTAAGTGCGGGGCTTAAAAAAAAAAAAAAAAAAA
>NW_017729029.1:47681638-47715589 GCF_001723915.1 Gavialis gangeticus
GAACCTGGAGCCAGGGGGGGCAGCCATTGACTGGGCTGGGAGGGGGGGGGGGGATGCGGTCTCATGGCAGAGCCCCCACACAGCACAGGGCAGCAGGAGGGCAGTGGGGACCGCCTCCCCACCCGGCAGGAGCCAGTGAGTATGTGGCTTTTTGGGGTTTTTTTTGAAGAGCTGGGACACTAGGGCTGGGCAGGGCAGTCATTGATGGGGCTGGGAAAGCGGGCAGGTGATGGAGCCTGTTTGATTCAGAGATTTGGCTGATTTGGCAGCGGCTGAATCTCCGAATCAGATTCAGCTGAATCAATTTGGGACAGTGATTCGAATCACCTGGGGCTGGGAAAGCAGCCTGTAGGGGGAAAAGAAAAATATTTATATGTTCCTGACCCCACCCTGAAGTCCTTCTAGCCTATAGTCCTTCCCAAAATAGTAGCACTCATGCAACCCAGCATCAGCTCAGTCAACAAGCTTTAAATTAAATCCTTTTGGAATGAACTGTAGGTGCGAAACGATGGATCACATTCATTAAATATGAATGAAAGATATTTTATTGTTTACAATATGATATATGATCAAGCCTACTGCCCCATACCTTTTTGGGAAGGGCAGCAAATGAATGAATGAATGAATGAATTTATCTTATCATTCTAACTAGAAGAAACCTAGTATTTAACAACAGGTTTCCTTTGACTTCCCCACATCAAAATTCCTTTGTCTTCCAAGGATATAAAAGAGGTATTATAATTAATGAATCATACTAGTTGCTTTGTTGATGGAGAACATGGAGGAATCCCTTAAGTTAAATTCTGCATGATATACGGGGGGATCTGTGCATGGATCCTGTTGCAGGATCAGGTTATACAAAATATAACATCAAGCTCTGTATGGCACTGGGACGTGGGCTCACATTCTATTTTGTCTTCTGTTAACTAACTTTAGGACCTGTTATTATTGATTGTTTGGTTTCCTTCATCTTATTAAAATAATAAAGGAGTGAATTAAAGATGTTGAATAATCTATTTCCCTTTGTCTTTTGCTACATGTAAAGTGTATAAAGTTGGGGGTGTGTCCAAAAGAATCCATTACCAGTTTCTTAGAAACAACTAGATTTCCACATTTAACAGCTTACTAAACATATGGGAACAAAACACAAAGTATGTTTTTTAGCTTTGTTCATGTAATTTGATTATCTTTACTTACACATAAATTTAAGATATACTTGCTTTACAATATTTCTCTTATTTTTTGTAATTTTAAAATGTTATTTTGGATTTAGTTTTAATACTAATTTATTTCAGCTCTTCCCTAAAATTGGTGAAACTAGACAGTCTAAATATGAAATTCTCTCAGCTGATGCAACACATCTTGCATTTTTACAGTAATTTAGGCCAAGGATCACAAAGTGCTTTTAAAAGATTTAAAACTGAAAATCTCTCTGAGACGGGCATAAATTATTGTCTTTGTTTTACTAATAGATAATATGAGGCATATAAGGGTTAAATGACTTCAGAATGAGCCAATGGTAAAACAGAAATTTGAACCCCGTCCCTCGTTCTAAGTGTGGTACCACACTGTTTCAGAAAGCTTCTCCAAGAGTCATCTGAAAGTCCTAAAATGAAAACACTCCTGCTAGCAGAAGATATGACATTCTTAGCAATATTCACAGCAGGTGGTAGTATTTCAACATGCATCTACTCTTTTTTATTTGCTCAGTAAAAACTTCAAATTTATTGTACACAATAATTTAAGATGACTGCACTAATCACATTTAAATCTGCTCTGGGACATGCAAACAACCTCACCTCTCAATAATATGTAGCACATACATTATAGTTCCCTTTGGCCCTTCTGTTAGGGAGTCCAACATTGGGCTCATAAACAAGCAGTCGATTTGTAGAGAAAGTGGCTGCAACTTTCCTGGATCACAGACATTCTAAGACTTGTGTAATTAATAGTGAATTCCTCTGAGCGTAGTGCTTTATAAACTAATATAGGCTGGGATGGCAAAAATCCCATGGATCCCATAAGAAGGCATTTATCCTGGCAATGATTGGAAAATTAATATTTGCAGTGTCCCACTGAGTAGCTACAAAGGAAGCAAAACACAATAATCCCAGGTGTCATTCATCATACATTGATTGACATTATTTCCTAAACTGGCTGTGAGTTGCTATTTACATAAACAGAATGTACACCAGGAGAAGAGTGAACAACAGACAGAGCATGTAAACATATATTAATTTTAAACATATTTTAACGGTCACTTTGTTATGGAATCTATATATAGATAACTGCAAACCAAAAGGAAGCTTGATGAAAAAAAATGGTGATCTATGATCCATATTAACAGACACATAGCAGACGGATGGTGGTGGATGGAAATGAGGGAGATTTAGCTTAAATTGTAGACAAGATAAGGAAATGTATAGGAACAAAAGGCTGTTACAAAAATAATTTTCTGAAATTCAGAAAATTCACAATTAAGTTTCTATCTCAAATTATCGGATGACGCTGTTATTTTAAGAAGTTTATCATCTGAACTTTCTATCTTTTCATTTATGCCATGAGAAATGTTTCTTTTGCTTGAAAGGCTAGGCTGACAGATTGATGAGACAGCTCACCAACAATTAAAATGCAACCCACAGCATCACTATACAACAGCTTAGAACAGAAACTAAAGAAGATCATTGTAACCCAATTGAAACTGCAGGGCAGTTGAATCCACTCAGCTGTTCTGTAAATGTCTTTCCAAAAAGGTGAGTTTTACACCATGCTCTGAAGTTGTTAAGACTTAAAATCAGTTTGATTTCAAGAGAAGTGAATTCTGTCAAGCAGAGAACCTCTAACAGAGGCCCAATAGACTTAATTTTGTACTTCGTATGACAGACACACTCAGATGCGGCAGAATTTAAATTTTATTTAAACTAAAAATTAAAAGTGTTTTTTGTTTGTTTTTTAATAAAAGCATGTTTTAGTCCTTGCTGCTTAGGAAGAAAACCCTGAACACACAAACCAGTAGTAACAGATGCAGTTCTTCTGAGGTTACAAACATCTTAAAATACTATTCAGAGGTATGAACTCCCTTTCTCATTAATCATTCAGGTTGTTCCTGCTAGAAGAAGATAATAAGGACATTTTCCATGTCCACATTAATTATTTCATTATTGATTATTTTAGGAGATGAAATAAAGGAAATGGTAGAAGTAAAGTCCGTGTGAAGGCTGAAAATGGTAACTAATGCAAAGAAGGAAATGAGACAGGCATGAAAACAGGGAAGAGCAGGAGAAAAGTAATGATTCATATTCAGCAAGTTCACAGTCAGGAACAAGCATATAATCACCATGACTGATTTCCTAGGTATCACAGAACTTTAAATTTTGCAGTTAGTCCTGTATTACAGCAATACTCCCTTGTACTTATTTCTGTGCTGTTACCTGTAATCTGTTGGACTAAAGCATAGCTTCCTAAAGACATTCACTCTTGATTTGACAAAACACCTTTTGTTTCTTTCTGATAACCTAACAGATTGAGTTTCTTAAGTCTCTTGCCATAGGCATTTTCAGCAGCTCTTGAATAATTTTTGTAGCTTTTTCCATCACATTCTTCCAATTTAAAAAAATGTGAACTTCAGAGCTAGGTACAGATATTCAAAAAGCCCAAGGCAGAATTGATCTAAATTACAGTTTTCTGTAAGCGGCGTAGTTTAGACCGGTAGCTAAGAGAACATACATTTGCCCTTTAGTGGAGGGGGAAAAGTCTTAGTCCAAGTTCTGCCATTTTTAAGCCAGTCTATATGTACTGAACTTCTGTAGGCCAGTTTCCAATCACTTATACTGGTAATAGTGTAATATCTGTACCTGTCCAACAACTATAAGTAATAGTCCAGTATAACTCTCATCAATACCACATCCAGAGGTGCAAGTACCTTTGAAAAAATGTGAAGATAAAGGAAAAGCAAGGAAGAAACATCAATTTTGGTCTTATTTTCCCACTGAATGATCCTGAAGGCAACAATAAAGCTACTGAACTAATAGAAACAAAAAAACTAAAGCTTAGTTGTATTACATAAATACCATATTCTATTCTTGAAGTGCTATGATTATTGCTAAACTACATACGTTCCCCTTGTCATCACTCGGAAGTCAGTTGTAGAGTAAAGAATAATATGGTACTCCTAAAGTTATGTCCCAGACTATGGGCCACAACTGAAAATGGATTTGACCCTAACCCCAGATTAGACACCCATTTTCAACTGCAGGGTGTCTCCAAATACCATAAGCAGCATTACCTTAGTACTGACTCAGCTGGAATGATGACAACTATTAAACCAACACCCCATCTTGAAATCTGATGACTTTTCCTTGGCTACCTCCCATTCAAGTAATGACCAGTTTCAACGCTTCTTAGGTTGTAAGCTTTTACATGATTCTACTCTGAGCATAAACTAATAGGCTTATTAGCTTCTTTTGATTAACATGTTACCTCTTGCAATCTTATGACTCAAAGAACTAAATATTCAACATTGTTCATTTATGGGGTTTTATTAGGTCTTTTTATTGTAGTTGTAGTCTAAGTAATAGATACCAAATTTAGGTAGTTTTGTATAACAGTATACAACATACTTAACTGTATGTGTTCTAATGAGCAATGCCATGGGAATAGTATTTCTGCAGTGATCAAAAGGATTATTTAAAACACTGAGATTTAATGGATATTATTATTATTACTTAGATCTATAAAGTGAGATATACCTAACCAAAGATGTGTACAACTTCACACAAAAATATGCCTTGTATAAATAGACAAACTCATTCAAGTAAAATTTCAAAATGGCAATCAGATATTATATTATGCTAGATTAAATATGGAGAGTTCTATGCTACCAATGAGCAAATCAAAGTAACCTACTGACTTCAGAGCTCACTTATGAATAGCCAATGTCAGATAAGTTATTTTGGATTTTTATTATGGCACCCGAGCTACTCCAACAACTTCCTGGCTGAGAGAGGTGACAGGCCATTTTACTCTGGAAGAAATTCTAGATTACCTTGTATTTAATACTTACTATTTAGGTTTCAGCATAAAGAGACAGGACTATTTGAGGGTAAACAGAAAGTTGAAGGGTTATTAGGCTGTCTAGAACAGGTATAGAGTCAGCAAGTGACATTCAAATTGCCCTAAAAATACCAATGTATGTCTGTAATTTTCTTGCAGCTCTTGCTTAGAAAGGTTAATTTTTCCAACAGTTTTCATATATTCTAAATGAATAGCATAATCAGCGGATAAATATTTTTGCTTGATTCCTTTCCTCATTTCCCTTTAGCTTCTGGGACCAAGCTTTCATAGGATTCCAAAGGTTTTTAAGTCAACTTTTGCATACATCAACACCACTTTGAAGTTAAGGGTGTGTAAAGGTCATTTTGACACAAGGACCAGGAGCGATCTGTTTGTTTGTTTTGAAACCGGGTGCTCTGTTTAAGTCTGTTTATTTCTGCACTAAGTCTGGGCATTCAGTTTGTCACGATGACTCAGAACAAAGCTGCAAAGCCTAAATTCTACACTGAAATTAGTCATTTTGTTTTTGCACTGTGCTGCTTTGACTCAGCTTCAAGCTATTGCACATAGAGTACCTGGGTTTATTCCCCAATGGCCCAGGTAACTTTAGTACAAATTTCTGAAGGGGAAAAAATCTGAATGGAAAATTCAAATTTTGATACTATAGAGTGAATAACAACAAGTGCCTATCCTTATTTATTCTCAGAAAACCCGAAGTAAGCCCTGAATTTTAGAATATGAGGAAATTATGACACTGAGTTAATGGGGGGTTTTTTGCAGCTAAAAAGAAACTTGTCAGACGTTGTCATTGTGATAAATATAGTGAATCAGACAACTGGAAATCTGTGCTCTTTTATCCAATGTGGTTAACTCCATTTTGGCACACAGCATATTTGCAGAGGATGTGGAATGTTCAGCACTTCAGAATTTATTTAAGAGTTCTGGAGTACTAGACTTTGACATATTTGACCTGATTTTTCATTTACACCCCAGAAAATTTGCACCCACTTTCAGACACATATGTACTTTTTTTTTTAAATGCTATATGTAAAAGGACCTTAACAGGCCCTTTGGTGAGAATCAGGCCCACACAGTCAGATAGATCGGCTACATTATTTGATTGTACATATTCTTTCTCTAGATTTCACATGGATCTCCTTTTTAGATCTCTTTTTCATTGATTGGTTATGCTGAACATTTCTTTTAATTGGACAGAACGTGCATTCTTTATGGCAGGGGTCAACAACCCCCAGCATGTGTGCCGAGCATGGCACGCAAGGCCATTTTGCTCGGCACACCACCACCGCCAGCCCAGGCTCCAAGCAGCTGCTGCCAACCACAGAGCCCAGGCTACTCCCAGAAGGCAGCTGGGAGGCTGCAAGCCCTGCTGCAAGCAGACTGGGCTCTGTGGGCTGGCTGTAGCCAGGAGGCTGCAAACAGCTGCTCTGGGCTCTGGCATGTCAGCACTCTGGCACCTTCCAAGGTAGACATTGTGGATTTTTCAGCTCTCCGGCCAAAAACCGTTGCCTACCCTTGCTTTATGGGAACATTTATCTGGACAAAGTTATGTTTGCTTCTATTTTTTTATATCTAGGTAACAATATATATTTGAAATCTATTTTATTGTTGCCTTGATTAAAATTGCAATTGACATGGTGTAATATTATTTTGCCTGCATACTATTTATTGTTTACATCCATCACATGCTCACATCATGCCAAAGCTGAGTTCATATATCTGCAGGACAGAATGTAGAGGTGAACTAAAATGCACTATTTTATAGAAATCAACCCTGTAAACTGTACCAAAAAAAATTCAAAGCTCAAACTTTTTATCTCAAACAACCATTTTGAATATTTATAAAAAAGCAAAATGGACAACTCTTATAAAGTGTTCCAGATCTGCTTTGTATACTTCTAAGTGGTACCACAGTGAAGCATATCAAAACCTGAAGGGTATTACTAGTAGATTCCAGGGGAACAAGGGAGAGGGGGAAGACGACACAATCTATCTGATGCTAACAGAAATTCTAACAGTTCCTGCTAAGGCTCTGTTGGGTTATATTCACTTAAACTAAGGCTGAGACCAAACTGAAACACCTTCAGTAACTTGTCTCTACCCACAGGGTTGAGCTAACTCCAGCTCAGCTCTGCTCCAGCACCGTCTTCAGAATGGGAGAGGGGAAAGGAAGTGGAGAGAGCTTGGTCTGGGATTTTTTCAGCCAGCAATGGAGGGTGGGGAGGGTGGTTTGGAGCACCCCAAGGTGAGGGCACTGCAATCCACCCACCAGACCCTTCAGCACCAGCTGGGGAATCCCCAAAATGAGTTCCCTCCACTCCCTTTCCCCTCTCCCATTCTGAAAACAGTGCTGGGGCTGGGATGGTGGAGGGGCATTGCTGTGTGGAGAGTGGCTGAAAGCTTGCAGCTGCTCTAAACAACAGCTGGATTCCCCAACCCCTGGGACCCAACAACAAACATCTGTTGGGTCTGGAGGCTCATTGTAACCCATGGTACTTCCTGCAAAGCGCCATGAGTTACAGTGGGGAACTGCTCTTCTGTCTGCATCTAAAAGACAAATTGTTCCTTCTCCTCCCTGCCATTTTCTGTGATGTAGTCTTAAGGCTAAGATGATGGTTTATATAAGTAGACTCACTAACATTTTGTCATGCTTACATACTTATTAAGTGGAACAGGATTGGACTCATATGTGTTAGCATGTCTATTATTCATGGCATATAAAAGAAGAAAACAAACTAAGAAAAGATAAATTTCGGATGCAAATTAATTTGCTTTCCAAGGAAAGATGCTTTACTATAAGGATGGACATCTTAAGCACCAACCTTTGTGCAAAGGTAACATACAATATTCTGGTTTATCTACTAGTACAAACCAGCCACTTGTTTACACCTTAACTTATTCCAACAAATACTAGCTTTCCTACCTTCTACCAGGTGGGATGACTCAATATCCTTGGCGTTGCTTCCTGTTTATATATTTGTCCACAGAAATTCATGTTATCTGTTTTACTATATACTTGTATGTTTGCTCAATGCTTTCCTGTGACTACATCTTTGAATCACAAGTAAATGGATATAAAAATAAATACAAAATAAGAGTACTTCAGAAACACATTGTATTAGTTTTATAATGCTTTCTTAAATAATTTAACTCTGTAAGACTATTTGGGATAAGATTTCAATAAAAGACTGCACAAAATACAGTGGCATCACATTCTACAATGCTGAGAGACAGAAGACACCAGTGTTAGGTTTGCTTTGCAAGTTTTGAGATGATTGAAACTTGAAACATTAATATTTCAGAATCTGATTTGGGAAGTAACAACAGAATGGTAGATAGGATTTTGAAATCTTTTACACATTTTTCCCTTTATAAATTATATGGAGATTGGATATAAAGAGATGACAAGACAAATTCTGATCCCTTCCCTGCCTTATCTGGGTCTCCAAGAACAATATTTTTAGGACAGGAATTCTAGATCTAGTTTAGCAGGAGGGACTCTGTTCTCAAATTCAATAATGGTATTTTGTGGGGAATGGAGCCAGACTGCCTAACACCTAATGAAAGAGGAACCAGGGAAAAATTCTGACTTCCTGTGCCAGCAATCTTTTTATTAGTTATTCTTTATATTTTGGTAGTAACTTGGGAACCTAATCATAGCTCAGGGCCCCATATGCTACATACTGTACAGACACATACGAGAAATAGACCCTGCACTGAAGAAGTTAAAGTTACAGCTTTTCCTATAAAACAGGATGCAGAGCAATTCACCCTATAATTATTAGCCATAGAAGGTAGGAAACTCAAACTTTTACTGAAACGTTAATTTAAATAATGTATTTGCATATACATTCCCTTTCTTTTTTAAATCATAAGATAACTAAGATGCCAGGATGGAGGAATGGAGTGAAATATTACTTTTGTACCCACAGCCTTGTAGTGAAACATTACATAATTACCATGAAGGTTTGAGTCTTTGAAGTCTTCAATGACATATTAAAGGGCGGACAAATCATCATAATAATACTGGTGCTTACTGCAGATACTACCTTTTTCCAGTATTTCAGATTGCTTTACAAATGTGAATAAATACTGGAAAAAATGAGGGAGAAAGAGACTTACCCAAGGCCAGACAGTATACCATTAACAGAGGCAGAATGCCACTCCAATTACCAGTTCTAACCAATATATTACGATAAGGAACATAAGCCAGAATAACTGTTAGACTCTTAAAAATAGCCAAATGATCACTTTGATAATTATGATTACAATCCATTATTACTCACTCTGTTTTCCATTTTTCATAAAGCTAGTAGAAAGTGAAGCTTGACAAAGATAAATGATCAGCAAAAATAAATAAATGCTGTCCTTGACAACAGAATGCCAAGCTACAGTTACAGTAAACACTGAATGATGCACTATCCCCTGTTATTTCAACTCATTGCAACATATTTTTCTGGCCTCATTACCTTCTAGCTTGTTTTATGACAATTTGTATTTTTCTGAAAATAATGTACGAATCTCCAAAAGTTGGTTCTGAATATTGTAAGGCTAAGAGAGGGTGATCATTTATTATTTTTGTCTCCAACAGCTTATTTACACAACCCCTGTTCACACTGGGAAACACAAGCAGTTCCACAATCAATTCTAGGCTCATCCTGCTAGTATTTACTCACATGATAGCAGCTCCATCATCCATCCCTTCAAAATATGAATCCTATAAACTTTTGGTCAATACTTCACTAGAAATCAAGCAATACAGAGTGAGAGGGGTTATTTTAATAATTGTACAATCCATTTTAAACTTCCCTTATTGTAAATACAGAAAAACCTGACACCATTCACTTTCAGGTCATGCTTATAATTGTTATTGCTCCCAAATTAGGAATTTCAAATGCTCAACTCTGACAAGTTACTTGAATTATTAACTTCTCTTGACCATTAAGAACAATGTACCTTTGCAATCTAAGCAGATCTAATACTTACAAATGAATGCTCTACACTTAATTATTTACAGGTAATCATTGTTCATCTGTGAAATCTGCTAAGCAAGACTGTTAGAACTCATTATGGGGCTTAACTAACTGATTAAATTGTTTGGTTGTTCTGCTTTTACATTTTAGATTGATTATGCAGGACCTACCCACAAAGCACCTTTTTGCATATTTGTACATAAATATAACCCATCTTGTTATGGAAAAGAACTCAACTATTTTTAATCAGATGTTAACTCAATTTCAGTTATTCTTACTTTATAAAATATGTAAAATCAATTCCAAAGGACCTGATTGTGACAGGGTCCTATGAAGAGGTCCTAAGTCCCACTCAGTTATTAAATCTGGCTTGTCCAGATTAATAGTTTATGCACAAGTCTAAAGAGAGGGCTTCAAAGGAATTTCCCTCCATGAGCAAGTGAAAACAGAAAAGGGTTAGGACTAAACAGAATCATAGGTCTACTTCTCTATATCTAAGGCAGCTGATATTACTAGACTTGAGGGAGGGACAATACCAGGTGTAACAATGGGTTTACACTGCATACTCCCTATACATTTGTGCAACACAGGAACTTGGGGGAACTGTGACTCAGAGGATTACTCCTGAGTCATAATTTCTCTCTCGTTCCCCCTGGTGTGGTAAAGCTAAGTCTTGCTTCATACTCAGGACAACAAGCAATGCCTCCTTCTAGTCCTAAATTCTCAAATGTGCCAGTGAGACTAAAAATGTATTGAATTTACAATTATGAATTAAACTTGGCACTGTGAATCAATTGGTTTATACAGGCAAATCACTAAATCACATAATCCAATGGCCTCCTGAAGTGGAACTGACATGAGAAACTGGTTAGCAGTAGCAGCTATTTAATAAAAAATACCATTTCTCTAAGTTAGTTCATATTTAATGCAGCAAGCAGTTAATATTCACACAAAGAACATAGCTCTTTTGATTTGCTATTAATTCAGTCAAAATTCATTGTACAAGTCTGATAGATTTTTGTCAACAAAGTAACCATCCATCACTAATGACTTTTAACAGTTTAAGCACAATATTCATTATCTATGTACTTTCAAAAATATTTACTTTATTGACTGGGCACAAGCCTTAGAAAATATATATGCATGAAAAATGGAAATATGGATTACAAAAATAAAATATGGCAAGCCCAAACAAACTAATCGCGAATTGCAACAATAAAGGTCCTCAGTCTCCAAAAGAACTATACATATTAATAGTAGCTGTTCTGTTACCCTATATTTTTAAATCATTAAAAGTACTGGGAGAGAAGTAATCTGGTAAAATAAGCAAATGATCCCTTTTGAAACATCACTTTGATTCTCAATTAAGTCAAAGGTGACAACAGTTTATGAAACTGTTTGTTAATAAATTAAAATCTCATGTTAGAGGAAGTTACCTAGTATATCAATTTATATTTTAAAAGTTTATACTTGTAAACATGTTTCATTATAGCGCATGGAGAGGTTGAAAACATTCTTTTTTCACAGCTCCACAGTGTGTCTTTGTTCCACTGTTCCAGATTTCCCTAAACAGTGAAAACACTGCTAAGCTTTATAAATCATTCATGCTAAGCATAACAAATAATTGTCTTTGTAATCACAGGCTATAAATAAATCTCAGCTATTATTCAGAAGCAGCCCATGACAGATAAACAGTTTAACTCTTAAATGATAAAATAATGTCTTACTTTCAGCTCTGTTTAAAATAAAACTCTCGGTACCATGGACACAAATTCAAAATCTACCAAATTCTGTTAACATTGTAAGAAGTGTAGTATTGGTGTATTCGGGTAGGGTGCAGAGTGACTCCTTTATACTGGGCAATATCAGATGCCAATGCAATCTTTTGAAGTTGGAAGGCCTTGTACAGGTTAACCCCATTGTAAGTTACAGTGTGAAGAAGAAAGCAGATTCTATCAGAAAAAGTGATTGAGAAGTACCTGAATAAGATGAGGAGCAAAAGGAGTTTTCACTCTGCCTTCTTAAGGTGTTGCTCCGTGTAGATTACTGACTGTCTACAGCAAAGTGAAAATCCTTTACTCCAAACCAGTGGTAACTCCCTGATATTAAGTATGGCTGTTTAATAATACTCTTAACTAAACGATTTTCTCTTTTTGATGGAAGGTCCAATATCTTTCCAAGTAAGTCTTGTTGTCTCCGCATGGCAACTGGAGGCAGTTCTCAGCTGTTAATCAAAGATCCTCTGAAGCATAAAGACCAGCTCAACTTTTCCAGCCAACTGATCTACTTCTGTTGCAAGGCAGCAAAGCCAATGGTAACACTAGCTTCTCTCTGGTGGACACTTTTCTCTAATGGGATTTTTTTTTCAAAAGTAATTTTTTAATGAGTCATATTCCACTTCTCCTGAATACTGTTCTCACGCTGAAATAGTCATTTTTTGATTCTTCACAAAAATCCAGAAATGTAATAAAAAGATTCTATTCCATCATCTTAATAAGAACAAGAAAAGGAAATCCAAATAAAAGTTTACAGTATTACAAATGCCAGTCCTGATCTACTTTCTCCTCTAGCTATTTATAATCCACTAATAAAATGAATTCTTGGATTTGGAGAAGGGAACTTCAGACACAGAAAAGTTGTTCCCATAGGATTTATTTTGAGAAAACTATTTTGAGTGTTCATATTTCATAGATTTCATAGACATTAGGGCTGGAAGGGACCTCAGAAGATCATTGAGTCCAGGCCCCTGCCCCAAGGGCAGGAAGTCACCTGGGGTCATAGGATCCCAGCAAGATAAGCATCCAAATTTCTCTTGAAGGTGTTCAATGTAGGTGCTTGAACCACCTCTGATGGCAGGCTGTTCCAGACCTTGGGGGCTCGGACAGTAAAGAAATTCTTTCTTATGTCCAGCCTGAAACGGTCTTGCAGTGGTTTATAACCGTTCGGCTTTGTCATCCCTTGGGGAGCTCTGGTGAACAACTGTTCCCCCAGTTCCTGGTGAATTTAAACTCAGATTTCGAGATAATTTTTTCTGTATATATCAAGCATAGTTCTTCTGTCCATTACCAATGAGGAATCTGTAATTCCTGTCATTAAGAAAATGAAGGTGGCTATAGAGGGTAAATGAGGGGAGCATAACAAGATCTGCAGATTGAACTGTCAATTCATTAAGTCTTTAAGATAAGTCAGTTCATGACTAGAAGCTTTCAAACTTCACAATCCTGCTCCCACCATCACTAGCTGGTCACCAAAGTGACAAACTAGCAGCAGTTACAAGAAGGTTGTCTGGCACTTGGATGAGGCAGGAGTGTGATTCGGCAGCTGTAACTGCGACTGAGCAGCCCTCTTCAGGATCTGCTTTGCTCACCCCATGTGGGGAGGGATCAAGAAAAGGTGCCCTAAACATAGCCAGTGGCAACATGTAGGGTGCATGGGGATGCACATGCACTCCCTGAGAGCGCTGGTGCACCCCCTGACAGGCAGCACTCCCTGCCTAGGCGATGGGTGGGGGGCAGGTGTGTCAGTGCCCCTCCTATGAGTGCTGGCAAGGGAGTGGGGTGGAAGGTGAAGCGTCACTGGCACTTCCAAGAGTGCCATGGCCACTTCTGGGAGCACCGCTCATGCTTCACGGTCAGTGTGATTGGCTGCAGGGGACACCCTTCCCCACCCTTGGTCTGCACAATCAGCCACAGGGGGGACCTCTCCCCCTGGTCACCGACTGGCTGCTGACTCAGGTGGCACCAGTCGCCCATGAACATGGCATGTCTGTTTCTTCCTGACTCAGTAACTGCATCCACTGGGATCACTTTTACTGCAGTCAAAATCAACGAAGACAACACAATCAATTTTGGGACTTGGAACATCTGGACCCTTGTGGACAATCCTAAAAGTGAATGCCTAGATGGCTGCACTGTAATCATGGCTCAAGAACTCAGGCAACATAACACTGATGCTGCTGCACTGAGTAAGACCTGGCAAGTGGGAGATGGGCAGGTCAAAGAACATGGAGGCAGCTATACCTTCTTCTGGAAGAGTAAACAGGAAGGAGAACGCCAGCTTCAGGGAGTTGGTTTTGCCATCAAGAATGAACTCACAAGTACCATGAATGCTGCCTGAGGAAGATCCTTCAAATCCAGTGGGAAGACAGAAGCACTAAAATTAGGAGCCTCTCACAAGCAAACACCATAATCATCAAAGTGATGATCATCTAACATCAACTTTGCTGGACCAGCCGACTCCAGACTGCCAACACAAGTTTTAATCTCCCAGCTCAGTCAAGGCATACACTCAAGAGGAGGGCGGAGACAGTGCTTCAAGGACATCCTCTAGGCCAACTTGAAAATGCAACACTGACATCAACTCATGGGAGACTACTGCTCAGGACCCCTCCCCCACAAACGGAAGAAGAGTCTGTTGCAAGGATTTCAGTACTTTGAAACTGTACAACGACAACAGGAGATGGAAAAGCAGGAGCAGTAGAAACAGCATGTCACAGACCAAATCAAGAACCCTGAGCCACCTACTCTGCATGGAAACACATGCCCAAGTTGCAGCACAGTCTGTCACACCCCGAGTGGCCTTGTCAGCCATCTTTGGACCCATAGATAAGACAATCATGGAAGACAATCATCCTTGACTGTGAGAGATTGCTGAAGATGAGTCAGTACATATACATGCTGCTGTGGCAGCTCATGTTAGAAACATCCTGATCACCACACCAATGTGCATGTCTAGTCACTTTGAGATTGAAACTATCATTGAAGAAAGTATGAAGAGTCCTGCAAACTTCTGGCTTTTCTATGTGCTTGGCTAAAGCTATCATAGTTGGATATGAACATTCTCCACCAGATACAGGAGACTTCCTTTTAGGATTTGCAGACATTTCCCAATTAAAGAGTGCAACTAACAGGCAGGACAAATATTTTTTTAGTTTAATGAATTTCTTAGAATAAGTCACACGTGCTGGAATAACAAGTGGAGAGGCCATACCACCCAGCATGGATGAACTGTAAACTCTGAATGGGCTGAATTGTAAACTTTTTTTTTCTTTTAAGGTAACTCTACTGAACAGTAAAAAATATTGACTTAAAGACTTGGGATCATGCCAGATGATAAATAGCAACTGCTCCGAGGCACCCAAGTACTAGAAAAGAAAGCAACAGAAAACATGCATCCTCTGTAGAAACACCCTTTATCGAATTAGTCCTTTAATATTAACATTTGCCATACTAACTTGGTGCCATTTTTTTGGTCCAAGTTATTTATGAATCTGTACCCTATCTTGCTTTTCCTCCAGTGACAAATGCAGTCCTTTCTAACATCCTATGCTGGCTTGAGATCCAGCAAAAAGTGTACTTCACAAAGATTAAACAGAAAAAAACTGGCATATTTCTCAAAAGAAAACCTTTGCACAAGGTTCCAAATAATTTCAGGGTTGCCATCACTGAAGAATCCAAATATCTAATAGCAACTGTCCAAGCCTAGGAAAACAAACAGGCAGAATAATCATAGTATTCATTCCTTATCCAGTGTGAAAATGTTTTGTAAATTTGACCATATGCCTTTGAAAAACAGCACTGTTTGTGGTTCTTTCCACTGCATGGTGGCACTATCCCCAATTATACAAACAGTAAAGAAACTAAGCATTTAAGTATTTTCTGTACACAATTATGTGATAGGATTAGAGGGATGGTGAGAGGAGTATAACAGAACAAATAAACAATTAGGGTCTGATTTTCAGAGCTTGCTGGGCAGTCAAACCTCTATCTGAAAGAAATTTGACAGGTAGGAACTCAGATCTAAAGCTTATACCTTTAATCTCTTTCAGGGAATCTTAAATTCAAATCCCTATAGTTTCATAAACAAACACAGTACTAACTGGTGTGAAGAAAAAAGTTTCTATTACTCCATGACTTCCAAAACTAAGTACCTGAATCAAAAGAATTATTCAATATACTTTTTCTAAGAAAGACCTAAACATTAAAAGTACTTTAGTGATAGTAGGTTCTGCTAATTCACTACATAAGGTAAAGGAAGTCCACACATAGAGCTAGTTACAGAGCTACATGGATTCTTGTCATCATAGAATTTGAGCCCCTCACAATGAGTAATGGATTTTATCCTCACAATCAATCCTTTTAAGACAGGAATCTTATTGAACAATTGAGGAACTGAGGATAGAACAGGATAGATTATGACTAAGTACAGGCAGTCAAAAAGCCCAAGGCAGAATCGATTCAATCTAGGCAGCTTCCTCTAAGCCATGTAAGTTGAACCGATAACCTACTGAACTGACATTTAATTTTCAATTGGGAAAGGTGGGGGAGGCCTGCACTGACCCAGGCCAGTAGGCAAGGGACGCTAGAAAATGTCTCCCAGACTGCTGGCCATTGCCAGCTCAGCCAAGTGGGGGTGCCCCCAGTTGGCTCCCCAGTACATGCTCCCAACCTCCTGCTGTCCCCCCACAGAGGGTTGAGTTCCCTGTCCGGGTACTGGCCCGCCTTGAGGGAGCCTCCCCCTCGGCTGCAGAGGAGCAGGAGAATTTCCCTCCACTCCCTGAGGCTGTCTGAAACTCGCAGCAGCTAAGGCAACCAGCTCTGGAGTTTGGGAGGGAAAGAATTCCCCTTAGCTCCCTGGGGCTGCCCTGGGCTGGGTGATCCTGGGCTGGGGTAAAGGGAAGCCACCCCAAGGCAGGGGCTCCCTGGTGCCCCATGCTGAGCTGCATGGGAAGGCACCTGGCCAGGAAGACTCCTTTTTCCTTTCTCCTGTAGCAGCAGGGAGGAGGGAGAGCTCGCAAGGGTTGGAAAGTTCCCACCTGCTGTGTAGATCCTGGCTAGAGAGGTCTGGGGGTCTGTTTCCCTGCCCCCAACACCTGTTCTGATGAGCTGACAGATACAGGCAGGAAGCAGGTGAGGGAGCAGAGGGGTGAGGCAGTCCCTGCTAAACTGGAGCAGATAGCATAATCCAGGGCTGCAAAGCATTCTGGGATGCTGCGGATTGTGAGTTAACTTAAACCATGAAGGGATCTGGGATAGAAGTTCCATAAACTGGTTTGACTTAAATCAGCTAAGTCTGATATTACATCCAACCAGGTTTATCTTAAACTGCTTTGGGCCATTTTGAAAGCAGTTTATGTCCACTGAACTTCTGTTCTGTTACAGGTTTAAACGAGTTTCTGATCACTTAAACTGGTTTATGTAAAATTTTTGTCCTTAGCCTATGTGACTTGCACAAGGAGTAATGAACTAGGAACCCAACCAAGATCACCTGGATTCCAGGCCTGTGCCTTACTCATAAGGCCATCCCCTTCTTCCCTACTTTTCTGTCTTCCAGATCCTGCATAAACATTGCCACAGTTGCCTCATTTTCTGAGTTCATGACAAGAAAATGAATGGAAATGTTTCTAAAGGTAGATTAGCCTTTCTGCAATATGCTCATATATGATCTTGTTTTCTTCTTGATTGGTTATGCTGACTAAGCTTCTTGAATGGATCTCAACAAACTCATACTAAAGACAGAACTGTGAAGAAGTTATTTATAGTAGCTACTCTGCAGATGCAGTCACATAATAAAACTCATAGGTGAAGGTTTTGGCTTGGACTAAATCCTTGCACAGTTACCTGAATATTTTTTACCAACTGAAAATGTTTAATATAGCATTTTCCACCCAGGTGAACCTTTAACATTTTTTATTCTCCTGTGCAATATGGAGTTTCATTTTTACCTGGGAGAAATAGTACAATCTGTACATTCTCCTTTGCCTGAGGAAGGGCAAGTGAGCCCAAAAGCTTGCAAATAAAGAAAAAAAATCTGCAACTATTTAGTTGGCCTAATAAAAGATGTCACCTCTACCAAGAGTTCTGCATATCTCATATAGCATTAGTAATTTATTTAAAAAATCTACAAAACTTTGGTGAAATGAAATAAACTACTTGTATTTGCAGTTGTCCTTATCCAAGATTGTAAAATCTTTATTTACATATGTAAACTGTACCTGTCTTTGCAAACTGAATACTTCGCACTTGAATATCTAAAGGTTTTCCATGCAAAATTTATACATAGGGGAAATATAAAACATGAACCGCAGCTGCAATTTTAAAAGTTATATTTTGGCACAATGAGTTGATATAGTACCCCTGGAATGTTTTTATTCCAAGTTCATACAGATACTTTTTATGCATATTTCAAAAGCATGAGTTGATTTAGACTACGGAGCAGTAGTGCTTAATGTGAAGGAAGAAAGGAAAAACTGGTTAAACTCACCACAGCGGGAGAGACTACAGTGCCAAAAAAGAGAATGCCACAAGAACCATGGTTCCTCCATTCAGGTAGAGCAGCCCCGGAGTTGCACAGGCTGGGGACACACGCCAGAAGGGGAGAGGAAAGCATGGAGACAGCCAGTGAGAGGGGAGCTGAGTCCTTAACCATGAGACGTCCGGCAGAAGGATCCAAGCCCCAGGGAGTTGGCTGCAGGCCGGCAGGAGAGTCCAGCTGGGCTCTGTTGAGCCGGGGGATGCTGGCTGTATAGACTTGGCAGAGGAAAGTAATGTGAGTGGCCGGATGCTCCACTGAAGGCGAGTCAGCTGCAGGAGAAGTGACCACACCCAAACAAGGTGCTGTCAGTTTTTTCTTGTTTTTTCTTCCTGAATACCCTGCCGGAGACCTGAGTGAGGTAGGCCTGGAGACAACCAGACAGGGGGGGCCTCAACCCCTGGGACTGCTTAAAGGGGACCTCAGTTGGCCACAAGCCGAGAAGAAAATCAGGGACAAGGGCAGGGCACGTGACCCAAGTGCAGGGTCAAGGAAGGCCCCTAATTATAGTGAAAAGACCCAGCTGAAAAGCAGCTGGACAAGAGCCAAAAGGTGTCAGGCTTGAAGATGCAAGAACCTGGATGGGTTGGTTTTTTTTGTTGCTTTTAATTACTGGAGGTTGGGCACCACAAAGAAAAGAGAGGTGCATAAGGCCCAAAAGTGAATACCCGCAAGACTTACCTGGGACTGGAAAGAAGGTCCTGGAGTTATCTTCTTTTGGTTCAGTTGAAGCTTTCTTTTGAAACACTTGTGAGTCTACAAGAAAAAAAAGAGTCTAGACAAGACCACCCATCAAGATCTACCAGTGTAATTTGGTGGTGTAACATTTGGTTGGTGCTAGGACGGGATGTAGGGGAGGTTAGAGCCCCAGACGAAGTCCCTATCCAGATTGGCCTCAGCCAGCTACAGTGAAGACTAATACCTCCCAATCTAAAACATCACTGAAACATCAAAATGTAGCAGGCAAGAGTCGGGTATTTCCACAGTGAGGTTAAAGCAAATGAACACGTGATCAACATTCTGGTCCGGGTAAGCACCAGACCACTGAGCCCGTGGCCTTTTCCAGGGCCGTGACGACACTTAACAAGGCTTATTTCTTTCTTGTCTTTCAGTATATCACTGACAAGAACAAACAAGCATGGGAAGGATAGCAGATGGCACAGACTAAAAAAAAGGCTCGATTGATTAACAACTCCCACAATATTGTATCCAGTTGCATTTATTCCATGACTAGTTTTAACAGAATTTTAGCTTCTCAGATGCTTAGTTTTCAGATCATGTCTTCATACAGCTAATATTCTTGCTCTTTATGACATCTCATCATGGACATCCTCAGGAGCTCTGTTATTTGCCTTTTGGTAGTTCAGCAACAGATTATGTTAATAGCTCTGCCTTTTGGATCAATGTGTAAAACTCCTACAACACCAGTCATTTCTAAATTACTGTACCTTGTAGAAATAACAGTCATTCGTGGAAATTATACTGAAAAATAATGGTTTCATATTCTTGGACATTTTACAATAGTGGGGTAGAATGCATGTGTGAAAAGAACTGTCATAACTGCAACAGAAAGACAGCTATACCTGCAACCCCTCTGCTCAAGGGCCAGCAGGAACTGCTTACCTAGTACACTTTAAAGAAGAAGAAGGAGCCTGAATTCCCTCTGCACTGAGTGGAAAAGAGCATGACTGCATTGCTGGGAACATCTCTTACTTGGGCCAGGTTGACCCTAAACAAATTAATAAAATTGGAGAGTATAAGAGTGATGCCTGACTGATATTACAGGACCTTTAACTTTCCTGTTGAAGTAAGAAAAAGTTGTGTTCTACACTAGTAATCAGAAGTATGATGAGGAGGTGAGAAAACACTGAGAGAGTAACATGATATTAATTTGTGAAAATTCCAATAGTAACATAGTATTGGCAACTTCTGGTATAACAAAATTAAATTCCATCCCAGTGATCTAGAAAATGATTTGAGTAAAGCAAGGGCAGCACATATTGGCAGCTAGCCTTGTTAAATCCACAGAGAGAAAAACTCACACAAACTGTATAGCTTTATGTTTCCAAGGCTTCAAGCAGCTTCTATCTGAAGACAAGAAAAACAAATGTTGCTCTTCTAATATAAGTAAGCATATGTAATTTAGGTATTAGTTCGCATTTTGTAAGTCTTCCCAATATTCCTGCATAAATTAGGGTGATATAGGCTCCAAGGAAAGCTGGGTTCTCTCATTGACCTAGTTTGCTGACACCTGTGCTTCCGCCAATACCTACCTAAAAATGCTTTAGAATGACTGAATAGTACAAACATGATTTTACTGAATCCTTACTGATAGCTGCAAATGATACACAGCCATAAGAACCTAAGAAAAAGACCAGAAAATACTAAGGTTTTAAAAGCTCTTACCTACACACAGTGATAGCTGAGTCACAATTACTGTCAAACAAGCCTAGAACTTTATGACCAAACAAAACAAATAAAACAAAAGCCTAACCTTTTTATTTTAAATTGTTTTCTTTCTACCTCCCACATGTATCCTTCAGCAACCAGTTACCAGAAGCCTGCAAGAAAGTCCTTTTCATTCCACAGTTTCAAATTTTTTGATTTATTTATAAATAAAAGCCTCTAAAATATTAATATTTTGTTTCCAAATAACAGGGTGTAAGGCGATATCCTGACACAATAAAGTTTTAAAATGCCATACTTGGTCAGCCAAACTTAATTCTACCCTGTAGTGACATCAGGAAAAAAATAAAAAACTGAACCAGTATAATTAAATTTAGGGTTATAAAAATATGATATACTTGCTGTATGATTATAGTATGATTACTTCATTACTACTGAGATGTGAAGCTGGTTTTGTGTTTAATGTGCTTGACTTAAGATTCACCTTCACTCTGTATTTTCTAGGTTCATGCTTGATGTTGGGATTGTTAGACCATCCCTGCAATAATTATTAAATATATTACCATAACACTAGCCATGGACCAGGTCTTTTCTTTTTAGGAATCATACAATACAAAACAAAAAGGCTTACCATCTGGGTACATGAAAAATGACAGCATATACATTAAATGAAAGAGAATATGGAAGTATAAGGAAACAATGAGACAGTATCATGTCAGTATAACAGACAGGGGTCTTGATCTAATTACTGTCAACCATTTTGTGGAACCACAAAAAAACAGATTCTTTAAAGGAATAATTAAAAAGAGGACAGCTTTGTGGATGTTTATGTGTAGCTTGCCAAAGCAAGAGGGTCAGCACAGGAAAAAACACAGATGCTTGTTTGAAAACATAACAGTTAGGTGATAGACACTGGCATTATGAACTGATGGAGTCAACCTCTCAGTAGCAAATGAGAGAGAACAGGTATGCTAAGAAGAGGCAGTGAATAACCATGAAAGTGAAAACCAATAACTTTTGTTTCATGTGATGAAGAAAAACCAATGGAGGGACTGTATGATCAAAGCAACAGACCAGGAAAAGTATCTTTGCGGCAGAATTTTTTTACTCTTACATTACTGAAATGTATTTAGTCTTAATTTCAATCACCATATCTGGCCCTTTTTTAAAGATGAAAATGATCACTAACTGCAGACTAAAACTTTATGAACTCACGAAGGCAATCTACTGTTAGGTGGCTACTGCAATGCTGGATCATAATATTATGAAGGTGGTGGTGGTGGTGGGGAGTTCTCTGTTCTTGGCTGTTAGATTTTATGGTCACAGTCATACAGCTCTTCAGTGTCCTAAAGCTACTGGGTTAGCACCTGTACTAACCTGCACTAACTGCTTCCACCCTGGCAAGTTGGTGGAGGTAAGGATAGAGATAAGAGTTTGAAATTACTCTTTTGTTTGTTCATGCTTGGACTTTGGGCCATGGGAGACTTGTGCCTCCTGAGTCTGGGGGGGTACGTCCAAAAGCCACCGGTGGCAGGGATGGGACTGGCAAGCACCTGCAGAAGCCATCAGTGGCATCACCAGTGGGGACAGGGCTGGTGAGCACCTACAGAAGCTGCTAGTGATGATTTTTAAGGCACATTAAGGGCATGAGTCTACACATGCATGCCCTTAATGTGCCTTAAAAATGGCAATTTAAGGCTACCAGTCTAAATTTGATACCTGCATAAAGTAAATCGTTACATTGCATTAGTGCATGTGTAACATGCATCTACTTGTGAGGTAATGCGACTTAGCTATTTGTGCCTAAATTTAATGCACCTTAATGTGCATTAGCGCGTTCATGTATAGACACATGCCTAAATCACCTTAATATGCCTTAAGCAAAGGCGCATTAGGTTTAGGCATGTGGAAATACATGTGTAGACACGCTCTTTCTGTATTGGGAAGCTGCAATAGGATCTTATCAATTGCTGGTCTTATACTTGAACTGTCACAGATATTATCCAGCCCAGGATAAGAAAGAGAGGGTGCATGTACATGTTCTATTAGTGCAGAGCATACTGCACTGGAGTTAGTGGCTCCTGGGCACAGAGTCTACATGTGCACTTGGGACCACAGCAGTTTGAGCTGAAGCAGAGCAACCCCAGGCTGGCAGCAGGCTCAGGGGGTCAGACATTGGAGGGGCTGGCTGAGACATGAGAGTACCCAAACAGTGGAGCTGTGTGACTAGGTAGCAGGCAGGAGTCTGGTCCCCTGCTGCCTGAGCAAAATTTATGCCGAGGTCAATGTTTATACATCCATTTAGGAGGTTATTTTCACTGCTGTAAAATAGTAATGTCTCCAACAGTACTATCTTATGGCAGTGAAAATTAGTTTGCTTCTGTCTAATAGCATTGCACATAGAGACTGATACCTTACACTACAGCAAATTAGTCTACTGCACAGTTAAGTGCACGTGTAGATGTATCTAGTGACTGGGATTTATATTACACGTGTTAATCCACAACCTAATTGTAAAATAAATGAAAGTCTGAGGTACCACAGACTGTTTTCATTTGTTCATAGCTCACTCATTTATGATATACTCTGAGGCTTTGTTGGAACATTGTGAAACTGAGTCAAAACTTCATATCAATGTCAAGCCATGACACAATGAAAGTATACACGTTTAAGGCATCAACACATTATAGACTGATAATATATACAGCTAAAACATTGACATATTAGTACTGTGGCACACCCATGCGCTGCCTCAAAGCAGTGATAAATGTATCAAAACAACAGATCTGTATCAGCAGTAAGGTGAAGCGCCTCACAGGTGTTCCCCCAGCCACCATCGTAGAACAGGCGACACAACATCCCAGTACACCTGAACGCTGCATCTAGGTGTCCAACTGTGTCAAGCAGAAACAAAAACCTAAGAACCACCACATATTGTCAGGACCCTGCTTCACCGCCCTGACGTGCTATCGAAAGGCCATCGGCCCACGCCAGAACGATGACACCGGATGTCAGGGCAGGCAACCAACCCCTT
Organism: Gavialis gangeticus; assembly: GCF_001723915.1. Classification (NCBI taxonomy): domain Eukaryota; kingdom Metazoa; phylum Chordata; order Crocodylia; family Gavialidae; genus Gavialis; species Gavialis gangeticus. The sequence goes on from NW_017729029.1 coordinate 47,705,432, forward strand.
CAGAACTTCCTTTTATAGGCTAAGATTGCTTCTCAGCCTCTTGAAAGCTCAGATTAAGCGTAGCAGCTTCTGAACCCGGCAGGGAAAATACCACGTATCTGTGTCCAAGAAGGCAGTTTTCCTGAACAGCTTCACAGGAGAACTGCTCTTCTAGCGTTTTTCACCAAGGTGCAGCGGCTTTAAGCCTAGTTCATGGAAATGGGAGCCTCCCTCCCTTGCTTGCTCTGAGGGCTGTATGGCCGAGGGCAAGCAAAACTTGGGGGCACCCGAACCCTAAGCCTACGGGCTTGGGCCTGCAAGTAGGATGCCTGGCAAAGGTGGAGTATGTTTGCCAGTAGGAGGGCCGCTTATGGTTCTGGATTTGGAATTAGTTTCGACTCATTTGGCCTTGGATACAAATTAAACAATAAACCAAAAACTCAGTACAGCGCTGCGTTACAACGGGACTGCCCGGTTTCCGAAGCATGCCTCGTGCTAACCTCCCTTCCCGAGGAGCTCGTTTGCGAGGTGAGGAAGAATTCGACCGAGATACTCGGGGGGGCCTTTCAGTACAACCCACCTGGCTGGACGTGGCGTTACAGGCCTTGCACTGAGTGCCCCGGGGGGGCTGAGGGGTCGACCTATACGTTTACATGCCGTGGGCGTCGCCCACCGCGGGGGGACGAGGCCCGGGGTCGGGGCAGCGGGACACCTGTGAGCGCGGGAGGCAGCAAAGGGATCCGGAGAGGGGCCGGGAAGCAGCGCATGCCCCCCGTCCTTGGCCCCCGGGGCCGGGCCGCGTGAGTGGGCTCCCGGCCGCGGACCCTCATGAAGTAGCAGGACCGGCTCGAGAGTTTTGCACCCATCTCCAAGGGCCGCCCGCGCGCCGGCGGGTTGTTTACTTCCTCTGCCGCGCGCCTACCGAACACCCCTCCCAACCGCCACCTCCCTCTCTCGCCACGCGCCCTGGTTGGCTGTCGCTTCGGCCAATCGCGGCCACCCTCCGGCGGTAAACCTGGCAAAAGGAGGAGGAGGGGGGTGAAGGAGGGGAAGGAATTCTCCTTTCAAAAAAATAGCCGTGAGAAGGCGACGTTAGCTCTTGCCGTTGATTGGTCTGGGCCGTAGGAGCTGCGAGCGCTCACTGGTGAAATACCCCGCCAATCGCGGGAAGGACCCGCCTCCTGTTTTACTCACTCCTCCACCTACACCCTGGAGCCCGCCCCCGCCCCCCGTATCCTTGTGTGTGAAGACCCGATTGGCGAACCCCCTGCCTGCCCATCAACCGCGAAGCCCCGCCTCTTTCTTCCCTCCCGCAGGAGACGCCTCTGTCAGCACCTACCTCTGGCGCTCATTGGTTTCTTCTGCCGCCCATCCCCGAGAGTCCCACCTGCCCCCCCGCTAGGGTGCAGACAAGCCCACCCCTTGGCACTTTTCGGTCGCTGATTGGGCAACTCCGCCGCTCTTTCCTTTTCCCACTGGCTCCGCCTGCCGCCACTCCGCGCCGCTCCCCATTCCCACCCTCACGCTACACACAGGGCGGCCCCGCCCACGGCCGGCGTTGGCCCCGCCCCTCCCCCGGCGGGGTCACGTGATGTTTTCGCCGTGGTGCCGCGGAGGCTGCCTGCCTGCGTGCTTGTGAGTAGCAGCGCCCGGCGCGTCCCAGCCGCCAGCGCTGAGCGGGGCAGCGGGAGCTCGTGCGGGCGCGGGGCCGCCCGGCGCCTCATGCCCGGCGCGGCGCGGGGGACGCTTCCCCTGTGAGGGCGGGTTTCGCGCTCCCCGCCGCCGTCTGGCCCCTGCCTGGCCCCTAAGATGGCGAGTGGGATGAATGGCCCGGGCGGAGGTGGCGGCCCCGCGGCCGGGGGCGGCGAGGAGGAGCCGGGCCCCCTGAGTGCGTGGGCCAGCGAGGAGCAGGAGCCGGGCGAGAGCGGCCCCTCGCCGCCGGCTCAGCCCCACCACCTGCTGCTGCTGCTGCGGAGGTCGCCCAGTGCCTCCCTGTGCCTGGTGCAGGAGGAGGAGGCGCCCGCCGCTGCCTCCGCGGCCCGCAGCGCCCCCTCGGTCGGGCGAGGTGGGCGAGGAGGCCCCCCACCGCCAGCTGCGCCTGCGGGCGACGACGTGAGAAAGTGCGGCTACCTGAGGAAGCAGAAGCATGGCCACAAACGCTACTTCGTGCTGCGGGCCGAGAGCCACCTGGCCCCGGCGCGACTGGAGTACTACGACAGCGAGAAGAAATTCAAGAGCAGCCTGAGGGCGGTGGCGGGCGGGTCTGCTGCCCTGTGCTGCCCCCCTCCCAAGCGTGTGATCCCCCTGTACCAGTGCTTCACTGTCAGCCGGCGGGCGGATGCGAAGCATAAGCACATCATTGCCTTGTATACCAAGGATGAATATTTTGCCATGCTGGCTGAGAATGAAGCGGAGCAGGAGGCCTGGTATGAGGCGATCAGTGAGCTCATGAGCCAAAGCAAGAGGGGCTTCTTGGAGCAGGAGGACCAAGCGGATCAGCAGTTGGACGAGGATGATGAGCATTATGGAGCAGCGCTGAGGCCAGGCACGGTGTTCAAAGAGGTGTGGCAGGTCAATGTGAAGCCCAAGGGGCTGGGACAGACTAAGAACCTGACTGGGGTTTACAGGTTGTGCCTATCCAGCAAGGCTATCCACCTTGTCAAGCTGAACTCGGAAGTGCCCTCTGTCCACTTGCAGCTAATGAACATCCGCCGTTGTGGCCACTCAGAGAACTTTTTCTTTATTGAGGTGGGCAGATCTGCTTCCATTGGGCCTGGAGAGCTCTGGATGCAAGTGGATGACTCGGTAGTTGCCCAGAATATGCACGAGACCTTTCTGGAGACTATGAAAGCTCTCAAGGCCTTTGCAGAGTTCAGGCCCCGCAGCAAGAGCCAGTCTTCTGGTGGTGGCAGTGGTACTAACCCTATCTCTTTCATCACCACTAGAAGGCACTTGGGCAACCTGCCCCCTAGTCAGACAGGTTTGCAGAGAAGATCCCGAACTGAGAGTGTTGCTGGGGGAACCCCACCCACCACCAAAAGCAACAGCTCATACCGCTTCCGAACATCCAGTGAGGGGGAAGGAACAATGACCAGACCTTTCAGATCAGTGACTGGGAGTCTGATCCATTTGAACACTGCAAGGATGAACTTGGGCCGCCAAGAAGGAAGTGGAAGATATGTCAGAGCAGCTTTCAGCTCTTCTTATCACACCAGGTCTGCCTCATTGCCAGTATCTCATTTCCCTTCTACTACGAGTCCCATTAGTGTTTCTTCCAGTAGTGGCCATGGCTCTGCTTCCGATACGCTGACTAGGCCTTCCAGCTCATCTGTTTGTGGGTCCCCAAGCGATGGTGGCTTTATTTCTTCTGATGAATATGGCTCTAGCCCTGGGGATTTCAGGTACTTTCGTGTCAGGAGTAATACTCCAGATTCACTGGGAAACACACCACCTATCAGAGAAGAGAATTGTTTAAGTGAATACATGTCCATGAGTAAACAGCATACGGATGATGGTGCAAAAGATGATTATATGGAGGCCGAAAAGTGTTTCAGAAAAAGAACTTACTCTCTAACTAAGCCAACTTCTGTGACAGTGCAGCAGAAAACTACACAAACCACAGCTTTATTAGATGAAGAGTCTGCGGGAAGTCATGGACAGTTAATTTGTTCTGAATCACCAAAAGTAAAAGATAACCAGGTATCTGATTACAGTGATGCTACCCATGACTCTGTATGTAACCAAAGCAGGAGTAAAGCCAGGGATGATGGGTACATGCCAATGATGCCTGGAGTTGCATCTTCTCTCACAAGCAGCAGCGATTATTTGCCAATGACTCCTAAAAATGTCTCTGTCCCAAAACAGATTAATAATGCTTGGTCATCGTCTCAGGTGGACTCCAGAGGGTATATGATGATGTTTCCAAGGGCTAGCTCTTCACCTGTACGAAGCCCTTTAACTGGATTTATTTCTAAAGGGGGGAATGAAAAGATGGTAAATAATGAGTATATGGATATGTCACCTGGGAATTCAGCACCTCCAAAACAGCAGAGTGATTCTAATTATATTCATACCAGCTCTGTTTCCAAAGCTTTCAGTTCATACTTCTCTCTGCCACGAAGCTTTAAGACATTATCGGGACAGAATGGTGATCACAATGAATATGTTCCAATGTCATCACCTGGAAAACTGTTATACGGAGGACAAGAAAACATCAAAAATATCAACAGTGAGGTATTAGCTAATGGCATTTCTAAATCACCAGTTGTGAAACCTTCAGATGAAGGACTCGCACTGAACAGGGCTACCAGACCTACAAGACTTCCACTAGGTACGAGAGGAAGTAATACTATACCAAGAATGTATGATCGTACAGTTCCACCTGAGCCAGCTAGCCCTGGTGAATACATAAATATTGATTTCAGTGAGAAAGCAAGTAATACACCATATTCCTTGTCTGCAGAAGGTTCTCCGTCATCTCTAGGCTCAAGTAGCGACCATAGACAGTCGCCGCTTTCTGATTATATGAGCGTTGACCTTGATGTACAATCACCAAAAGTAACAAAGGAACTGTCCAACTCTTTAACAGATATTTCAATTTATGCAAGTTCCAGTGTTCCTAGAAACCAGCCAAATGCTGATTATGCTAGACTTTCATTTGGTACTGCTTGCGTTAGCACTACAAGTAATAGGACTGATGATTACACAGAGATGACTTTCAACATGGCAGCCACACCGCCTAGGCCTTTTTCTACTGAATCTAATAGTGGCATAAAGATAGATAGTCCTTCTTCCATAGTTAATAGACTGTGTATTGTGGACAGATATGCTGGTAGCAGTAGCTTCTCTGTTCCTAGCTCTGATCCTCCAATGGGACCTAAAGTGATTCGGGCTGACCCACAAGGCAGAAGGAGGCACAGCTCTGAAACTTTTTCTTCTGCTGGGACTGTGACAACTTCCTCTTTCTTTACGGATAGTAGCAAAAGACACAGCTCTGCGTCATTTGACAACGTTTGGTTGAAACCTGATGAAAACATTACCGATGGTCAGGAAAGCAAAATGTCCAGAGATACCTCTACTGGATTTCAGAATGGTTTAAACTATATAGCTCTGAATTTACATGATGATTCTATAAGATGTGAGGCAAATGCTGCTACGCCAACTTGCCATCTCCAAAATGGTACTTCAAATTTGGACAGTGGAGCTTATGTAAGCATAGACTTCACCAGATCTGATGGTTTGAAGTGTAAGGCTGCAAGAAAAGGTCTGTAATTTTTTTAACACTTTCATTTGCCTTTTTCTTTTCTTTTTTTAATTTGATGCCATACTTGATAGCATCATTTAACTTTCTGTTATCTTAATTTTAGAATGGGGAAATACTACTGTGATTTTTATGCATGATCCTATTTTAGTTCATGTCTTGTACCAAGAACCATAGTATGGTAGATCCTCAACAAATATAAAAGATATGTAGTTCCTGGCCTTCAGGGCTTTGATTTAGCTACTTTGCTGTACTCCTTTGGTAGCTTAACGTGTTGCCAGACTGATCTCAGCTTGGACTGTAAAACCTTGACGGAACCCTAATCGTGTTCTAAATCATTGATTTTCAATCTGAGGTGAAAACAACTTTTTTGTGGCTAGCTGTTAAGGAGGGTTCCCAAACTTTTATTTTGTTTCTAGTATAACAAGGGGGTCACATGATGGAAAAGATTAAGTTGGGCTTAAAAATCTGATCATGATTTGAAATACAGTACTCTTATATCTGAAAGATGGGTGAAAGAGTATTTTGTTTTTTTATATGCTTGGAATCTGGGTAGAGCTAAACCTGCATTCTCATCCCTGCTAACCAGAACTTGAAGCTTTTTCCAAATAGTCCTTAAATCTGTGTTCTTGAGATCCCCACAGTCAGTGGAGAACCCATCCCTTGGAAGGTGTGGAAAAGTTTTTGGTAAGCGAGAGATGTTGAAGACAAATTCCTACAACTTCTAGGAACTTGTTCCCTTCAATTTCTGCTTTCCAGCTGTGTTCCCTCAGGTCTAGCTTCACTGAGAGGAAAGGGCATTAGTAGGCCCATAAACCCCCATTCTCTTCCATCTCCTCCTGGGTTGGAAGCCCCCTGGTCTTTGAAAACCCAGAGTGCTTTTAATAAGAGGCAGCAAGTGGGCAGGCTCTGACATCTATATTTTGGGTCCAGAAACACTGCAAACTCCAAAATAGGTTGTCCTGGCTTCCTTGTCTTACTAGAAGATTAAATGATTTAAGGGATTAAAGTTTCACATGTATAAATCACATATAAACAAATTGGGGAAAATAGCTACTACTGCCTGATTACTCATATACAGACAAGACAACAACTACTAAGCTCTCTGCTCTTCTGGTGGCAATAGGAAATGGCAGTTCCTCAGCTGGGTCCTATTACTGTGGTTCTGTACATGTCCTCTAACTCTCTTAAAGCTTATATTGGTATTTATGCAAGCACACCATGTTTGTGAAATCCTAGAATCGGCATGCTTTACTTTGGCAGCATGATCCATATTTGGGTGCCTGCCTCTGGTGGTGGCCCACTAATGACCTTTTCTCTCTTTCACCTGTGCAGGGAGGAGAAGCTTATGTTGGAGGGAGTGTTTTTCATCTCTTGCTTTGTACATATGGTGCTATTAATAGTCAATAATTAGTGACTGGTAAAGTGTAATGTTTAATCCTTGTTAAACATTGATATTTGCCCACTTTTTTGTAAACAGAAAAACAGGGGAGTGGGATTGACTAATAGTTACCTTTTACTCACCACTGAACTAGTGGTTTCCATTCCTCTGTCTCCCTGTTAGGACTTTTTCTGACTTCTGACTACAGTAAAAAACTGAAAACTGAGTAATACTGAATTTGGTGCACTTTAAAAATATTTCGATTTAAAGTTAACAGCTTAAAGATATTATATGTTTAAAATTGTAGAGCCTCTAATACTAGGAATTGGAAGCCTGACTCGGCTAGTGTGTCATTTGGCTGTGGTGGCACCACTTTTTGTGGTTGTTCAGAAATCTGTGGTTTGTCTTGGTGTTCTTTTTCTTCCTTTGTTTTCTCAGTTAGAATCAAATATAGAAGATAGTAAAAGATGCCAGTCTAAAAAGGGCTTTTCCAAAGTTAGTCTTGCGCACTTCAAAAGATCTTCCCACTAAGACAAAGGCACATTGTATGTGAAAAAGCCACTTTGGTTAAAAAATCCATATATAAAAACCCAAACCTTACTGATCCTTAGTTTTCCCCATAGAGCTTTAAAACCTATGTTGTAATTATATTCTTGAAAGTATAATTATCCCTAGAGCAAAAAAGATCTGATTCTGGCTTTAGTGCTAATTTTACATTTTAATACATTATTGGAGGGGACACTCAGTCAAGAAATTCATATTTCTTTCTGAAATGTTTATCAGTGTTGCTATAAATATCTAAAATTAATGTCCTTGAAGCTTGCATTGCTAATCTCCCCCCAATTTATAGTACTTGCTAATAAAGAGTTTTAGCATTCCCCTTATGCATTCAGGTGGTTTCCCACTCTCCTCCATATAAGTAGGACTTCCACAGCGGGTGGGGAAAAAGGTGGTTTGGCTTATTTGTTAATTTGATTTTTTGTTGTTGTTGTTTTTTTTAAATGACCCCTCTGCCTAAAATTATGGGAATTGACAGGGAGTTCAGGCAAGTATAAGGTAGTCAATACTGTTATGTTTCAAGTTCATTGTAGCCTTTTCACTATTAAAATATATGCTCCTTTGAAAGAAGGCCCATAAATCATTTTTTTTGTTCTACAGCTAAATATACCAATTTTGTGTAAGGGGGTGAATTGTATTTACTTTCTGGGTAACCCACCCCAGTGGTGAACAAGCAGATCTTCCGTGCAGTATTCTACTTAGTTTATTTAAACTTTTTAAAGTTTGTGTCCTATACCTATTTCTCCAAAGTTATAAATTGTTGGGGTAGATTGAACTATAGGGATATTAATGTTCATCTACATGCTACTCTTGAGACAGGAGTGTGGTATACAGAAATGTTTTTGTTATGTTACTGATTATTAAAGTCTGTATAGAAAATTTAGCCATGTTGTACTGTGGTGAGGCTTAAATTTTAATATTAAAGAATATCATCTTCCAAATGTATTTGTAATGAGACAATAACAAAAAGCAGAAAATTAACTTGTGTTTCAACAAGGTGTTTTTTTCTCTCTTGAATCTGACACATGTAGTATGTTTTTGTAATAAATGTAATGTGTTAAGTATAGTTTGAAGCCTTTTATCAGATTCCTGTTTGTTTTACTCATAGCTCAAACTTTGTTTATAACCCCCTCTTAAGAGGACTCCTGCATATAATGAAATCTTTCTCATATAAATAATTAAATATATTTTATTAATATACTTGCTCTTGAATTTTAATAGAAGCTATCCCTTAGGATAAATCAATCAAAATTTACAGATAACTAAAGTTTTCTATTATATTTGAAATTCCTCCTCCATAAACACATCAGCTAACTTTTTAAGTGAAGTTGTATTGTTAATAGAAAAATCACTTAACTTTGGCTGAGCTGCTTTTTTAAGGGATATTGAATTTTAAAAATTGGTTAATGTAAAAAAAAAAAAAAAAATCTAATTAAGGTTCTGCAGGTTTAACTGCAGCTTCTGTATGAAAGGAGCGTGATTCCTTGTGTATCACTGAGTCAACGTTCTGCTTCCTGAATTTCATCTGGTTCAGGTTCAGTGATGTGAATCAACCCGTCATGTTTTCTCCATTCATGAAATTGGGTGGAGGAGGGGCAGAGTATTAACTCTAAATGGAAAAAAGAGAACTGATTTGCCATCAGGCTTTTATTTTAGGTATAAGCAAAATGGACCTCCTGTGGGGAGTTTTTTCTGATGAACATTGTTAATAGAAAAACAACCGTACAGAATTCTGGTTTTTCACGTTTTAAATTTTAGATAATTAGCGAAACACCTTCCTCTTGACTACCTGAATCTGAGTCATGGGATTTTGTGCTAGAGTACAGAACACTAAAGCTCCTACAAACAGGGTTTAGCTAATATATACCTTGTTCTTGGACCTTGTACAAACTTAAGAGGATAATGAGAATGGGGTAATAATAAACTATGTAGTAGCTGTCTGTATACTGCAAGTATGTTTCTTCAGACTAGCAAACCTATCTAGATACCGTGGCTTCTAAAAACAAAATATTTGATTGTTCTGACTAAATGTGAAGTTCAGCTTAATATCACCACCTCACATTTTTCTTTCTTTTTTGTATCACGTTTCGTGTGTCTCTGTCTAGTATTCTGATGCTAGTTGTTTTGGAGCTGGAAAGACTTCTAAATGTTTCTAAATTTTACATGTGACTTTGTGTTAGACTCTGTTAGAGTTATGAGAGAGAAGAGCCCTTGTAGACTGTTTAATTACTTTCATCTAGAATCTGTAAACATAAAGGGAAATGATGCATATGGTTCATTGTGGAAAAAAATCAGTTTGGGAGCTTTAACTATTGCATATGGAGAATTACAGTTCATTGGACAGTCAATACTGGTTTTGGACTTGAGACATATGGGCCTTTTAAAAGTTCTTTGCAAAAAGAAGTGTTCTTGTATTGGAAGAACATTTTAAAGCATAAGTTCGTTCCAAAATACCTTGAAATACCTAGTATAATATGTCTGAACATTGACACACAGCATGGATCTTTGAAGTGATGTGGTGGAGGGATAATAATTCTTGTAAAAACATTTTAATCTTGTGGAAACAGATGTCATTTTAACAACCTGAGTGACTTGCTGCCTTGCTTATAATACATTGGATCACTTCTTAAGTTGTAGATGAACTACTGAAAACAGAACAGATTTTTCTCATCTTTTGTGTTATGACATTTTTGACCAAAAATCAGTTAGTTTTACTTGCAACCCTAAGAAAATATGAATTAAGAAAAATAATGCTTCTGCCACTGAAATTATAACATTTTTGTTTCACTTAATTCTCAGATGCAGCTTTGTGTTTCTTAAGATTTGAAATCCTTGGTTGGAGCTAGTATTCAGAGACACTTGCAGGTTTCTTAAATTGCTGTTCCCAAAGATAGATTTCTTGTCTGCCTAAGCTGGAAGAGTTACCTTTAGCAATGCCTCTCATCAGTGCTAGAAAATGTTTTGTGCCTGTAGGGAAAAG
>NW_017729029.1:47725743-47732705 GCF_001723915.1 Gavialis gangeticus
ACATTTTCACTCTTGTCTTTCATTTAAAACAGGTTTCTAACTCTTGCCTTCCTTCTTCTAGCTCTTCTCATGCCTGTCTTGATTCTACAGCTTCCTTTAGCAGCAACTGCTCTCTCTCTCTCTCTCTCTCTCTCTCATATATATATATATATATATATATATATATATATAAAATGTAAGATCACCTGTGTTCCCAATATAGCTCAGCTCTTGTTGCTCATTTTTGAGAGGTAGGGACATTTTCTCTGTTTCACTGAATAGTGTTCAAACTGCCAAGGCAGAGTTGTTTTGAAAATGAAACAAGAAGGATTACCCATCATATTTTATTTCAAGTAACATTTTATTCAGATAGAGGAGTGCATCAGGTGAGCTTCAGTTAAAAGGAGACTGGAGTAGTAAAAACGAATGGGGGTGGAATTGTTAAATATACATTTCTCTCTTTTTTTTTTTTGGAGGCAGGGGATCAATTTTTACTGTTTGTGCTCAAATCTAACGTTATTGTATCGTCTGATTCATCTTTAAATAGTTTGTAATGACCTGGAGAGCTATGTTATTGGCCCACCCTATAAATTCATGTTTGTTTGACTTTTGTTACATGTTGCCTTATTAGCATATTAAAGGCAACCTAATGATCAGATTATGATATTACACAAGTTGAAACAAAAACTATTCTCTTCTGTATTTTTGAGAATTAAAATGGTACCTGGCAAATCAAGAAAAAAAGGAACAAATATTCATTCAGAGTAACTGGGGGAGAACGAAAAGCTGATGGGTTTTATTCTAGTAAAAAAAAGAAGCAGCTATATTTCTAAATATTCTTGAGCTTCAGAGGTAGCTGAGGTAGTCTACCTTCAGAGATAGTAAAGAGACCCTTGATCAGTGAACTTGTGATGTAGTTGAAGACTGCAGTAGGGCAAAGGAAATAAGTTTGATTCTTGTAAGGGTGGCTGGATGACAAATCTGAAATGCATAATAGTTTCTAAGTGCAAGTACATATGGATGTTTAACGGGGTCTGCATCTGGAGAATTTTTTCTTCTATCACTGGTAAAAGAAATGTACTAATTGACTAGCCCTGGTAGGTCATGAAATACGGTGCCTTAATGCATATGATTTGCCAACTTGTAAAAATCTCTTTGCTGCAGTGTTGGATATTTACTGTGTAAATCTCCAGTAGTCTGACAAAACTTCAAAGTTCTGTACCTTTGCTGTGGTTCATTTTCCCCAGTAGAAACTTGCTGAATTTCTGATCTTCCAAGCAGTCTCCTTTCCATATTTCAAAAAGAGATGTGTTGCCTGGGTTAAAAGGGAGGAAATGTTGCACTGTATTCCTTGTTAAAGCTTAGCTTTTCTCCTTTTAAGAATGCAGTAACTTTTGAAAGCATTTCATGAAGTTTAACAATACATTTTGGAGAAGTAATGCTTAGTAACAAATATTGAACTGAAGTTATCCACCATGCTATAAAACCATGTCATATTATTTACAGTATTTTACTGAGTCTATTTGAATAAAGTATTAATCATTGCACTGTGTGAAAGCTGAGATTCCTAGCTTCAGTTGGGGTATATCATTAGTGCTTATTAACAGCTCTTGATGGGAACCACTGAAATCAATAGCCTGGTTTTTCTGCTTAGTAGGACTGTCTCCCCATGGTGTGATCATTATGTTTAATTTTTAGCCACGATGGTTCATAAGGTACTGATTTTTATTTATTTATTTACACCTTCTGATGTGGCAATCTAGCCTTCTCATGGTACAGACTTTGGTTTTTCTCTCTTATCATTCACATGGTGATTTACCATGTGGGGTATTAAAAACTAGTTCATAAGCATTCAGAAGAAGAGGGTTGTGTGCCCAGTGCCTAGCAATATGAAAGGAGCCTTCAAGCATTGCTGCACAAAAGAAATATTAATAAAACTGGTCAAAACTTATAAAACCTAAACTAAATAATAGGGCGACAACTGAACCAACAAGATTCCTTGCTATTTATAAATTGTGTATAACATAAATAGTTGTCTTTACTGATCATAGAAATGGTATAGTACTCAGTGATGCCCCAACTTTGTGGCTAGGAAAGACATTAATTGAAAATATACGTTGAGAAAAATAATGTTTGGAAAAAATGGACTTTTGAGTCCAGAAAATAAGACACTAACCAAAAAACTGTGTTAACAAAGATTAAAAAAACCCCCAAAACAAGAGAGAACAAAACCTGATGAGTAAGAATTATCTGTTTTGTCCATTTCCCAACAGTGTTACACCATACGTCATATAACTTCTGGTGTCTCATTTTAAAATTTGGTGTAGTGTGCTAACAAGTTATGTGGGTTAGCACTTCCATATTTTCTTGCAATTACCCATCCTTTGTGATGCTTAAGGTAAGTTATTTATGTCAAAATAATATATTTTTTGTTTTGGGGTTGGTCTGTAATTATCAGGGCATTGTGCAGTGGCCATAAATTGCTTAATCCAATTTACTTATGAATTTTACAGTTGGGAAACAACACCCAAAGTTCATAATGGGTACTTATTGAATTCTGTTGATTTATTTTCTTATAAAAATGAATGATCATGCTGACTTCCAACTGAATATTGAGGATCTTATATTAATAAAATTATGCAAACATTTAGTTTTACTCCAGAGGCAAAAAGCTTAGGAATATATTGTAAATATGAGGTCTTTCCTTTGGCTTCCATGTTCTGGCAGAGGACTTACGGTTTTTTTTTTGCGGGGGGGTGGGGGCTATGAAAAGATATCAAGCTTTTGTGAATCTCTCTTGCTTGCTGTTAGTTTCTGAAAGTAACTATCATGGAATGGAGTTCATGAAAATACCTATAAAGTTATATTGAAGGGTTTGAGAACTTTGTTTAAAGATAGCAGTGCCTCCAAACATGTAGGAGCTAAATGACATCCTCATCCCACAGAGAGCAGCGATTCTTGTAGCCCACCCATGCCAAGCCAGCTTGTTTTATTGTTTATACAACTCACCTCAGCATTTCAGGAGAAGCTATAACTTTTAACAGATAGTGAAAGGCTAAAATGGTGGTGGTGGGGATTGTTGCTAACTTTATACAGAACACTCTAAACGTTTGACATTTTGAGAGCTTTTACCAATGTGGTGAAGCAGCCATGTAAGGATTAAATAAAGCGGAACCCCTCAATGTACAAAGGACTAAGAACTGAAAAATATAATTGCAGTTCAGACTAAAATCCTGTTCAAAATATTAATAAGTATCTAGGTCTGCTAAATTTTGTGGCACTTTATAAAGGTCCCTCAGGCCCACTGGCTTAGCACAGTAAAGGCATGTCGGCTTAGCAGCCATGGCACATCTGTGGCTGGTGTCACATCTGGCTGCCTTTGATTCTCCAGCTGCAGTGACCAACTACTCTTTACAGCTGGAGGTCACCTTCAATTCGAACATGGAGCACAGCTCAGACTTGGGCCTCTGGACCCATACTTCACCACTGCACCTCCTTTGTTTAAAAACGAACAATTTATTGAAATTTGGCTTAAAACATAATCTTGAATGCCATCCAAAAGACAAGCTGAATTCCATTGTGCTTCAGGCTTATTGTTTAGAAAACTTGTGTAATCCCTTCACTTCTTCATTAGTAGTATTCTGTAAAGAACTGTAACTGGGTGCCCAGAATCTATTGTTCAGTGCAAAATATCAGAATTTCTGGCTTTGCATAGGTGTTAGAGCTATTTCTTTCCTCCCCCTGCTAGACAAGTTGATTTTTAGATTTCAGATCGAATTTGCAGAGCTAGTATTTATAAATCTGTCTCTTAAACTGTCCAGATTTAGTCTGACAATCACTTGGACAATACATGTGAAACTATGCAAGTGCCAGAAGTGTTGGTGTGACTTTCAGAATTTGCATGGTATCATTTCATGGTATCTCTTTCTATTATTATGCATTTATGTTGTGCTAGCGTCTGTAAGGCAGCAGGGGTGGGGGTTCTTTTTGTGCTAAATGCTGTACAAATTAAAGACGTTAGTCAGGCATTTTAAAAGATGAAACTGAACAGATAGAAGAAACAAATGGGGTGGGGAACAAGGTAATCATACATGGCATATATAGATACCTTAGTTATTGCATACGTAAAGTTATTGGAACCACCCCATAATAAACTTGTTAAGGTTTTAGAGCAGAAGCTTGTTTGCAGTTTTTCTTATCAGCTCAAGATGTTCCTGACCTCACTATGAGAGGTAGGGTCTTCCTGAATTCTGGCAAATGTACAGAGGTCAGAGAGGGTCAGATTTCCCCTAGCCGAAATAGCAAGACCCATGCAGAGCCTCCTGTTTCACCTGTCTGCTGGCAGTTCCCTTAGCAAGAAAGACTTTTGGGCCCTGCCCCTGAGAAGACCTCCTTAATGCAGTGCTGAAATGAGGCCTCTCAGATCTCTGAACCCCTTTTCTTCGATCACACATACAGGGCTTAGGCTCAGTCCCCATTTCCACATGTGTATGGCCTGCCTGGATAGTCTGCTCATCATTAGAGCTCTTCCAGCCTACTCCAGTTAATCCTCTACTATTCCACTGTAGCTGACACAAGGCTGGCATGTAGGTAATTCTCATTGGCAGTGCTTAGAGTTAAGGTTGTGTGAATGTATTCCTAAACTCTGCATTTCTAAATTTTCAGAAGTTTGGATTTTGCTGCCCTGATGTTCTGGAAAGGCACAAGATAACATTAGATAATCATAACTCTGCATTAGCAATGAATTTCTCAACTATTTCTTATCTTTAGGTATTGATATGAATGGCTTGTATTTAGAATTTTGTTTTGCCATCAGCAGTCATTATAACATACTAGAAGCAGCCATTATTCTCAAGGCAAAAATATCAGGCATTGGAGTATTGATCTGAGCAGCTAACATAAGTAATTTGGAAGTCGGTATATCATCTTCAGAAATGGTGACAGTGGTGGGTAGACTGGTTGGGAAGGCAGAGAGAGAACCTAATAGAGCTTTTGCTATAAAGGAGTTTACTAAAAAGTTGTTTGAAATGGGGAGACCCTGATTCACTCCTGTACATGAATCTTTTGTAGCACTCTTTCTTTGATCTATTAATTGCATAGATAGGGCACAGTTGACTGCTTGCCAGGCAGAGGGATCTTTGTTTTTAGTGTTTTTCCCCCTTCCTAAATTATAATTTTTTAGATGCTTAGAAGCAATTATTGTGGTATGCCTCTTGTACCACTTAGGAAACGGCCAGATGTTTGGGGAAAAATATTTTAAAACTGAAACTTAAGCAGAACAGCAGTTCTAGCAGCTCTGTGTCAAATTACACACACTTTCAGTTGGCACGATAGATAGGTTTGCTTTTAAAAAGCAGTCTTAATAACATTTCAGTCAATTTTTCACTTCCTTTGCAATTAAATAGGAAATCAGCTGGCTGGTTTGCAACAAAAACTTGATCAGCTACAAGGTTGTAATTTTTAATAGACACAGTCTTATATTAACTCAAGTGGGAGTAGGGTTGAACACAATGAGGGGAAAAATACGGCAAATAAATCTCTCTGGGCTGGATTCTCCAATGGCACAAGCAAGCTGCAAGTTTGGCAGATGGCTGCATTCTTCTTTTCTGTTTATGGGACTCTCCATTTGGTCTCTGTACCACCGTAGCTATGTTGTGTGGTTGCACTCATGTAGTTGTGTTGGTGCAAACCCCCAGCATTGATGCATATACACCCCTGTAACTTATGCTTATTTGAAACTCTACTGTTGCTTCCAATTAGGGGAAGCCTCATTTTACATTAGTGCTGCATGTCTACACTGGAGGTTTATGCTGGTGCAGCCATGTGGGTAAAAAAATAGTTTTTTTCTCAGTCCACTTCTGCAAAAGCCTTGATTGAGAACGGGGCTGTGGCTAGATTTATCTTTACATAAGAAAGAACTTCTTCACTGTTTGAGCCCCCAAGGTTTGGAACAGACTGCTGCCGGAGGCAGTTCAAGCACCCACTTTGAACGCCTTCAAGACACATTTGGATGCTTATCTTGCTGGGATCCTATGATCCCTGCTGACTTCCTGCCCCTGGGGCAGGGGGCTGGCCTCGATGATCCTCCAGGGTCTCTTCCAGCCCAAATGTCTATGAAATCTGTGAAATCTTACATTGGTGATTCCAAGTTTCCAGACTGGCTTCACCAGGCCATAAGTAACCAGTGAGATTCTGGCTGATTTCTAGCAAGATGTAGGACAGCCAGTCTGAAATCAGGGATTACAAAGACACCTTGAAAATCACCTTTCTGCCTGACTTCCTCTCCCAAGCTTTTGCCAAGTGCTGCCTTGTCTGCACCTCAGGATCTGGGTCACTAATTTAGAAGCTTGCTGCACATGTATATTCTGTGCAAGTAGAAAGTAATTCTAGTGCTTTTTATGTTCAGGGAAAGGAAAGGTTTGAATGTCTAAATGCTTAATTTTATTGGGGGGGGGGCGGGGAGTTGTGAAGGGATGATGTACATCACTTTGCTGCAGATGAGGCAGAACTTTGCCCAGAAGTAAATAATCATGTTAGGCTGTCCAGTGCAAGCTGAATTGCCAGATAGGCTTCCCCACCCCCATGTCCTCCAACTTGTGTGTAAATATACTTCCTAGAATTAAGAGCAGCTGGAAAGGAGAGAGAAAAGGGGTGTATCCATAAACTCTTCCTAGAAATTTTGCTACTGTTTGTCAAAACAAAAACAAAAGACGCCAGTGTTGCGAAAGATAAGCTCATTTTTTGCAAAATAAGAACATCTTCAAGTATGGGGTAGTTCCCTAAGAACATTATTAAAATGTTAGACACTAGGATTGTGGAGTGGAGTTACAAGATCATGAATTTGTAAATCAGATGAAGTGATCATTTGTAAGGATGGCTTTCAGACTGTCCTACATATTAATTTCTAAATGCTCTACTTGTTGCATCTCAGTGCTGAAAATTGATGATAGACTTGTTAATTTTAGGAGGGAAGTTAAAGATAA
>NW_017729029.1:47732792-47735858 GCF_001723915.1 Gavialis gangeticus
ATATGATATGAAATTTAATTTGAACAGGATTACTTAGACCCTTATTTCAGTAAGCTTTCCAGGATGTGGTAAATGTCTTTAAAGTCATACATATATTTCAGTGCCTTCCTAAGTGGGGATGTTCTTTTGAATCAGGGTATTGATTCATAGATACAGTGGTAGTAACTGCACATGCAAGTGACTATAATTAAATGTGTGCCAAATGATCTAATTTACATTTGAAGTTGTGGTATTTGGGTGAACAAATTGAGCAGGCTTTCTGGAGCTGTTCTGAAGATTTATAATTTCAAATGAGTGCTGTAAGAAAGGATAAGACTTTAGAATGTGTATGGTTACACGGAAACAAACACTCCAGCTACTACTACTTGGTGCGTAAAGAGAGTATGAGAGAGACTTTATGAAAATAAATTATCTGAAAGGTTTGAATTAGCCTGCACTTCAGTTCCCTTCCCCTAGCCCATTGCTGTAGTGGCTGCAAAGTAGCATGTTAGACACTGCTTCCCAAGTGTTCTGGACCTACAGACCACTGTCAATGCTCAGAGTTTCTCTTCAACTCCATGTGCCCTTCTCAGACCTTTTAACTGATATTTATTATAAAGGTGTGAGAGCCTCATGCAACCCACAGACCAACTTTAGACCCCTTAACATGATGATGTTGACCACCAGTTGTTCATGGACCTCTGCTTGGGAGCCGATTATTGTAGAACACCCATTTCAGATCCTGAGGTTGCATAGAGATCCCAGTAGTCTATTAAACAGCGTGAGCCTTGGGTTTTGGTGTTATGCCAGTGCCTTTGATCTATGCAGGCGTTTGAGGAGTTGGAAGTACTATCATTCTAACTTAAAATACAGGAAATAAACAAAACATTGATAGTAATCTTCAGAAAGCACTTTCAGTGCGTCTTTGACATGACATTTTTATCATGCAAGAGAGAATTTGAATGACACTTTCCCCCATAGTCCAGTTCTGAGTCTGTCCGGATTTGTTTCACATTCTTTCAGATTTTTGTATCAAAGCAAAGTTTTCTGTCAATCACGAATTGGTTGTTAAAGTGTTTCATTACAAGTCCCTCCTGTAAAACTAACATTACTTGGAATTAATTAAGAAGAATTAAAGGGTATGAGAGAGCTTTCTCTGTAAATGTTCTCTTCTGTTCTTTAATTTGGATCCTGATTCTTTTATCCACTGTGAAAACTTAACCATACAGTTGCAGGAAATGAAATGGAAATTGCAATGTCTGCCCATCAGAAGTGTGTTCCCATCAAGTGTATGCCATGCTTAGAATCTAATCTAGTTTCTTGCATACACTTATATACACTTGTATCTACCTACATGCTTGGTCACTCGCAGAGGAATTGGAAAACCTAAAGAAAATCTTGCTTTTGTTTTGTAGAGTGGGAAGCATGTGCATGTGCACCCTCACGTTCCTACTGCAGGTGCCCATGTACTCTTCTGCAGAATCATCTAATCAGCAATCTGTTCAGGAGACATTGGGCCTTACTCTTATTACAGAAAACCCATTTTACACCTCTCTAGCACTACTAATGTTCCTTACATTTGCATCTTCTTTAAGATGCCTGGATACTGCCATATACAGAGTTCTTAGTGCAAACGCAAATCAGGCTTATTGGGTCCAGTGTTAAGATTAACTCTGGTCCCAACTTGTATCCCTCCTATAGATTACTGCAGTACAAAATTGAAAAGGATGCTGCTAGGCAAAGTCCAGCACATATGTTTGTGTCCAGAGCAGAATTCAGGACATTGTTTACCCAGCAGGGTGACGGTAGAGTTTGGGAATGAGTTTTTACAAAAATCACAGCTCGGACGATGCTTGGCCCTAGGATTTATGGCTGCAACTGTAGACACAGTATCTACATTGGGAAACCTCAGCAGCCTCTTGAGATTCCAGTGGAAGTCAGGAATAGAGGAATCCTTTGATCTGTTGTGGGTAACAGATGATCGATGGGCTTCTCTAGCTGTGGTCAGTCTTTAGCTACGAATGAACTTCCAAATGGTGTACATTCAACTTGTGGTAAGTGTAGGTATGCTTGGTTCCTGATGGAGATCTTGCAAGATACTGGTTGTAGCTCTATATCCTCTCAGAGTTCAGGGGTCCTGCATTTGATGTGGGCAGGCATTCTTGCCTTTACATCAGTACATACATGCACGAAAGCATTGACTTAAAATGGGCACTGAGAGTTGAGGATGTCAGTCCGTTGTGGTGTTTCTGCTGCTGGACTAGAACGCTGAGCTTTGTGACCGGGGTCTGGGGAAAGGCTGGAGCCCTTCATGACTTTACTCTGGAGCTCTCCAGTTAGAAGCTTGAGATCTATGATGGGGTCTCTCGTGGAGAGGATAGGCCAAGGGCGTAGGTAACTTGTAAGGTGTGTTTATACCTATAAGCGTTAAGAACAAGGCTTTGCTTGACACCTTTTTACAATTTCTTTTGGCTCATTAATGTAAGATAAAACTATAACTTCACAGTAGAATGGGAAAAAGTATTGCAGGGAGGTGGGGAATGAATTTTCCTGAGATTTTCCCTTATTTAAACATGACTACATTGGCCTGTGAGACTAAAGGAGTCTGCATTGGCATAAAGCCTGGCTGGACAGGCTTTCTTCTGGCCCCCTGCATGCCTACCACACCAACTGGGACTACCTTTGAAGTTTCTGGTGCTGTTTACATTTCCTTCTGAATTTCACCTCCTGTATTCAAGGGAACCGAGTTCTAAGGTAAGCGGTTTCCTTCTCTCCAGAAGAGCAAGTCCTTGATCTCTAATCATTTGAAATATAATTGGCATGTAATTATTTCAGGAGCTCATAAGAAGAAAAAGACTTGGAAGTCTGAGTTGTCATATATGACTTTAGGATTGTCCTGTTAAACAGCTGTGCCCTTAGTGTTCAAAATGTTTTGGGGAAATGTTTAGAGAGATTAGAATAACTAGTCAAACAGCTTTCAGGTGTGTCTTGTATCTTAGGCGTGGAGGAAAAATGTACAGACAAAAGCTTTTAGATACTTTTTGAAGTTTCCTTTTATGTAAACTTGAAGATCCAAAGCAAGGGAGG
>NW_017729029.1:47735869-47741815 GCF_001723915.1 Gavialis gangeticus
TTCCTTTTATGTAAACTTGAAGATCCAAAGCAAGGGAGGGGGGTGGGAAGCATTAATTCCTAGTGAACATAGGTTAATATGAAAGTCTTAGCTGTATTAGTATGAGCAATGGGATGCTGTTTTGGTTGAATGCCTCACTGGAGTGTGACTCATTGTTAAGTGTGATGCTTAGCCCTTCATCCTTTGATCCTAAACAAAACCAACCTGTTTTTGAAGAAAGAAACTGTTTAAAAAGTGCTGCCTTTAGCTTTACTTCTGTTCTGTAAAGTATTGCTAGCCAAACTACATAGAGTATGACAAACAAAAATATCTTCTTCAATACTTTTATTTTAATTAAGATGGCTCTGAAGCAATGCAGTGCTCACTTGTGAGATTAACATTTGAAGTGACTGAGCCAGCCTTTACTGTGTAATTATTATAAGACTTTCAGTATAAAATGCTTTGAAGGTTTGAGGGACTTTCTTCACACCTGGAAGAGAGAGTAAGAGAGTCTTCTCTGTAGTAATCAGGCTTTTTTGCTTTTATATTTTTGTTTTTCTTTAAGTGAAATACATTTTCATGAGGACCAAGAAAAAGGAGGTACAGGACCCTGTATCGGCGTGGTATTTATTCAATATATTTTGTTTATGCTTTAGACAATTATGTCACTTACAAGGGGAAGTTTCAACTTCATACTTTGTAATTGGTAGGTTAATCATACAGATTTGAAGATAAATGCATAGCATTTACAAAGGTCTTTAAATGGTCCCAGCACGGTCTTCCTAACAAAAGCTAAGTGCTGTTATTTCCATTTTTAAAGATAAAGACACTGAGACACAGATATGATTTTTATACATGACACGCCTGCAGTTGCAAGTGGGTGATAAATGGAGTCGGATGGACTGGCTAGAGTTGCAGGTTTCTAGTCCAAAGGAAGGGTACCCAAGCTGATCCTGCTGAGGGTCAGGGAAGAAAGCTGCTTGGGTCAGCAAGGGATTTGAATGACCCTGCAGGACAGGGGTCAGCAATGCTTCAGGCATGGCTGGCTTGGTTCAAGGCAGAACTGATCACTGCAGCTTCTCTCCACCATCTGGACAACAGCTCATGGCTCTGTGGGCCGCAGGTTGCTGACTCCTGCTGTAGGATTCTTTTTTTGTAGTTGGAGCATTGCAGGAGGTGCAATCACATGCTCTTCACTGCCATCTTCCTTCTAAACATCTCCAAAATAGAGAGAGTGAGTGAGAGTGTGACCCATATGTGCACGCCTGGATTACAGACTCCGCCTTCTCTGAGGTGGATGTATTTCTGTTCCTACGCTGCAGTTCCTCCTCATCTTCCTCCATTCTGAGCTTGGTTTCATGTTTTGTTGGTTTTGATATGTACTGACAACTTCTTGTTCATTTGAACACAAACTTCCTCTTCAGCACTAGAGAGAACCATCTTGACAGGTGCACCTGACACCCAACCCATATGTGTGCTGCTTCCCATGGCTGGGTTCATGATCAAGTGGGTATTTCAGAAAACCTGGGCACCTGGCCTAGGCCTTGCACTCCTTGTGACAGTGACAACTTGCTTTGTAGCAGTAGTGACTTGTTAGGAATGGGAGTGCTGCCACGGCCCTCGTTACAGCTAGTGTCATATTGCCCTCTGCATTGCATGTGTGGTAATAAAGGTTGTATAACCTGATGGCATGTCACAGGGCACTGGAAGTGCGTAAATAAAAATGGTGCATTTGATAGTAGTAATGGTGAGATTATTGATCAGATCTGCAACATGCAGTCTAGTTGGTTTGTAAACTTGCTGCTGTCCCAGAGTCCTGTGCAGCTGGCAGGGGTCTCTGGGAAGTTGGGGTAGACTCTGGCTTGGGACCTGTCTTCTTTTGGGTTGCTTTGTCATTTTTGTTCCAGTCAGTGTCTTATCTCCTGATACTTGTACTTTGCTTAATGACCCCCTTTTTAAGAACAGTTGTCCTATATTCAGCAACGTCCCTTGTTGGGGTAGGCAAACGCCACATCTTCTCTTCAAGAGAATTGTTTTCCCCAGGATAATTTATGTTAAAGTGTCACTGACTTTATTTTTTGTTTCTTTCTAGACTGACTGCATTGCCATGGAAACCATTGTTAGAAGACTTTTCTGCTGGTAGCTCCAGAAACGGTGTGGTGCTTTTGGAAGCAGAGCTCAACTCCAGCCAGCTATTTTCACTTCCACCAGCACAGACATAGACACACATCTTTTTAATGGTTTTTCATAGACATCAGCTGTTGACAGTTGAGTTAGTTTGAATTAAGATTTTTTCATAGCTGTGCTTTGGTGTTGGAATTTGGTTTTCCCCGGCTTATCTACATGGAGGCAACGTGAATACTGAAGAGGAGAGATCCTGCAGCTTCCCCCTCAGCCTCTCCCCTTGATTTGTTTTTATTCATATTCTGAGAAGTCAAGGCTGGTGGCTGATAGTCTATTTAGCATGGGTTTTGCTTCTCTGGTACATTTAATAAGTGATAGCTTCACCATGCATTGTTTAGAAATATTTTTACAGTTGAGAGAATTTTTTTGAGGGGAATAGTGGGCTGGCTGGGAGGGGAGAACCACCTAACTGAACCTAAGTCTATGATGAAGAGACCTCTTCTTGGTTTTTCACTTAGTTTGCTTATGATACAAGAGGTGTTTCTTGATCATAGCTCTTAGTATTTTAATGGTATGTCTGTCAGAGCTTAAACTGAAGTTTGTGGCTTCAAATTTTGGTATGTACAAAGTAGGATTAATGGGCTGGTTATCTTTTATATTTCCTTTTTTTCTTTTTCCTCCTAGTTATTTGTTTATAGATATGAATTGCAAACATACGAAGCTTCTGTTCATGAATTCAGATGGGGAAAGTGCAGAATCTTCTACAGCTTTCTATGATTTCTGCATTGTAATGTTTGTGTGCGGTAGCTTTTTAAAGAGAAACCACCCTAATTGATCTTACTGTCAACCAAAGTCCTCTTTTAATTTGGGACCATGTTTGTTTTGTATAACGAGGGGGGAAAAGTAAATAGTTGGCTCACAAACTAATGCTGTCCTTAGCATTCTGCCTAAAAATGCAAACCATGTTTATTTGAAATTTAAAAATGAAATGTAGAAAAATCAGGGCTAGGTGCATCACTCTTACACTGATTTTGGTTGAAATCAGTTTAGGCTTTTGTTAACACTGCTAAGATCTTTAAAAAGCATGACACTAGTTGGTACATGCAATGTATTATAATAATAAAAAGGCACTGACTGTAGATAAAGGGTTTAAAAGTGGTACACAAATCCTCATGCTGTACTGCACCACACAGCTGGTAATCCTCGACATGGTATATTGTACAAGTGTTTCGTAGGGCCGCCTCACCTGACATACAACCTTTCAAATGCTAGTACAGTGTGTATAACGAATAAGACACCGTCAATTTTGCTGTTCAGTGATGTGTACCTAAATCTGTTTTTGAGTAGTCTTAAAATGTACGTCACTAAACTATGAAGACCTTTTTGCAGAAGTAGTTGGTATCAGTCAGTTTATGCAGTATCCAACAACAGGAAATCTGTTTCTGCAGAGTTTAAAAGCACAGACCTGTTTTTGAATCTGGAAGAGAAGTTGTAGTTGGTACAGTACTTTGTTGCTGATAAATGTACTCTGATAATTTTAAAAATATTACCACTTTTATAGAACATAATACTATCTTGCCATCTAGCTTTTTGGGGTTTTGGTAAATGAATGATGCAATGTGTAGAGAGCTTTTTAAAAAGCTTTACATCTATTTTTTTTAAATAAATTGAAATTTGGATGAAGACACTAGTTCAAAAAACATCTAATGTGAAAGGAAAAAGGTTGTGTTGAAGAAAAAGGATGTGTTACATACATTATTTCATATTAGGTCCTGAGGCTGCCATTGTACAATATACAGCACTGATTCAATACATGCTGAATAAATAGGTAAATGGGTAACCTCAAGTATAGTGGTACAAATACTAACAGGTACGGCATAATAAATATGCAATCTTTTTGAATCTCTTAGTTTACAGCAACTAATTTATTCAGTATTGTGCTGGAAGAATGTTTTCAAAATATGTAAAACATATCACTGTGTATACTACCTTCCAGCTACCCGTTTATGCTGCTGTATAATACAAAAATACCAAT
The DNA here is from genome assembly GCF_001723915.1 of Gavialis gangeticus. NCBI lineage: Eukaryota > Metazoa > Chordata > Crocodylia > Gavialidae > Gavialis > Gavialis gangeticus. Next base: position 47,740,008 of record NW_017729029.1, read on the forward strand.
GATGGAACAATGTTTGTCCTGTAAATTTAATTTGATATTGGACAGTTATTGTCTGTACAAACTAAAACATATATGGTTGAAACTGTTCATTATATTTGCTATTTCTGCTTCACAGATCTGTTTAAAAGTTGAGCTGATCGATCTGGCTTTGTCTTCCATTGTAAATATTATTACATTGTTTTCTTTGTAAACACATCGCATTTGCGGTTTTGGGAGACTGGCTTGAAGCTCTGTATAGTGTTTATATTTATCTGACTTGGCTTTCCATAGAGCTACTTGCAGTAAATAAGTGTTCATGTAGCTCCACGAGTGCGAGTCTTACTTTATCAAAGTGTGTGTGTGTGTGTGTGGGGGGGGGGTTGCTAGTATTTTGGGGTGTTGTCATCACAGTATTATTATACTGTTCTGGAGCTTGAATCTGATACAATGAACCTGCTTTTCAGACCACCAGAAATCAAATCCCGCCCCCCTTTTCAATAGTCTAAACTGTAAATGATTGCACCAAACCATTGAGAGCTCTGTCTGTAACAGAATCATGGTGCGAAGAGGACAGTAGGTTTTGAATGAAATATTGGCTCAGGTATTGGTACTGTGAGCTTAGAGGGAAGTGATGGGACTATTCAGACTAACTTCCACACCCATGGATAGACATTATCTGTAAATAATCCGAACAACATACCATGGGCCTGACCTCTTTGACATTTGGTTGCAAGAGGGAGCAGCCTTGTTGTGCTGGTGAACATGCTGTCAGTTCTTGTTTCAAAGACAGGCTGAAGGAGGCCTGTGCAATGTTTTAAATTGGGGCTAGCCATCCAGGTTCCACCTCTAATGTGATAGGTTGTAAAAACTTACTGTCTCTCCAGTTTAATGTTTAAAGCACGAAGAAAATACTACCTTGTTTTGCATTTTTTTTTATATATAGACCTTCTGAAACAGGAGCTAGTTCAAAATAAGTGTGTGTTGAACTAATTACTGCCCAGAAATGAATTCCCTCATTTTTCTCCATGAATGAGACTTGTCATGGTAACTCTGCATCTGTGCCTTGAATTCTCAAGATGCTTAGCTGAAATCTTACACTTCTGTTCTGTAAATTAATGTACTAAACTGAATCGCTACAAAAATACGGTCCTCTTAAGTTTTCTGTAAAAATAGGATTGTTCTAACTAGTCCCTTATTCAGGGCCTCATTTTATAGAAAGCACTCTGTGCTGCAGAAGAAAAAGAAAACAGTACTTCTTGTACATGGTAGAAACGGCCATAGAAGCAGTAAATAAACAGTGAAAATTATCCAAACACTGTCAAGACTGTTGCAACACTCGCACAATAACTGCTTAAGAGGCCTTTGCTGTTAAAGGGTTCATTAGACCTGAACTATGCTAAATGCTTTAGTTTTTCAAGGACTTTGCTTTGCTCATAGTTTCAAACCCATCTGGGTGACTAGCAGACAAAACTGTATCAGCTTTGAACCAGGGAAAAGCCTTCAATCAAAATCAGAAGGCAATTAGACTGTTAGGATTTGAAGGCAATGATTAAGGCGTCTATTAAAAAGAGGGATGTTGCTAAGTGTGTCCTTTTTTACTTTTGTCGTCAAAACTTCTCAGATTTCCCAGCTGTAATGCACACGTGGTGCCCAGCAAACTTGTAGAAATGTTATGGAAATAAGTAATTGTGCAGTAGACTGAGAGGCCACAAGTTTTTTTTCTTTCTGGTTTTTTTTTCTGATTGTAGAGCTGAAGTCATTCAAGTGTTGACATTATCTGGCAGTTTTATGTGCTTTTTTTTTTTTTTTTTTTTTTTTCCTGTGTGTTT
>NW_017729029.1:47741826-47756014 GCF_001723915.1 Gavialis gangeticus
GCAGACTCCCAGTATTACTATAATTCAGTTTTTTGTACCTGTGTGATTTGTCTAGCGATAGATGGAATAAAACTGTGGCCACCAAATTCTGGTTAATTTTATTACATTAACAAGAACAAATTTACTTCCTTACCATTTCCCCTTATTTTTTCCCCCTTAACACTACTGTTCCTTTTAGGATTAGGACTTTTTCCTTCACTCCTGTGAAACATTGGGCATACTGCATCTGTTTCAGCTCTCAGAACATTTATAATGAGAAAAACCTAAATGAGGTATGGGATTAATTCAAACCCTTGCCTTAAAGAGTTACACTTACAGGTGAATAATATCCCTTGATGCTGAAATCACTTGTTAGCTGAGTAGCTATTGTGTTATGCCTCCATACTGTGCTTCACCCCTAAACTACAAGGAATACCTTTAGGAAAAAGCACTTTGCTTTACTAACTGGCTCATCTCAACCCCTCTGTCAGCTGTGATGGTTTATGGGGTGGTTACCAGTCTAATACAGACCCGACTGATTTCATCACCCTTCCCCTTCACAATCCAAGTTTCTTAAGATACTCCTGTCCTACATTTTGAAATGCTCTGTTCCATCACTGCTGCCCTGCCTTTCATTACCAGTGTTGTCCTGCTTCTTGTCAATAAAATGCCCCTGAAGGCTAAGTTATCACAGGCTGGCTTTCTTGCACAATTCCCAGCCTGTTTCCAATGGAAATAACATAGCAGCAGAGGTACTGCATGCCCAGAAGCAGCACTGGCTTGTCTAAAGCTTAACTTGCTTCTGGGAAAGACCTGTTATAAATATGTAATACGTATTGCTCAAAATAGCTTAGTCTTTAATCCAGCAAAATGAATTTCCCCCCGTGGTGCCCCTCAAAAGAGACTTCCTTACAGTTTCTGCAGCACACTGACTCATGCGATTAGCATGTGTGCTAGGAAATGCCATATAATTTAGATAACAAAGCCCAGATAGTGTCATCTCACAAGATCTTTTTAGCTACCTCAGCCTTGGAGCAGTTCGTTAGGTAATAGAGGTGGAATCTTTTCAAGTTGCACAACTGTTTGTTTTTTTTTTAAAACAAACAACTAACTAGGGCACCTTTTCTCTGCCCTTTTATGATACAAGGCATGCCAGCATGGCTAGCTAACTCTCATCAGAAGGAAGCAGCCTTTCTGTACCAGTTGAAAGTGTGTCTGACTGAATCTGACAGGTGATATTCTAATCGATTGTAAATCAAATGGTGTGGAAATACATTCATTTACTCTGACTGGTTCTCTCTGAAATACTTCAGTCCTACTTCATAATGACTAAGCATTTGGGGTTATAAGGTACAGTTAGCCAATGCACACCTTCTGTTCTTGCACTAAGAAAGTTTGATGCTGTTCTCTTAAGGGTGGCAAAGAACATTCTCCCTCTGTTAATGGTGCAGAAAGGCCCTAGAAAAAAATTTAAGATTCACAACTTAATGTAGCCTTAAGATATGACACAGCAGGGCAGCTGAAGTCGCAGCTGATGCTATGAAATTTGACAGACTTCCAGTCCATTGGGCAAACTGCTTACTGTTCAGCTTCCAAAGCAGAGTGAAGCAAATAAAGAACGTTTATCTGCATCACTCACGTTTGAGTCAGGTTTTGTTAAAGCCATTGCTGACATAAGCACTTGCAGTAACTCAAGTTTCTCCTGTTTCAGTGGTCTGTACAAGCCAATGGTGCCCTCATGTGGCCAACAACCATCTCATCCACGTATAACTGAGCTATGGGCTTGTGGACTGCCTACACATTCCTCACACAATTACTGGGGCAGGCAAGCCAGGAATAGACCTGGCTCTATGCGAATGCCAAGAACAGAGCAAATACTCTAGTTAGAAAAATGTCAGAATCACTCAGGGGGAGGGAGGGAGCAATGGCAATAAATGCTTTGCAAATATATAATCCTTATATTTTCATTCCAGCTGGAGGAGGTGGTATCCATGTCTAGAGCAGGCTTAGGTTCTAGTTCAAGGCTAAGGTTTAATAGCAGTGAAACTGAATAGGATGTTTTTGCATCTGAACTTCAGGGTGAGCCTGTTCTGATTTTGTATCCAACTTGGAAAAAAGTAAGCAAGCCAGGTTTGCCTGAGGGGGATTTGACTTAGAACTTCCACCAGTTCAAAGAATCTTTTAACTTTTAATAACACAAACCTGCAAACAGAAGGGATTACCTCTGGTTTAATGATTTTTGTATTATGATAGCACCTCGAGGCCCCATCCAAGACTGGGCCCCTGTTGTTGCACATACATGTAATAAGAGACGTATCTGCCCAATAGAGCTTACAATCTAAGCGAGTAAGACGAAAGGTGGGAGAACATCATAATTCTCTCCATTTTAGAACTGAGAAACTAAAACCCAGAGAGATTCTGTGATTTGTCTACGGTTGCAGGGAATCTGCAGCAGAGGTGAGAACTAAACCAAGAACTACAAACCCATCTTTCATCTTTAGGGCTTTGTTTTTCTTTTAATAAAACGTCAAGCTCAACTTACTTAGGCTTTGAGTTCTAGCATTTCTCTGTACTTCATGGCAAAAATGACATACAAAACAGAGTAGCTTACGCACCAGGCAGGGGTGGCAACTAAACAGCATGAACCAGTGTGCTGCTGGTCCGCTGCCTTTCATTCTAAGTAGGATATTTCATAGGTATCTGGAACTAGAGAGAAGCAGCTTCATTGCTCACAGGTAGGAATCAGGAAGTAAGTGGTCTAGCCATTGCTTGCCTTGGAGCTATACTTGGTATGATTTACTTATGTTCAAACATTAGGGTTTTAAATGCTGCAGAGTATAAACCCACAGTATAGAAAATTGTATATAGAACTGGAGCCCTGCTCCTGCTTTTTGACAGGTTCCCAAATACAAGAACACTTGAGAGGCTGCCACCCTGCCCCCGTGCTCGGCTGTTACCAGTACAAGCGCTCAGTTGATTTGGTATTGGAAAATTAAACAAAAACCAGGGCTTGCTGGGAAGGCATCCTCCTGATGGGCCATTAACTTGCGACCCTATTCCCTGATGGCTCCAAAACATTCTGACTGTGTGGACTTTTAGGGCATGATGCAAGGCTTTCAGGAAGCAGCAGTAAGTTAAGGTGTTAAGGCTGGAAGGGAAGGAGCTATGGTTAGCAGTTTTCTGGCTTGGGGATTGCAGCAGAAGCAGCGGGTTCTGCTTTAGTTTGTTTTATGGGAGATTAACTTCAAGTTGAAGGAAGCATGTGGCTGATTTGCCCACTTCCTTTGCAGGTAACAGGCAGAAGAGCCTTATGTCAGCATAAGACCGAGGGCTCAAGAATAGAAACAAACTGAGGCCCACAAACTGCACTTTACATTTCAAGCACACCAAAGCAAGCTTTTCTATTTTAATGTAAACTTTAGTATAATGACCATTTTCATACTTACTCAAATGCTTTTGAAGTCACCACTCATCTTATTTTCAGAACTTTTGCCATCTAGCTCAATCCTATGTCTTGGCTTTCAGCAAGGATAGATTACCTCTATATATCTAAAAGTCAGTAAGTGTCTAGCTCTTGGGTGGTGGCAAAAGTGGAGGAGCAGAGGCAGAAATAGCCATAAGCATGCTCACAGATAAATTAGTTAACAATACTCAAAGTTAGCTGAAAAATACTTCACCTTTATAAAGCAGTATAGAAATTCTCAGGCTAAGTTTGTGCTAATAAATGGTGCAAGTGGGAAATACAATTAAAATATTAAGAAAGAGATTGACCATCTGGAAGATATACAAGCAGACCCTCCCTTTGCTGGGGAGCCCTAAATGCTTATACATAAGTGCAAGAAACAGTATTGACCACAGAAAGAGAACAATCACAGACAGTGTTCAAAAAAGTGATCACTTCTTTTCAGCTATTGCACAAGTTGTGACAATCTAGGACACGCACAGTAGGATTCTTACATCATAATAATGCAATAAACAAGGAACTGCACCATCTTTCATGGCCTTATGTGAACTATACATACACAAAAGCTGTTGCATTGTGTAAACTGGCTGTGTATCAATACAATTCACGTGAGACCAATCAAAAGATTAACTTGTAAATATTATGAAAAAGCTGTTTTTACCGGTTCTTACTTTATTTCATTTGTAACGTTTTTCAGAGTGTACAGCTAGTCTGGGTGTTATATATATAACCACTTCAGAGTAAAGAGAGGGGGTTTTTTTTTGTAAGCATAATCTTAATTGCTTTGGTATCTGGATATTTCCAAGGGGTATATTTGCTGAACCAGACTGGCTACTGCTAAACTGTGAATATGACTTGATTTATTCAAAAAAGGATATAGATATGGCTAAGCATTTCACATATTTTCACAGAATACAAAAAGTCCTTTTAAAATGGTTTGGGATTTCTAAGCACAAATAAAACCACTGATAGCATGGTGTACAGTAAGACGCTGACAACTCTGATTAAAAGGACTACAGAATTATTGTACGTTTCCCAAAGGAAGTCTGACTGGCACTTAGGGGAAGAATTTAAATTTTAAAAATCAGTAGTAGTTTGGTACAAGAGGTATAGCTTCTCCCATTGCCATAGATTAGATATAAAGTCCTGTCAGATATTTAAAAAGTAGATTTGGGGGGGAGGGGAGCATACACTTTTTTTGAACAGTGATTTTAGGCTGGTTTGTGTCTAAATGACTGGAAGTGTGAACTAAAAGGTGTTTACACAATATACACATTTCATTACTTACAAAGAGAAATAAGCTTAACATTTCATATTAAAAACTTGGGATATGGTAGGGTTAGTAGCACCATGAAAATGTTTTTCAAAACTGCAGTCTTGTTACTTTCAACATACTCAGTGCCGTGTGGCTTGTTTTGCTTTTTTTCTCTTGGTTGATCAGAAAGGTGGGTGCCATTTTGATACTGGGAGAGAAATTAAAACTTCATCTTCTGATCCTTTGTAACCTCCAGCATCTCTTCCATTTTCAAGAGGTCAATTCCTTGTCCCAATCCTTTTGTCCAACACGCACCAAGCAGCCCTTGGTTTGGCACTTTGGCGAGGCACACCTGAATCAGTTAAACAGTTTGGATTTGCTTTGTTCTTTCTGCACAGTAGCACCATTGTTGCAGCTGGAGGACAGTGCACCCGAGGAATTTAATTGTTTCACAAAAATCTCCAGGATGTTACGTCCTCTTCATACAAACTTGACAACGGCTAACACGTGTCCTCAGGTCTCCAGCTTTCAGTGTCTCTGACTGAGGTTTACTGGGGGTGGAAACACAAAAACACAAGCTTAGCACTTTTATTTTTTTGCTTGTGGAAGCTTCTTGCCTTGTATGTCCCACTTTAGTTCATAAAGCCTGAGGCCCCAGTTCAGCACAGCATCCCTCTACCCAAGAGCTTCAAAACATATTAGTGGGGCTTGCAGAACTGGTCAACAGCTTCCCTGAAACACAGCATGAGAATGTGCTTAACACCCTCGACTGTGGCTATGCTGCAGTACTGTCTCTAAACTCCCATGGGAGTTGAGATGTTGATTTCGGCCCAGTCTTTCAATATGAGGGAAGTCTTGTGCCAGCAAACAACTTCAGTCCGTCGTGCCTACACCAAGGCTTTAGTTCACAGGCACTTGCTGAACTAAAGAATGACTTTTGTCTTCCAGAAATGATGTTCCTCAGGCAGTAACAAAGAACCCTACAAAGTACTTTTCCTCAACAAGATGCTCTTACAGCTACAATCCTTCAGCTTCTTCTTTGAATGGAAAGATTTCATAACAGCAAGTGTAAAAAAAGTCATTGTACCATGAGGGAATACAGAAAATGGGCAGAATTACCAAATTATTTACTTCCACTCTGTGTGGGTGTGCCCACGGGTCACAGTAAAATAATCTATAGGCTCACCTGGGTAATGTCACTGCTTACAATTGAAGGGGATAAAGTAATTATTTTAAAAGAAGAAAAAATAAGCGAAAACTGTGCTTCTGTGGGACTTACCATAGTGGGTAAAAAGCCTGGGAAGATTAAAAGATCCGTGTGTGCTATTATTGGTCAGCCACAGCATATTCATACTGTCACAGGACCCTTGGTAATGTAGTGCATTTAATAGATGTAACAAGGGATGCCAAGGCCTGCGCCCAGCACGTGCCAAAAAGCACTCCTGAGACTGAGCCAGAGCAGACATGCCTGAAGACTTGTTAATTGTCACTGATAACTCCCCCTGCATGACTGCCTAATGCTAAAACAAAGTGCTACTAGGTTGTTCTCATTGGAAATGAATCTGTTTCCATGCACTAGATGGCCACTATGATTGTCTAATAGAGTGCAGGCCAACCTATTTGGTAGGTGTGCCACAAAGTAGCTCTGCACCCTCTCCAAGTGTCACTCTGATTCTGCCTGATCTGCTGCTCTTCCTTCTGCTCTCAGCCCTGTGCTCCCTGCCTTATCTGCTGCTTTGCTTTCTGCTTTCTTCCCCATGCTCCATGCCAGATCTGTCACTGCTGCCTGTCCTCTCCCTGATCTAATGCATGCCACACAGAGAAGCTGCCTATGTCACTTGTGGTACCCATGCTGCAATTTGGCCACCCCTGCAATTTGGCTACCTTTTGTGTATACAGCTAGTTCTCCACCATTTCTCAGTTTATCTGCATAATTGTTCATTTCTAGCATGGTGATAAAAATTGAGCCACTGGGAACTGTAAAAGAAACTGTACGAGTAGAAGCCTAATGAGTTTGCAGAATCCTAGGATGATACTCTGGCCCCAGAGAAGTTCAGGGCAGAATTTCCACTAATGTTAGTAGAGCATGGTTTTTCTCCTGTAAATACCAGTTGCAATATTTAAGTCTGTTTAAAGTTCAAGGAAAAACCCAGAAGTGATCACTCAGGGTCACAGTCTGCCATCATTACACCGAACAATGAGTATTCCTGAAACAGATCCATGCGTTACATTGGGGCTACTTTTGGAAAATGTGAAGAAGGGTTAAGAGAAAATGGCAACAGAGTGCACCTGAGCAAGTCTGGACAAAATGTGAAATATTTTACTAATTACGTAAGTTCTTGAAAAACTGGTCATATGAAATGCAAGACAGGCACACACACTTTGCCCAAGGTCTGACTGACATCAGGTTTTCTCATGGTTTGGGCACAAAGACAAGGGCCAAAGGTACAATAACCACACAGTTTGTAGGAATTCATAAAAAAGTTCTCAAGCAAGTTGTCTTTAAAAGTAAACCCAATTCCCCATGTATTCACTGTACTAGAAGTGATGGTTAAGAAACAAGCTTTCTTTTTCTTACCTAAACATTTCTGACATCTCTACAGTTGCCAGCCAGAAACTGTATGAGTTGGCATAGTAATTACAAGTACCACGACCGTGACACTCGATAAAAGGGGCTGAGCGAAATTCTTCCAAACAGGATCCTGGAGATGCTAAGGCCTGTCCAGAGCCCTCTGCACCTGCACTTGTGTGCTAGAAAACAGACAACTTGTCAGTTAGATTGAGAGCTGTAAGCACCAGGAGAAGGTGCCTGGTTTCAAGAATCATCACCTTAATCCTTTGCTGTGTTCATTGATATAATGCAGTATATGCAGTAATACCCTTAAAAAGGCAAAATTTACTAGGGTTACCATTTACAGTGGGGTCTGAACAGTGAGAAATAGCTGTAACATTGCAGATGCCATGGCTAGTAATGACACGTATGTACCTTCTTAATGGCAGCGACTATAACTTGTAACAGGAAATCCCAAAGCAGCTAGTACAAAACAGAAGTAAGTGCAATTTTTGGTGGGAGAGGGAGACGGTCCTTACCATCATGAAAGAATAACCAATCCAAAGAGAATCCCATCCTAGTGGACACGATGGTATTTGAATGGTCTGACTATGGACTGCTATGACCATGGCTGGAGCTTCACATACTACGCATCTGAATATGAGGAGAAGCATAAAAGAAACACATTAAAATAATGTACTCAATTAGCTGATATAAATTATGGTACATTTTATTTCTGGAGGGTTTAGGAAATACTCAAAAGTATTACTAGCTCAGCTATAATAATAACCTCTCAACCAGTTCTGTAACTGAATTAAGTAGTACTGGGTCATGTTACACCGTGCATTTTAAAGTAGTTGTTCCAAACGAGTCAGTGAAACAACAGAGAGACATATCAGAACAATCTGTATACACTATCCATAGAACAGATGAGATGTGCAGTGGCAGCATAAGCTTTCTACACTGAGTTGCCTATTGTACACTAATCCTGATTCTACAGTGTCGGTAGTTAACAAGCAGAGTTGATCCTCCTACTTATGTAAGCCTGGTCTAAAGGTACTGAAAAGTTCCCATTGGCTTCAGTGGGCCCTTAAGTCATCATCTGAGGCTGCTACAATCTATGCCAGCCAGAGAAATGGATTTGTATTCAAATCGCGCAACTACTCGAAAATGGACTCCAAGAGCACGTCCAGACAAGTGCAGACGTTTGTTTCCCTGGGGACAAGTAGCCGCAGCACACACCTTGTGCTGCTGGCTGCTGAGGTCAACTGTGCTGGCATCAGCAGCCTTACTTTGTGTCCTAGTGGCCTCCCATGGCTGCAGCCATGGCAAGAAGCCTGGCCAGCAGCCAGATCTTCCAGGGTCAAACCCCCACCCATGCTGCAAGGCAGCAGCATGGGGAACACCTGCATGTGAGGCGTGACACTGCAGATGGGTCTGCAGCACCACATACCGCACATCTGTGCTCGTCTGGATGCACCCCAAATGTCAACTCCTTTCACATAAACCACACAAACAACTGCTGCATGGCAGGGATGAGCAATACTGGTTACAGGCAAGATTTGAAATAGCAACCCAAAGGAAATAAATTCTTTCATTTTTATTCTTAACTAAGCTGGACACTTAGAGCCCAAATCCACTCACACAGGTTGGCTTCCCATTGGCTTCAGCTGGAGTTGTATCTATATAACCAATGGCAGTAATCGCCCAAGACTGATTCTAGGCAAAGGAATATTTGCAACCAATAAAAATGTAGCTGTTTTTAAGTAGCCAGAATTCAAAATCAATGTATCTGTAATAATTTCAAAAAAATTCTCTAGAATAAGGAGCAGCACTAACAGATTCAGTGTCATGCCTCCATGAAACCATAAGTATGGATTCTACACATCACCATACCCTTTTTGGGTAATGAACTCTGCCCTTCTGTGTGTTAACAGCCTCTGACACATTACAGAGGGAAACAAACCAAATTACATTGGTTAAAGCTAACTGCAAGTGTATAAATGAGAAGGCAAAGGAGGCCTTCAGTCTATTAATACTTTTAAAATATAGATTTAATCTGCTACTGTCAAACATCCATTGCTCCAACACTTAAATGTTTCCTAACTCAACATATCTCTCTTACACAGGACTTTGGATTCTACTCTGGGGCCTTCTTTAGATGTAGGCATAGGCATGTTACAAGTGTAACACATTCACCTTCATTAAATAACCTGTTTTTATTATTTCTCACAGAGACTGCACATAACTCATTAGTCTTTTTATCACCTCTTAATGTGCAGTCTTCAGGTTCTAAACCACAAATGTCTAAGGTGTGCTACTTAACCAGAGCCCCCATCAAATCCTACAGTCTATTTTGTCTCACCGGCTAATGAATGGCTGTATGCTCTTCCCAGTCAGTGGGTCCATGCTCATAGGCATTTGTTCTGGAGTAGATAGCCAGTAGGAATAGTCATTTCTTGATGCAAAATTGCAAACATTGTTGATGTTACAGAACATGAAGGGCATGGTGCTGAACCTGCGCAGACAGCTACCGGCAGTGCCTAGGAAAAAAAAAATATTCCCATATGAATAGAGAAAGAAAGGGCATTTTTATTTCACTGTGCTTGAAGGAAATGTACATTTTTTTAGGCCATGGATTCCAGCTACTCACTGGAGATCAAGTCTATGGTAATGTTGATCTCAGCATAACCACTCCACCTCTATCTGAATGATCTCCTGAACTGGTATATCCTTGGAGATCAGAAGGTGCCAGAGAACTGTGAGAAGAAACCAGTTTCTTGCCCCTTCAGAAAATTCCCACTGATACTGCATAAAATGCATCTCACCCAAGTCCTGGCCATGGGCTCTCTCATTTCCCTGGACGTAGAGAAGAGAAAATCCATCGTACAGCCTTGCCGTTCCTTGTGGGCACAATGGCGCATCTGTTGTCTGGCTGTGTCGAGTTATCAGGAATCCATGAGCAACAGAGGCTGCTCCAGGAGGACCTGGTGGGCCTTGCAAGCCGTCCGGACCAGGGGGCCCCTGTGTACCTCGTGAACCTGTTTCCATGGTAGAAGCACAACACAGACATTTGTTCCAGTAGTGTCAGCAACTCTTTGTACGTGTTTCAGCCAGGGAACACAGAAAACCATGCACATATGCATTAGTTCTCCCCTCCACTAAGTTTAAACCTTCTGAAAACAGGAGATTATTAAAAAGATAAGCGAATGTAAGTGGGAATTTAGGTACTGATGCAATTACAACTCCCAACTATTGTTGTCCTCAGTAGGATCAGTAAGCACTCAGCAGAGCTGACAAATAGCCCAAAAGAGCTTGATGCTCTCCACCCCTCCTGTTGAAACTGGGCAAGCAAGAATGCAAGACTCATAGGAACAAGATTACTCATAGGGATGGTAAGAGGGAGCCCAGTGATCAAGGTAATCTCTGGGGAGGGGAAGTCCTGAGGCTTGGTCCCTGCCCCAGGGATTGCTGGGATATTTTATCCAATAACTTTTCTATGCAAAATGCAACAGCAGTCTTTTGAGCAGGGACCATAACACAGGACTCCTCGCCTCCCACTTCTCAGGGGAGCACACTCATCTCTGAACACGTTACCCAAAGGCCAGTGAAATAAGGGGAAAGGATGCAACTGGTTTTGGAAACATAAAGCAAGTCATAGCCACCATAAAGTAAGTAGAGCTCAAACATGTTTCTGTGAGCCAGTTGAGTTGCTCTGAACTCCATGCTGGATTGACTGTGCACTTCCTGGAATTCTTTCCATTGTGATATCTGATCTTCTGCTTCATTATTTCAATGAGAAACTTAACTCTTCATTTTGCTAGCTCCCATGCCTCCTTATTTGTTATGGTCTTCATTACATGCCATGTGTTCTGTATACTACAAAGAGCACACTTAAATTCAAAATAGTGTAAATGCTGATGCCAGCTCTGCCCCTAGGATATTCAAAGTTACCAATTTAGGGCATCTTTAGACTAACAAAGATTGTCATGGTAGCTTAAGGAACAGACATGACTGAAGCAGCAGATACACTGCAGGGTAGGGCTAGGATTCAGAGTGACCTAGACAAATTGGAGGATTGGGCCAAAAGAAATTTCATGAGGTTCAACAAGGATAAGTGCAAAGTCCTGCATCTGTAGTAGTCCTGGGTAGTAAAACACTGGAACAGGTTACCTAGAGAGGTGGTACAAACTCCATCCATGAAGTTTTCAAAACCCAGACAGACAAAGCTTTGGCTGGGATGATTTAGTTGGGGATGGTCCTGCATTGAGCAGGGGGTTGGACTAGATGTGACCTCCTGAGGTCCCTTCCAACCCCAACTTTCTATGATTCTAACTGGAAAAGACATGGAACTCATTGCTGACTATCTTCCCCAGTGGTGCTTAAAGATGAGCATCAGTAAATTGGTATCATCACTCTTCCACCTGGACAATCATCAAGGCACGAGCACAGTGAATATCAGAGTAGACAACCACACCCTTCCTCATGAGCATACCCCAACCTACCTAGGAGTCACATTAGACCGTTTCCTTACCTATAAACATCGCATTCAGGCAGTCAGCAGTAACGTTTCTGCACAGGTTGTTTAGCCAGTATGACATGAGGTGCCAACTTCAAAGTGCTCAGAACCACTGCACTCGCAATAGTATATGCCAGGGGTCAGCAACATTTTTGGACAGAGTGCCAAAAGCATCTACAGCCTTGACTTGTAAGATGTTGGCATCCCAGGGACAGATGGTGGAGGAGCCGTGAGGGGCCCAATCCCCAATCCTTATTCTGGCAGTGCAGCCCTGGCCCCTTTCCTGATGTCTACCCTGAGGCGTGTGTGCCAAGCAAAATGCCTTCATATGTCACACACTGGCACCCATGCCAGGGATTGCCTACCCCTGGTATATGCCCCAACAGAATATTGTGTTCCTAAATGGTCCAGAAGTTGGCACACTATAAAGCATTACTACTTACTTAACAGTGCACTGAGACTCATAACAAGTTCCACAATTTGCACACACACAGATGTACTCCCTGTACTCTTGGGCATTAGACCAAAAATTAGACCAAGTGATATAAGAAGACGACCCTAACATCAGTACTGGCAACAGAGAGATAACAAAAATCACCTCCATCAACTATTAACTGAAGACCTGAACAAATGGGAGGATCAAGAGGCTCAAAAGTCAGAAAACAGTTTGTACATGAAGCCCACAAGTTGTTCAAAGAGATTGGGGATACTGAACCAAACCAGTGGGCAGTAACAGAGTGGGCCAACTGCTGGGAAAGTTCGGACCTATTTCTACAGCATTTTATACCAACACCAAACAAGTCCCCCATTCAGCATGACCTTAACAGAAGTGTGGGTCAAGTTGAGTAGACTGAGATCTGGATATGGACGCTTCAAAACAACACTTCACAAGATAAACATCTTGGACAGCTCTCTGTGTGAATGAGGTGCCCAACAAACAGCACAGCACTTAATCAAAAGCTGCAATGTTTACAAATGCTCAGATGGGGTAGATGGAATCTGCACATTGAGTGATAATACCACACAGTGGCTCATAGATTTGGAAGTTGGTATCTGATGCCATATGAAAGAGACTTACAAAGTCTATCCTGTTTAGATTCATAGATGTTAGGGTCAGAAGGGACCTCAATAGATCATCGAGTCCGACCCCCTGTGTAGGCAGGAAAGAGTGCTGGGTTCAGAGCACCCCAGCCAGATGCCCATCCAGCCTCCTCTTGAAGACCCCCAGGGTAGGGGAGAGCACCACCTCCCTTGGGAGCCCATTCCAGATTTTGGCCACTCTAGCTGTGAAGAAGTTCCTCCTAATGTCCAGTCTAAATCTGCTCTCTGCTAGCTTATGGCCATTATTTCTTGTAACTCCCAGAGGCACCTTGGTGAATAGAGCCTCACCAATTCCCTTCTGTGCCCCCATGATGAATTTATAGGCAGCCACAAGGTCGCCTCTCAACTTTCTCCTGCAGAGGCTGAAGAGGTCCAGGTGCCCTAGTCTCTCCTCATAGGGCTTGGGCTGCAAGCCCTTAGCCGAAAGAGTGGCCCTTCTCTGGACCCTCTCCAGGTTATCCACATCCCTCTTAAAGTGTGGCACCCAAAACTGGACGCAGTATTCCAACTGCAGTCTGACCAGTGCCCGATAGAGGGGAAGTATCACCTCCTTGGTTCTGTCTGTCATGCTTCTGCTGATGCATGATAAAGTGCCGTTAGCTTTTCAGATGACTTTGTCACACTGACGACTCATGTTCATCTTGGAGTCCACTAGGACTCCAAGATCCCTTTCCGCTTCCGTGCTGCCGAGCAGGGCATTTCCTAGGCAGTAGTTGTGCTGGACATTTTTCCTCCCTAGGTGCAGCACTGTGCATTTCTCCTTGTTAAATTGCATTCTACTGTTTTCTGCCCATTTGTCCAACCTGTCCAGGTCTGCCTGTAGTTGTTCCCTGCCCTCCAGTGTGTCCACTTCTCCCCACAGTTTTGTATCATCCGCAGACTTGGACAGAGTACATTTCACTCCCTTGTCCAATCCACTGATGAAGACATTGAAGAGTATTGGTCCAAGAACCGAGCCCTGTTGGACCCCACTGCCCACGTCCTTCCAGGTCAATACCAACCTGTCCACCACCACTCTCTGGGTACGACCCTCTAGCCAATTTGCCACCCACTGGACTGTGTAATCACCCAAGTCACAGCCTCTTAATTTGTTCACCGGTATGGGGTAGGATACCGTATCAAAGGCCTTCCTGAGGTCTAAGTAAATGACTTATCTACCCGTACTCCTGTGTCCACGTGTTTGTAACCTGGTCATAAAAAGAGACTAGATTAGTTAGGCATGATCAACCTGCTATGAACCGGTGCTGGTTTCCCCTCAGCATAATTTTTCCTGCTGGGCTCTCACATATATGAGCTTTAATAATCTTTTCAAAGACTTTA
>NW_017729029.1:47761014-47762018 GCF_001723915.1 Gavialis gangeticus
AATTTTTTGTTATCTTTGACTTGGGATGCCATCCTCAGCTCCATGTTAGCTTTGGCCTTTCTAACTGCTTCCCTACAACTGCGAGCTGAGTAATTTCTCTTTAGTAATTTCTCCCTGTTTTCACTGCTTAAATGCCCCCCTTTTTGCCCTTAGGCTGCTCTGGATTTCTCCGGTTAGCCAAGGAAGCCTCTTGGCCCCTTCCCCCGCATCAGGATCATCTCCTTCTGTGCCCAAAGGATCGCTTCCTTAAGGGACAGCTACCCCTTCCTGGGCTCCCATCTCGCCAAATCTCTTACCCTGCAGTGTGTCATTGACTAAATACCTGAGCTCGCTGAA
This sequence comes from Gavialis gangeticus, assembly GCF_001723915.1. Taxonomy (NCBI): domain Eukaryota; kingdom Metazoa; phylum Chordata; order Crocodylia; family Gavialidae; genus Gavialis; species Gavialis gangeticus. The sequence continues at coordinate 47,761,351 of NW_017729029.1, forward strand.
GTCAGCCTTCCTAAAGTCTAGCACTTCCACCCTACTAGTGACCTTTCCCACTCTACGCCTTACGGTGAATTCTATTATTTGGTGGTCACTGTCCCCCAGGTGACCACTGATCTGTAGGTTCCCTACCATGTCATCCCCCGTTGCCGGTACTAGGTCCAGGAAGGCATTCCCCCTAGTGGGACCACGTACCTCCTGCATCAGGTGGAGGTCCTGCACACAGGATAGGAACCTGCATGTACGGTGAGAATTTGCTGTCTGCGTAGCCCAGCAGATGTCAGGGTAGTTTAGGTCCCCCATGACTACTGCCTCCCTAGTCTTTATGGTCTCCAAGAGCTGCCTCAGGAGTTCCAAATCTAGTTCTTTGCCGTGGCGTGGGGGTCTGTAGCAGACCCCTACCACCAAATCCCTTTCCCCTTGACCTCCATGTATCCTAACCCACAATCCTTCTACTTTATCCTCCTCTGATTCCATTTTGATAAGGGTCGATGTATAACGCTCCTTGACATGGAGCGCAACCCTTCCCCCTCTCCTCCCTACTCTATCCTTTCTGTACAGCTTACAGCCCTCAATGTGTACCGCCCAGTCGTGGGTAGAGTCCCACCAGGTTTCTGTTAACTCAAGCTGTAAGTGTTTTCTGCAAGCAGGAGTGCTAGTTCATCCTGCTTGTT
>NW_017729029.1:47767018-47767241 GCF_001723915.1 Gavialis gangeticus
GGTATGGGGTAGGATACCGTATCAAAGGCCTTCCTGAGGTCTAAGTAAATGACTTATCTACCCGTACTCCTGTGTCCACGTGTTTGTAACCTGGTCATAAAAAGAGACTAGATTAGTTAGGCATGATCAACCTGCTATGAACCGGTGCTGGTTTCCCCTCAGCATAATTTTTCCTGCTGGGCTCTCACATATATGAGCTTTAATAATCTTTTCAAAGACTTTA
>NW_017729029.1:47772241-47781259 GCF_001723915.1 Gavialis gangeticus
TTAGGAACACTGAGGCAAAGACCTCATTGAGGAGTTCAGCCTTGTCCCCTGTCTGGTCACCAATTGCTTTTGCCTGTTCAGTAGTGGTCCTATACCACCCTGGGCCTTCCTTTACTCCCTATATATCTGAAAAACAATTTTTTGTTATCTTTGACTTGGGATGCCATCCTCAGCTCCATGTTAGCTTTGGCCTTTCTAACTGCTTCCCTACAACTGCGAGCTGAGTAATTTCTCTTTAGTAATTTCTCCCTGTTTTCACTGCTTAAATGCCCCCCTTTTTGCCCTTAGGCTGCTCTGGATTTCTCCGGTTAGCCAAGGAAGCCTCTTGGCCCCTTCCCCCGCATCAGGATCATCTCCTTCTGTGCCCAAAGGATCGCTTCCTTAAGGGACAGCTACCCCTTCCTGGGCTCCCATCTCGCCAAATCTCTTACCCTGCAGTGTGTCATTGACTAAATACCTGAGCTCGCTGAAGTCAGCCTTCCTAAAGTCTAGCACTTCCACCCTACTAGTGACCTTTCCCACTCTACGCCTTACGGTGAATTCTATTATTTGGTGGTCACTGTCCCCCAGGTGACCACTGATCTGTAGGTTCCCTACCATGTCATCCCCCGTTGCCGGTACTAGGTCCAGGAAGGCATTCCCCCTAGTGGGACCACGTACCTCCTGCATCAGGTGGAGGTCCTGCACACAGGATAGGAACCTGCATGTACGGTGAGAATTTGCTGTCTGCGTAGCCCAGCAGATGTCAGGGTAGTTTAGGTCCCCCATGACTACTGCCTCCCTAGTCTTTATGGTCTCCAAGAGCTGCCTCAGGAGTTCCAAATCTAGTTCTTTGCCGTGGCGTGGGGGTCTGTAGCAGACCCCTACCACCAAATCCCTTTCCCCTTGACCTCCATGTATCCTAACCCACAATCCTTCTACTTTATCCTCCTCTGATTCCATTTTGATAAGGGTCGATGTATAACGCTCCTTGACATGGAGCGCAACCCTTCCCCCTCTCCTCCCTACTCTATCCTTTCTGTACAGCTTACAGCCCTCAGTGTGTACCGCCCAGTCGTGGGTAGAGTCCCACCAGGTTTCTGTTAACTCAAGCTGTAAGTGTTTTCTGCAAGCAGGAGTGCTAGTTCATCCTGCTTGTTCCCCATGCTCCTAGCATTAGTGTATAGGCACTTGAGCCCTGTGACTGGCGCTTTTGTTGCCCCCTGGCTCTGATGCCCAATGGGCCCCTTATTGCTTACCTGCTTATTGCTTACCTGTGCTGTACTGCTGGATGTCCCATGGATTGCAGGTTTCTGATGTTCTCCTTCTTCTGCCTCCCCGTCCCCCGTCTGAACTAGTTGAGATGCTTTGTTTCTCAGAATGCAACTTGACCACAATCCATGCAGGAGAGGGTCCAAGTCCCAATATTTGCCTGCATTCCCAACTAAAGCATCACTGCTTTCACATACCAACCCCCTTTCTCCTCAACAGGAACTCAGGTACTTATCATACCTGGATGGCCAGGAAGTCCTTTGTCACCTTTGCGCCCTGCTGGACCATCAAACCCAGGGAGTCCATCTCGCCCAGCATCCCCAGGAAATCCTATTGGGCCTAGAAAAGATAAATGGACAAGTGAAAATTAAATTCTTGCAAACACTTCAAAGTCTCAGGAAATAAATCCAAGCACCTAACTTAATGGTTTCCCATAGGGCTTAAGACTGGAACAGATTACTATATCCCTTGTAAATGAGGCCCTTAAATTTCACCACGTTGAGTTCACAGGTTTGTCTATGCATCCTGCTAACCTGATGCTCAGGGGACAGGGGGCTTGGCATGTGATCAGCTATGATTTCAGCTAGCCACACATGAAAAACAAAAAAACCCAATCAAAACAGAAAAAACAAGCAACTAAACCTGAAGTTCACTAGAATTATACCTGGAAGTCCTTGTGGGCCTGGCAATCCAGGTGGCCCTTTGGATCCAGGTTGGCCTGGAGCACCTGGAGGACCTGGATCACCTTTATATACAATGGTTTGTCCAGTGGGGCCAGGTAAACCTGGTGGACCTGCAATAAAACAAGTGTATATTAGAGGTATGGACAAGCCAAGATGGAGGAGCCTGTAAGGGACAATTTGATTAGCTGAACAGCCATTTCATTTTTAAAGGTGAAACTAGTGGCCAAGAGAACTGATCAATGCAAAGAATGCAACTAGAGGTTCAAGGTAAATATTTACTCTTGGGAACATCCCTGCAGAAGAGGAAACACTGGCTCTTAAAGAAGCTGTTCCACAGACCAAAGGATATGCGGAATGCAATCAACTCCATTACTGGACTTGGATGAAGTCCTTATCTGTATGGTGTCCTTGAGTGAACAACCACAAATGAGAACTCAGCAGAACAAGTGCTGGATGGGGATACTGCTAGTTACTGCACTCCTGCACAGCAGATCTCCTTTAAAAGAGGAGGGTTCTAAGGAGCCTTCCTGTATTAGGGCAGTGAAGAAAGAATTTTAAGAAGCAGTGAGTGAAGTCTGTTATTTTATAAAGAAGTTTAAATTGACTACTGCACAAAGAAGCCAAGTTCCACTGCTGGGATATCTCTGCCCATGCTGAGAAAGTTATCTCAAGAATAAAGTCAGATCCACCCCTTTCTGTCCAGTCCTACTTCACTGAAGGTAAGGTGGTGGTAGTAACATCCACCATGACACATACCTGGTGGGCCTGCTGGGCCCTGACTACCTGTAAGGCCGACTGGTCCTGGAGGTCCAATGGGCCCCTTCATACCTGAAATGGCAAATCAGAGCAGTGAAACAGTGAAAACATGCTCCCTGGCATGTTGTGCCACGAGTGCCCAGAGCAGGCTCTACAAGGGGCCAGTGGCAAGTTCTTCAGGCTGTGCCTGAAATGTCTTTTAAGTACCTGGAAAACCTGGAACGCCTGGAACCCCAGGGTCACCTTTCATTCCATTCAGACCAGGACGACCAGGATCACCCTAAACAAATAAGCTTCACAGTTATTTACTCCTCTCACCAAGGGTCTTAGAAGAAAAAGCTGTGAGATGGGACCAAGCAAGAATCTCTGGGATTCCACTAACCCACGAGTGGGCAAGTCTTTGGAACAGAGGGCCATTTAGGGAGTTTTGGTGAGCTGTTGCAGGCCCGATCAGCACCTCCCCCCGCCCCTCTGTAATAACTCACCTCAACTCTGTAAGTGGTTCTGCCCTGTCCTCAGCCAGGTGGATGGGATAGGCTGCAGGTGGGCAGGGAGTGGCATCTGGGAGTAGGATGGGTGAGTAGGATGCAGGTGGGATTGCTGGGCAGTGACAGTGCACGGCCAGGGCCCTGGGCAGAGCTACAATTTGCTCCGTGCACGCCCCTGCAATGGGCACTGCTTACAAGGCACGGGCATGTGGGAAGTGGACTGCAGCCCTACCTTGGGCACCGACCCTGTGCTGTAACTGCCCAGTGATCCCAGGGTCTCCATAGAGACTGGCCCAGGATCCCAGCAGGTAGGGAGTGCTCAGCTGGATAGCTCGGATGGGGCTACAGGTAGCGCCACTGGGAATGAGACAGGTGGGCAGGGCTGGGGCCAGGATCACGGGGCTGAGACAGCACAGAGCTGGGGCCTGGGGCAGAGCTGTGATCCACTCCCTGCATACCCCTGTCTGTGGAACTGGCGCTCATCACAGGGACTTGTGGGCAGCTCACTGAGTCTCTGCACCAGGCCTCAGCCCCACACTGTCACTGCCCTGTGATACCAATTTCAGCCTTGCCCCACCTGGCCATCCTGCTCCCGGACACTGCTCCCCAATTCCATCTGCCTGCCCTGCCTCTACAGGTCCCGAACCGGTCTCCATGGAGACCCTGGCCACCTACTCCGTCCGGAGCCCCCCGTGGTGCATGCAGGGTGGACAGGCTAGTGTGCCCAGGCAGCAAGGCCATATCCAGTGGTGGCTGTAATCTGGCAGCAGCAGCTGGAAGGAGCCACCGCTGTGGGGGCTGCTGGGAAGTGACCCTGGCCACTGCACTGCCCTTGCTCTGCCACACACTGGGACTAGCCACATGTACCACAGCCTGGCCTGCACCCCACACCTGGGCTGGGTGGGGCCTGCGGGCTGTATTTTGCCCACCTCTGCACTAACCTTAGTGGATATGGAAGCTTTGAGCAAGGCAGCCAACAGCACCATAGGCTTTCAGCAGCCACTGCCCCCCCAAGGTGCAGCAGCCTTCGCATCCCTTATTCTATCTAAGCCCACATCCAAGAGGCCACCATGATAGACACATCTGGCATACCCCCATGGTGGCTAGAGGGATGGAACATAGCCCTGCACCAGGAGGGGGAAGCAGAGAACCAGTGGGGCATTAACTACTTTTCATCTCACTGTGAAGATATGTCCAGTGAGTGGGAAAGGGATGCAGATGCCCCCAACCCTCTTCTCATTCCCTCACTGAAGGCCAGGATCTGGGCGGGCCCAGTGTGTTAGAAAGCATTGTCTGGCTCCACATTCACTCTATAATAAAATTATTTTTCCAGTTAGAATGCTTCACACGTGGGTCTATTTAAAAATGAAACACTCTGTGCTAAAAGATCCTCATTGTACCTGACGACCATGGGGTCCTTGTTCTCCTTTTAGACCAGGCAGGCCAGGCTGGCCAGGTGGACCTGGGTTTCCTTTTTCTCCTTGAAGTCCTCCACTTCCAGGGGGTCCTCGGGGACCTTCCGGACCTGGGGGACCTTGACATTGCATAACAGATATTCATAGATCAGTACATGTCAGCCTTCCTCAAATTAGTGCATTCATTGTATTGATTATATTTGCATAGAAGACCGCAGTTTAGCTTCTCCCTTTCTCCCACAGAAGACTGCATGGCAGGGGTCAGTCTGAAAGGGAGTGCATACGATGTTCTCTATTTTGAGTGTTACCTCAACTGATTAAATTCCTCTAAGGTCACTATCAGAATCAGGTCAACAGTGTAAAACACTGTCATCTTTGGCAAAGAGAGTTTGCTGCTTCCACTAACGGAAGCAAGAGCCTATTATGTTCAGTGCTGAGTTCTGCTCCTGCCTGAGGAGACCCCAAGCTGGCTTCTCTTGAAGGCTAGCCCAGCGCAGGGTGGCCACAGAGACAGCGGTGCAGATAAGGGGAGAACATTTCCTTACACCCAACTTCAGGGGAGAAGGCCTCCTTCAAGTATCTCTGTCATCTCCAATCATCAGGTGGATTTCACCAGATAAACCAAATAGAGGTTTTACGTTAGTTTGAATTATTTTCCCTCTGTGGCTAAGTCAAGATATTCAGGAGGTTTAATTGGATTCAAAATGGCCACCCAATTTGAACTTAGATTGTCCTGGTGCTGACCTTATACTTATGAACCCTGTCTCAGTGACTGGCAATCAGTGTAAACCTGTAACAGAACAGAAGCTCCATGCACACAACGCAATCTAAAAATCGCAGAACCTGGTTTAAGATAAATCTGGATCTATGTAGTACCAGGCGTGTTCAATTTAGATCAAACTGGTGCATGAAACTTGTGTCCACTTCCCTTGAGCTGCCCTGGAGTTGGGAAAACCCAACCACTGGCCCCAGCCCCAAGGCTGCTCTTTCCACTTCCTTCTTCTCCTGCACCGGGCTATTTTTTGTCATTGCTTAGTTACCAGGATAGGTTGTCCACAGTGGTAACAAGTCAGTGGGGCTAGTTTCTGAACATCATCTCAGGCTCAGCAGTGAGGTGAAACATGTCCCATGTGTATGTTTAAGGAAAAAAAAGTAATCCAACAACATTTCTCCACTGAAAAGTAGGAGCGGTTAGATTAGACTCTGGAAATTACATTGTGCTGTCATTGATAGTGAAGATGAAATATTCTGTTACCAATATTTACATATAAGTTCAAAACAGCAGCTCAAGCTCACATAGTGTTCTTGAAACCAAGGATCCAATCGGACCACTTCATCTTTGTGCCACAGTGAAAAATAGAGGGTCACTTTTACCATTTCTAGCAAATAGAAACTGCATAACAAGTAACTGGAAAGTGCTGATATGATTTATGATTTAAATTCTACATAAGATAATAAATAGGATTCTCTCTTTGCATAATTTTCTCTTTTCTAATAATGTAATAAGATTTTATGAATGTACCACCTTTTCAATTCTTCTGAAACCTTTAATAATTTCTTTAAAGTTGTCATAGAGACCATGTACAAAGAATGAATTTGATGGATTAGATTACCACATGCAATTCTGAAGAGCATTGAGTAATTAAACCCCAATACAGTTTTCTTTTTCATTCACCAGGATTTTTATCACATTTCCCACATGTCCTGCAGTTGTCAGCTGCAGAAACATGTCACCATACAAGTGTTTCTTTTCAGAGAAAAATGGGTCCAGTAGTACACACATGCCAAGAAAAAAATGACAGGTTACCTTCTCAGGAATCCTAACTGTAAGCACAAAGACTGCTGGGTAACCACAGCCCTTAAAAATATCATCCCTGAATTACAGAAAACACCCATTTCTCTTGTGACAAATGCAATACAGTAAAACAAATTGACCGAGTGAAGAGTCTAACCTGGAGGACCTGGAAGGATCAGAGTTCACCAAAGCCCAATGATCGATGTTAGAAGGATCAGACATCACACACAGTATAAAACAAGATTGCTAGTTAGAAGTAGTACAGATGATAGCATATACACTAAACAATAACCCATTTCACCAGTATATTTTGTATTTACAAGGTAATCAGCATGCATGCTAAAAACATACATGAGTAAATAAAGGTGCATATTTTCTCATACAACTTATTCTGGTGATTAGGCTGCTAAGGCCAACATGACACTCTTCATTAAACAAGGAACTTAAAGCTTTACTGAAGAGCATGTTATTGCTTTAACATTACAGCTGAGGTCAGCTGTCAGTTAGTCTTACGCAAACCATTTCACTGACAATACTTGGATTTCACTGGTCTGGAGTCTGATGGACACATAGTTAAACTGCCAGAGACCCAGGCTTATACCTTCTCTTTGGGTGAAATTCACTCCTAGGAGGACAGCTAGCAAAGGACTAATCAGCACTTCAGTCCTACTGCACAGGTCTGAATGCCACTTGTGAATGGAAGCTGAGGAGTGGAAAGCTTATGGGCTATAGAAAAAAATGGACCCCACCCCCTGTATTTGAAGATAGTACGAGAAATTCAATACACAGAAAATAACACAGGAGATGAACATATATATTTAGAATTTGTTCTCCTGTTGGCATTGTTCATTCTTAATAAAAAAGCTGTAACACACTCAGAGATCTGAGTTCCTCCTTTTGCAGTGCAGGCAGTTACTGATATTCTCCTTTGCCATGCTCCCTAATCAATACATTTTTTAGATCCAGTGCCACTTACACATTTTAATGTCAGTGAAATGACTGACATATTTGTAACATGCAATGTTTAGCTAAAAATACAATAAATACATGTCTGATTTAGCTCAATGCTCTATTTTTCTATATACTTGGCAAGTCATACTTTATTAATATTAGCTTTAAAAGAGTTAAAAATAAAGACAAAGACACCTTGCTGCTTGTTAATGTTAATTTCCTATAAAATGCAATTCATATTCTCAAAGTTTTGCTATGATTTGCAAGTATGATGGACAACCGGCTGAAAGTTTCTGTTGAGTCTGGCGATTATGAATATCTTGTTTGGAGATGCAACTGATGCTGGGCGCCTCCTGAAGTACCAGGCTCCACTACATGATGGTTTGTATCACAGATACAACCACATTTGGATAAAAAGATGAAACCACATGAATGTTTTATATACGATCTTGAGCAAGATGTTTCTTTGGGTAGCCAGACAAGAGAGGCTGCCTGGTACCTTAATTCTCTAGGTGGACACTTAACACTGAATTTGATCTATTGCTAAGATCACATTGGTTGTTTCTGAGAAGTCATCACAGCAAAACTTTCAAGAGGTCAGAGTTATTACCTAGGAATGCCAAGTCATTTTCATTTTAAGGGCAGATATTGGGACCTCGAGGGGATCTAACTGGTGCTGCATTTTTGCAGATTACTGTTAAAGTAAGTTTTCAGAAATAAGCTAAACGTTTACAAAAACACTCCCCCGCTGTGGGGAAAGGAGAGGGTGGAGGCAATATGCTTTGGTTTAGTCAAAATAGCACCTGACAAAGGAAGAGCCCCCTTAGTTCTGCTCACCATGTACTAGTGAAATCAGGCCAGGAAAAGAAGGGCTTTCCTATATGTGACAATGATGATAAGGTCTGAGTTTAAAGCACAATAATTCTGGTGTAGTTTCCTGTGGACAGTCTTATTCTGGTCTGTCTACCTTTTTTGGTCTAGCTCCTGTCATCTGGGGTCATTTATAATCAACAACTGCAGGTAATAAAACAAGAGACTTAAAATTTAACTAATTTGCAAACCATGCTTAAGTAAGGAGGAGTGTGAATACTGTGCAATATACTGAATTTAGAGTGTGTGGGGAGAGGTAGGGGAGAGGGAATCTTACTTTTCCCTTAAATTGCACTGGGAAAAATATGACAAACTTGTTTCCTAGCCAGAGGCACAATCTTGCAGGCTGCAGAAAGCTTCTAATAAGGTGCTACCTGCCTATGGCATTGAAGGGAAAAAGGCCCCTGCATTTTGAAGGATTAGTCCCTTGACAGTAGGGATGGCAAAGTCTGAAAGCTTGCATTTGGCTCTCCTGTATTAATGTTGTCCAAGAAGATTTTAACACAAGAAAAATTAAAGTAACTGCTTATAAAATATACAATTTTAATAGCACTGAGTTAGCTTAAATATGGGGCAGGTTAGGATTGAAATGGTAAAGGCAAGAATATTGTTAAATAGGCAGTATTATGCAAAGCAAACAGAGGGCTTTAGGATACCAGAAGTTTAGAACTCATCTGGGGTAACTCTGGATAACAGAAAAAAAACATGGCTAAAGAGCTTTAGACGTAATGACTTTTAGCTCTGGGTGTAAGCTGTATTATTTTTTTGTGGTATTGGTATATATTTTGAGGCATGTTGATAGACTTACA
>NW_017729029.1:47786259-47791546 GCF_001723915.1 Gavialis gangeticus
GATTGAAATGGTAAAGGCAAGAATATTGTTAAATAGGCAGTATTATGCAAAGCAAACAGAGGGCTTTAGGATACCAGAAGTTTAGAACTCATCTGGGGTAACTCTGGATAACAGAAAAAAAACATGGCTAAAGAGCTTTAGACGTAATGACTTTTAGCTCTGGGTGTAAGCTGTATTATTTTTTTGTGGTATTGGTATATATTTTGAGGCATGTTGATAGACTTACATAGATTGCTTATCAGGAATAAAGCAGAGTAAAAGTGATGTTATTTAGAGATCAGAATCTTCCATTCAAAATACAACCCAGCACTCCTGAAACTGCTTGAAGTGCCCAGTAGACCATGCTTTGTTATAGTGATATACTGCTGTTAGGGTTTGCTATGTTCATAACCATGCAAATATTTTCATTTAGTGTTAAAAGAGTCATGAACATTTTTTGACAGTTCTTAAATTACCAGCATTGCTGCATATAAGTCTTCTGGGATCTAAACATTAGAAGTACTTATGTGAGCCAATTTTATCCAAACCCACTAAGATAAGAGTAGTCTAAATAATTAAAAATAAAAAAGAATTGGCAACATAGTACACTTCCAAAGGAAGGGATGGAGAATGACTTGGCATACCTAGTCTTAATGATCTACATTTATACACCAAAAAAGGTTTTTTGAAGTATATACATTCAACTTCATGCAAAGTTACTATTTGCAGTTAAGGGGCTAACCTGAGGGACCTGGGAGGAGGGGATCAAAGTTCACCAAGGTCATCATTAACACAGGGGAAAAACATCAAAACTGTTAGAAATGTCCACAAACTAAAGAATTAAGTTAACCATTGCATTTAGATTTAGCTCAATATTCCTTCACATACAGTATGCAAATGCCAAGCTATTATTGTTCATGGTCACTAACAAATACTGGGATACAAACGGCATTGTGATATCTGGCTTTGCTGGTATAGCAAAATGACCAACTCTTATTATTCTCATCAATCCAAATTTATCCTAGGAGAAACTCACAGGTTTGAATTTGCCCTGTTATTTTCTACTACTCTAAAAATGGATCCAGAAGTCAACAACAAACAATGGATGCACTCAACCTTTGTTTTTATTTATTTCTTTAGAAGTGGGATAATTGGACAGCAACACAGCTGCTTTTGTGACTAGCTGCCTTATGCTGAAATGTTACAAAAGCAGCATCCCAACAATGGGCTACATTATCATTTAGAACAAATGACTGAAGTGCCAATCGTACCAGAACTGCAATAATAGCTTGGTTTATCCACATTAGTCCATGCACAACTGAGCAAGACAAACATTTCACTTTATATACTACATGCATCAAAAACAGAAATGAGAGAGAGAAAGAGAACAAACATGGCTGAGTAGAGCTTCACTGGCATTTTCTAATTAACACAACCTAACTCCACATGAAAAGATGTTCCTGGCCTCCGAATCACCAAATGATTTAGGTCAGTAATCACTTTGTTTACGCAGAGAAGCATAAAGAAGATAAGAGGCCCACAGCAAAATATGGGATGACAAGAGGTTCAACATTTAGTTACTTTCTGTATGGGGGATAACTTTTAGTGCAACTTGTTTATTTTTTTAAATAAAGGCTCTGATCTTAGTGGGGAAGCACCTAGCTGCCTGATGAACGACTTTATTGTCATAACACTTAGGACCTACATACCACTTTTCCCCTAAAATACCAAAAGGCTGGATTGTCATAGTTTTTATTGGACTACAGCAAGTGGTGTTTTGTCAAAGCTGAAATTTCCTGTAAGAATGTTACCAGTTTTAACAAAATTACATTTTGGAAAATTAATTGGGTGAAAAAATGTATTTCATAAGTATAACAACCATTCTGCAAATGTCCTAACTCAGTGTTTACTTTCCTCATGAAAACATTTACTAGTGGAAAAGCTTCTAGCTTCCTGCAAAATTTAATTTAAAAAATCATATCCATTTTTCTATTTGTGGGCCAGGAAAAAAAGTAATAAAAACAAATGAATCTTAACATTTTGCCTTTCCCGAGCAGAAAAGTGTATCATAGCTTTGGTAACTAACTGCTTTCAAATCTAGGTCTTTGAGTAATGAAATGACACTACACCAGCCCTTTATTTCTGACAAGCATTATAATAATAATTTATAAGTAGACAAGATAAACGAATAATTTTTCTTCAGAATATACCAGGGACCTGCTCAGCCAAGTTAACACAGGATGGCATTTTGTCATTCCCAGAATTAGTAGATGCAGGAACAAAATGCAAACATGGAATGAAAAGATGAAGACTGGATGGTGGTGCACTGAGTCCACTGGAACGGTGTGACGCGATGGAACAATGATTTGCATACATGAGGTTGAGATGAAAAGGCCACTATCCAATTTGATCATGCTGTGATTCTAACATGAATTTGATTTTCATGGGTCCGAGAACGATGGAGTTTATTACTTGTATTTTTGTGCACAATGAAATTCGTTGATCAAGCGACCGTGTTGCAAAGACACATTTGGCAGATGCTGCGAAAGTCAATTTGGTGCTCTCTAGATCAGTGGTTGTCAACCTGTGGTCCTCTAAGGGTCCACAAAAGATAACTATGGTCAATTAAAAGTATGTAAATACCCACAATTACAATTCAAAGGGGTCCGCACCTTCATTCAAAATTTCTAAGGGGTCTGCATCTCTGTTTGAAATTTTTTAGGGGTCCTCAAATGACAAAAGGTTGAAAACCACTGCTCTAGATGATTGCTGTGACAGCATGCTGAGAATTTCAAGTATATATATCAGTGTATTATATTTTGCTGCCAGGTATCAGATATGAATAGAATTTGTGATTTTTAAATTTTTTTTTCTATATTGCTACTTTTGCAAACAAAGTCCTTTGGGTGTTGGCAAACATATTAGAAGTTAGACTGTAGAAACACTTGGTCTGAATTGTCAGCCAAACAGTATATTAAAAGAGCTGATCAGAAATTGAGACATTCTAAAGGCTGATAACCTGCCAGCAAGATAGAGAGTTTTTGATAGAGGTTGACTGTTATGGGTGACATTCCTACCTGATGCTCCTGGTATGCCTTGGGGGCCAGGACTACCTTTAGGACCTTCCAGAGGTGGCCCAGGGGGGCCTGGTAGACCTGCCGGACCTTGAGGACCAGGGAATCCCTGGAAACCTGGTTCACCCTTTAGACCTGGACGTCCAGGGACTCCTGGAGGACCAGGCAATCCCATTTCACCCTTCTGCCCTGTTAAACCAAACAACCATATTAATTAACATGTTAAAACTAGTCAGGTGTAAAATATCCAATATTCAGTTGTGGCTCTAGGGCCTAATTCACCTCTTGTTTATGAAAGTGTAAATCTGACAGCATGTCAGTTATATGCCAGTTTAGTTATGTACGTATGCCAGTTTAAATCTGGTATAAGTGAGAGGAGAATCAGACAAGTGGATTCCAAGATCTAGGAATTTTTGCAGGAAAACAAATATGATAAAATTTGTGACGTGCTACCTTGCTACCCTGTAAACCAATGATGATATAAGTCACCAGTCTCTGCCCTGCTTCTCACTAAATATTTAATGGACATGACATCATTGTGGAGCAGGGGTGGGTAAAATGTGGCCTGCAAGCCAGATGTGGCCCACCAGGGCATTCTATCCGGCCCGCAAGGCCCCTAAAATAATTTAGAAAATTAATATTTATCTGCCCCAGGCTGCTTGTCATGAGGCCCTTGATAGCTTGCCAAAACTCAGTAAGTGGCCCTCCGCCCAAAATAACTGCCCACCCCTGTTGTGGAGAAATATCCCAATGTGAAGATTTTATGATTTTCATATAGCATACTGCAGGAAATTAAGATGTATTGGGTATTTTTTTCAAAAGTCTCAAAACAATGTAGGAGTCTTAGTTTCACTGGAAGTCAATGAGACCAAGGTTCCAAAATCAATTTTGAAGACTGAAAACTATGACACACACATTCAACATAACATAGTACAAGTACAATATCCAATGCTATAAATTCAACTCTCTTACAGTGGATTTTGGTGGTTTTCTGCTTAATGACCAGGGATCTGGGTTTTCTGTTTCCCATGGAAAAAAGCAGATTTTCCCCTTTAAAGGAGAAAAACCTGGAAAAACCTCTTGTAGGCTGGCAGAGTTTCAGCCTGCAAGGGGCTGCAGGGAGAGGGAGGAGGGTGATCAGAGGCAAGGGGTGCTACGTGCATTTGCATGCACACACATACACGTGGTCAGCAATATAACCAGGCAGTGTGGTGGCCAGCTGCTCCTACAGCTTCATCCTACAGGTAAATCTACAGGGAGGCGCAGGTGATATATGAGGGCAGCAGGGTGGGGCATAGGTGATGGATTAGGGGGGCTGGGTGAACATAGGCAATGCATGGGGGGACATAGGCAATATGTTGGGAGGGCAGGGGGTGTCACAAGCCCCCCAAATTTCTGTTCCCACAGTGAGACACAGGGCTACAGCCTGGCCAGACCAACACCAGGCACCAACACTCCACAGAGTTGTGCCCCCAAATGCTGCCAGGCATGCAGGGGGCACCTCACCTTGGCGGCCATGGTGGTGCGGCACTCCTGCCCTGTGCCAGGTCCTGCCCACTGGGATGGGAAGGTGGCTTCTACCCAATGCCAGTCTGCAGCCCCATGCCCCAGTGGACATTGAAGGATACAGGCTATACAGGCAGGACAGATTGAGGAAAAAAGTGGGGGGTGTTGCTCTATATGTCAGGGAACATTATGTATCCTCTGTAATAAAGATGGGGGTAGAGGATGGGCAAATCGAAGTCCTATAGGTCAGATTACAAGGGGGTAGGGGTGAAAGGGACTTGGTAGTGGGGGTCTACTACAGACCCCCACAGCAGGAAGAAGAGTTAGACTGAGAATTCTTAAAACAGCTCTCAAGGGCACCATGCTCAAAAGACCTAGTTGTCATGGGTGACCTAAATTACCCGGACATCTGCTGGGAGGAGCAGTTGGCCAGGTCTGCCCGTTCACGTAGGTTCTTAACCTGCATACAGGACCTGCATCTAACACAGGAGGTATGCAGTCCCACTAGGGGAGATGCCTTACTTCACTTGGAGCTGGCCTCAGGGGATGACTTGGCGGGGGAGATACAGGTACAAGGTAACCTAGGGGATAGTGAGCACCAGTTGATAGGATTCACTATCTGGTGTAAGGCGGGAAAGACAAATAGTAGGGCAGTAGTGCTAGACTTCCAGAAGGCCAGCTTCAACGAGCTCAGGAGATTGGTTAGGGTGGGACTGAGGGGTAATCAC
>NW_017729029.1:47791630-47791972 GCF_001723915.1 Gavialis gangeticus
AGGGAGGCAAAAGAGCCAAAAAACCTTCTTGGCTGAGCAGGGAAATCCAGGAGAGCCTTCAGAGGAAAAAAGGGGCCTACAGGCTGTGGAAGCAGTGGGCAGCCACCAAGGAGGAGTATACCTACTTGGCTTGCGCTTGCAGGGAAGCAGTGAGAAAGTCCAAAGCAGATACAGAACTCAGTTGGCAACAAAGATTAAGGATAACAAAAACTCCTTCTTTAAGTACACAGGGAGCAGGAAGAAGGCGCAGGGTAACATAGGGGCTGCTACAGAATGGACTAGGGCAATTCGTAACTGAAAAAATGGAAAAAGCGGAGCTCTTAAATAATTTCTTTGCTTCTG
>NW_017729029.1:47792550-47798492 GCF_001723915.1 Gavialis gangeticus
TGTGATGTGGATTTTTTCACAGTTAGGTGGGTGAAAAACCGACTTATGGGACACACCCAGAGTGGTGGTGGATGGGTCAGTTTCTCCCTGGAGGGAAGTGGGCAGTGGGGTTCCTCAGGGCTCTGTCCTTGGACCAGTACTGTTTAATATCTTCATCAGAGATTTGGATGAAGGAGTTGAAAGCACCATGTCCAAATTCGCAGATGACACTAAGCTATGGGGCACAGTAAATACATTGGAGGACAGGGAGTGAATTCAGGCAGATTTGGACAGACTGGCAAAGTGGGCAGGTCAGAATAGGATGCAATTCAACAAGGATAAATGCAAGGTGCTGCATGTGGGGAGAAAGAATCTCCAATGTACCTATAGACTGGGGGGTACCATTCTGAGCACCACAACAGTCAAAAGGGATCTTGGAGTCCTGGCTGACGCAAAAATGAACATGAGTTGCCAGTGTGACAAGGTAATAACCAGGACTAACCGCACTCTTTCTTGCATCAACAGGAGTATCGTGAACAGGTCTACGGAAGTGGTAATTCCCGCCTATGCGGCACTGGTGAGGCCGCAGATGGAGTACTGCGTCCAGGTTTGGGCACTGCACTTCAAGAGGGATGTGGACAACTTTGAGAGGATTCAGAAGAGAGCTACTTGTATGGTTGAGGGCCTGCAGGTAAGACCCTATGAAGACAGACTGAGGGATCTGAATCTCTTCAGCCTCTGCAAGAGAAGGCTGAGAGGCGATCTTGTGGCTGCCTACAAACTCATGGGGGTGGTGGGGGGAGGGGCAGCAGGGAACAGGGGACACTGTTTACCAGTGTACCCCTCGAGGTTACCAGAAATAATGGCCACAAACTTAAGGAGAACAGATTTAGATTGGACATAAGGAAGACACTCTTTACGGTAAGGGTTGCCAAAATATGGAATGGGCTTCCAAGGGAGGTGGTGCTTTCCCCTACCCTGGAGGTGTTCAAGAAGAGATTAGACAGGCATCTGGCTGGGGTTACCTAACCCAGCGTTCTTTCCTGCCTGGAGCAGGGGGTTGGACCCGATGATCTACCATGTCCCTTCCGACCCTAGAAATGTATGACTGTGGGTCAGAAGTGAAAGGCATTGCACGGCCAGGGGGCTGTTAGTCAGGAGTGAGGGGCAGCAGCAGGACTGGGAGGGTGGCAAGTTATGGGTTGGGAGTGAGAGGCAATGGCATGGGCAGCAGGCAGGGCACTGGTGTATCAGAGCTGTTCAGTGCCACAAAGTAGTATGGGAGACAGCTGCAGCTGGACCAGCATCCTGGTGCGTGAGGGGGGCAGGGGAGCTCTGATTTTCTCTGACAAAAAAATCAACATCAAACACCAAAATATATAGGTATGCAGAATTTAGTATTATGCTTGAGGCCATGGTAGGCTCCAAATTAAAAAATGTTTTAAAATTGTAAATATATCAATACAACCTTGTGTTCAACTGAGATATATAGTGGCATTTTGTATTAATTGCAGAAAAATGCTGATGTTTTGGTTTTTGAATCAGAGAATTTTGGATTTTTTTTTAACAGAGAAAACCAGGATCCCTGTTAATAACTTATTCACAAAATTCAAGGATGAACAATGTGTCCCTGTTACTAATACAGATTAGAGAAGTCCTACTGTGGTAGATGAGGTAAATGTTACATTGTGTTTAAGTTAAGGCTAAATTACCTTTAAATTATCATGCTTTACCAACTGACAACTCATTGTCTTCCTCCACATATAAACATTTGTCTTCTTTACTAAAAGCAATAGAAACACTTTACCTGATAATCCTGGGAGTCCTGGAGGTCCTGGGCGCCCAAAACCTGGGAGACCTGAAAAGAAACAGATTCAACATGATAGAGATGTACAGATTTCCAGTACCTAGGAAGTGAAACCAGGATAGTGGTGATGGCAAGGTTGGTAATAGTGAAAATGCTTTGCTGTAATTCTGCCTCTGAAACTGTCAAGATTCTTGCTCACCCACCCACCTCTCCTCAGCATTAGGTATTCGTGTTCCAAAGATGATATGCTGCTTTCATGACAGTTTCCTTCCATTCTCTTTCATATTGTGGGTTTTGGTAACTTTCCACGTGTGGCTGACTTACAGTTGCCATTTTTAAGGTAGAGGGAGCTGAAGCAAAGGTGAATGGAATGAATAGTATAGGAGGTATTTGCATTTGACTACAAATGTCCCTGGAGAGAAACAACTCTAAGAGCTACACTATGGTAATTCTTGGCCTGTACTGCTGCAGGCTGGACAAAAATCAAAGGCAGAAACCTCACCCGGTTCACCCTTCTGTCCAGCTGGTCCAGGAATACCATCTCGACCTGGTTGTCCTTTCTCTCCTGGAGGACCTGGAGGGCCAGGGCGGCCAACATCACCTAAAAACAGGGTAGAATATACTGGAGCCAAAAGGTACCCTACACATTTTCCCAACAGATTAAAACTGGTGTAATGGCAGGTCCACAGGAATGAGAACTAAAACTGTCCTTTCCTTCTCCCACTACTCAAGAAGGTCACAGGTATGTGATCGTTAAGCAGTTTAATGGTGAGTAAAACTCATCTTCTGTTTAAGGACAAGTTAAGCCATTGTAATGCTTAATATAAATAAAGACTGCACATAGTGAAGCAGGCAAAGTGTTAGTTTCAAAAAGTAATTAGATTCCCTTGTCAGTGGAACAAATGGTCAGAATTGCTAATGGCGTATTATTTTTAGTTCAGTTTCAGAGAATGAGGTACATATATACAACGGTTTTCAAGACAAAAATAAATAGGTGTGATAGGGCAAAATAAAAAGTTGTTGATTTTTAAAAGGTTTGTGGGGCTCAGGCAAAACTTTTCCTGACCTACATATGTTTAAGGTTTAAACCCAATTAGGAAAGCACCATTTTAATCTGTGGTCTGGTAATTACATTACTATTATTCATGGCAATTATGGTACTTTTTATAACAAATATAGTTCCACCATTATAAATCTGCCCTTGCCATTGATGCATACATCTTTTGTGACCACTGGTAATTTTGCCAAAGAGTTCTTCAACAGGTGACAGAGGGGATTCCGTGTCAGAAAGCTACTGCAAATCACTTTTTCTTGTCTACCTTGTAAACCAAAATTTGGGACTCAGACACCTCAAGAGCTTTACAATGGTGAATGGCATGAATCAGACTTAGATAAGGCAAAGATGCCTGATCTTCTGGAAAAAATCTGATGCCTTTTACAATTTGACCTTGTTGTATGGTTCATGCTTACCTGATGGCCCAGGCGACCCAGGCAGACCAGGATTACCCGGAGGTCCATCAATTCCTTTTGGTCCTGGAATTCCTGGTGTTCCTGTGAAATGCAGACATTTAAATCAAACATGACACTGCACGGTCTTTGCACTGAAATGCACTGGGTCATTGTTTAAGGTGAAAGCCTCAAGACACTATACAGCATGTGCTGATGCTGTCTGCTGTAAAACTGAAAATGTTCATTTGAAGGGATTGAAGGAACTGAAAATGAGGAAGTTAAAGCAAAACATGCCAATCTTAAGGTGTTTTTCTGCCACCTTCCAGACCCTGCCTTCTTAATTACTTGATGCTATTGGCCAATGAGATACCCAAAGTTTACCAGATAGTCTGCCAGGAAACCTTCACTTTAGGAGAACATAGCATTGGCATTTTTGTTAGCACCATTGTGGACTACAGCTAACTTATTATCCCCTGCTGCCTTGTTTTTTCATGACACACCATGACCCTTTTTGGTCAGTAACTGCCACAATGGTAGATAGACCTGAGCTATCTTTAAACCAGGTTGCTTGGGCACTATACAGTAGCACAGAGCTCTGGAGGGATAACCACCTGAATATTTACCCAGGTTCTTGGGTGGGTTTTACTACTTACACTCAGTTATGTCTTCCTGTGACTATATTAGGAGTAATACCAGAGCCAGTCATTATAAAGATAGTGTGGGTATGTCAACGTAAGCTGTAGTCACAGTATCACTAAAGCACAGATACATAATTAGTTAAATTTGAAAGCACTGAACTATACTGATAAAACACACCTCTCAAACTTTCTAGAGAAGACTGCCAAACCTAAAGAAAATTGTATTTGTATATACTGAAAAAAATCTCTGTACAGGTAATTCTTTGAAGAAAGCAGGCTTGTCCACAAGAGACCTACATAGGAAAAATACAGCTCAGGTCATGTGTTTTGGGGTCTGAAGAGCTGGTGAGCTAACCAGTGTGTTCATGGGTCCTGGTCTCCTCAAGCACATAAGGGATTTTAGAACGAACACTGTAAGTGAGGTACATACCTATCTGTAGTGATGACTCTAGGAGCACTGCATTAGTTGGCTTCCAGTTTAAGAACCTTTTAAGGAATTTGCAGCTTCATGCCATCTGAGTCACCTGTTTTGGATGCAGAAGCCAAACCACAAGCACAAAAGACAGGAATTTCCAGCAAAAATTGAAAGCAAAATTACCTGAAAATCCAGGAAGGCCTGGTTCTCCTTTTGTACCAGCACTGCCTGGCAATCCAGGCAAACCAGGATTTCCAGCTACTCCTTTGCTGCCAGGGCTACCAGGGTATCCAGGCAAACCAGGATCCCCCTGAAAAACAGCAGGCAAAACTAAGATCCATTCATTGTACTTTGGTTTAACTTGCATAATGATCAACATCAACATTTTCATCATTTCTCTTTTTGCCCAACTAATGCTTATCATGGCACGCCCTGTGACCATTGGAAATACTCTGAATAGATTTTAATGGTGGCTATTGCAGTTTGTTGCATATTATGTCACTTCCCTCAAAGAACACTATGTTGAAGATTCTTTTAGCTCTGCACTAAGAGTTTTTTTTTAGCTCTTTCAAAATGCACTTTGACTGTAATACTGTAAAAATGGCACTTTAGCATGCCCAGTACATAGTATCTCAGAAATGTTATACCAAAGCCGCTCCATTTACAAGCAAAGAAAGCAGTTCTTTAACTGCCAACCCTGGCACCCAAACTCTCAAAGTCAAATGCTTTTTCTCTTTGGCTCATGTATACCAAGATTAAAGCTTCAGAAAGGGAATTCTTTTACACAAATACATTCACACATATACATGCCCACAAAAATCTAGTGATTTCTTACTAATTTCCTAACAGTAAACTTACCATTAGACTTTACTAGACTTCTTAAAAATGGGCATGCATCCCTTGGGGGTTTCTTAAGTTCCAGACACACACAACAAAGTGACAAAATCTTTTCAGTGAATGATATTCAGTTACCAATACATCTGAAGCAAACATTTCACCTTTCCCAAACTGGAGACAGAAACAGTTAAAATGGGACCCTTCAGTAAACGCAGGTCTAAGGGGTGGATTAAAACTTACTCATTCAATAGAAGTAATAAACTATGATTCTTTCTAAGTCACACATAAACATTCATGGAATAAATGGTAACAAAACAATTTCAGGTAGAGCAGAGGTGGACAATGATTTGGGCTGGCGGGCCATTTAGGGAGTTTAGGAGAGCTGTTGCGGGCCAGGTCAGCACCTCCTCCCCACCCCCCCATAACAGCTCACCAAATCTCCTTAAGTGGCTCTGCCCCAAGGCCCAGCACTGTGCTGTCATCACCTGGTGATCCTGACTCAGCACCGAGGTGGCCATGGAGACCTGTCTGGGACCCACCTGGGCAGGTTGTGCTCAGCCAGGCAGATGGGATGAGGTCACGGGGAGTGGCATCCAGAAGCGGGATGGGATGGGTAGGTGGGGCCAGGGTGGTGACAGCATGGGGTCATGGCCCAGGACAGAGCCACAATCCACTGCCGGCACATCCTTTGGAACCGGTGTCTGTCCCAGGGACATGTGGGCAGTGGATTGTGGCTCTGCCCTGGGCCCTGGCCCTGCACTGTTACTGCACCATGAACCTGCCCCACAATCCCAGCCCTGGCCCTAGCCTCTGCCCC
>NW_017729029.1:47803492-47825432 GCF_001723915.1 Gavialis gangeticus
ACCGGTGTCTGTCCCAGGGACATGTGGGCAGTGGATTGTGGCTCTGCCCTGGGCCCTGGCCCTGCACTGTTACTGCACCATGAACCTGCCCCACAATCCCAGCCCTGGCCCTAGCCTCTGCCACCTGTCCCACTCCTGGACACCAATCCCTGCCTCTCCATCCCATCCACCCAGCAAAGTGTGCCCTGCCCACCAGAGTTCCAGACCAGTCTCCATGAGGACCCTGTATACCTGCTCCATCCAGCACTCTGGCAGTGGGTGTGGGGCAGACAGGGTGGGGTGGCCGGGCAGCAAGTGCAGGTCTGGCAGTGGCTGTGACACTGGAAGCAGCAGCTGGAAGTAGCCACCATCCCTGGGGCTGCTGGGAAGTGGAGTCTGGCCACTGTGCTCCCCCACCTCTGCTGTATGCCCAAGGGTAGCAGGACTGGCTGCACATACCATGGCCTGGGCTGCCCCCCTGTCCCTGGGCTGTACGGGGCTAGATAAAATCTAGATTTTATCTACATAAAACACTGCGGGCTAGATAAAATCCCTTGGTGGACCAGATGCACCTCATGGCCATTTCAACTAAGTCTATAATAGTTATTTCATTGGTGCCGTAGGTTTCATAAACTCTAATTTCTTTAGTGCTAAAGATATTCTCTAGCAGAGGGGACTTGAAACATCTTTTTGTTTCTTTGTTTATTCCTTGTCCAAGTGCCATAGTCCCCCAGGACATCAAAATAATTTTCACAGCAATAAAACTGTGAGGTCAAATGGGACAGTGGTATTAGGTGGGAAATAAGCTGCAAAAACCAACAAAATTTTAAGAAGCCAAGATTGTGTTGCTATGCAGTTACCCTTAGTCACACAGATGAAAAAGAAAAATAAAGAAATACCTGGTATTTTATTTCACCATTACTTTTACTAAAAAGATTTAATTCCAAAATTAGTCAGAAGGCCACAGTGAGACCTCCTGGTTGTTCCCTGGGCTGTGAAAGACAGCCACTTGTTTCATGGATATATGCAAATGTTGGCACAAGTATACTCTTTTAAAGTTTTAATTTTGATAAGTGACACTTGTGACCCTTCAGCTGCCTATCTCCTAAGGGTACTTCTCTAAAAGCATATGCTAGTCACCACTTTTCAAGTATTAACTGTGACTGCTTGTGAAATAGAGCATTTTAATTTACTGTTCCCTATGGGTTGCCAATTGGTCACCAACTCTAATCATAGGCCAGAACTTTAACTGAACTGTAAATGGGATGCTCTCACAGACACCTTCAGCCAAATGCAATGAACAATGCACAAATGAACCAATGCACTAAAAATGGTTTATCATTCTCTGGCAGTGGAAACGATTAGCGCACGTGATTTTTTTTCTAGTAGATGGCTCTGGTACTTAGAAAACTGAGACTTTCAGGCTGAAAAATAAATGAACTGCCTCCAAAATTGTGAATAAGGCTTGTGCAAAAGCAATAAAATAAATGTTAGTGCTGATCTGAAGAAGTAGGGAGCTGCAGACAGACTTTCAAAAATGTACCTTCACTTTAAAAACAAACTCTGTTCACCATATAAAAACCCTAACAGCTTTAAAGCACCAAAACCTCATTTATTCATGTCACCTCTGTGAGGCAAATTTTGAAAATATACCTTGGGACCAGGGAGGCCTGGGATGCCAATGTCCGAAAGCCCTGGGTCACCTTTCTCTCCCTTTAACCCAGGAAATCCAGGAGGACCAGATGGGCCAGGGCGTCCTGCTGTTCCTTGGGAGCCTTTAATACCTTGGGGCCCTATCAAAATATAAAAAATATGGTTTTACATCAGTTTCAGAGCAGTCAGTCAAAATGTGAACTGGACAAGAGGGGTCAGTAAACAAGGCACCCAGATCTGAGCGTCTGATATGAATATCTTTCATATCAAACTAAAAGAAAGAGCTAAAACCTTTTAGGGCTTAAGTGTGCTGTTCACCCAACGAGAAGGAATTTTACAGAATATATACAGAATGTACATGGGGGTGCATGAGCAATATTTGTATTTTTAAACTCACACAAAACCAAGATACCTTTGCTAGTAAGTAGGTACATCTTAATGCTAGGAATCGGCATTAAGTATCATCCAGCAGTTCTTCCTAAAAAAAAGACTACCATGTCTCTTCCCTTTTATACAGATAAGCTATACTTTATTTTTTTTGAGGGGATTATTTGCAGAATCCTTTCCATTTCTAAACTGCTTTGTAGGGTGAATCTGAGAAACCAAGCAGGAAATAGGCCCCAAAAGACCCATGGTAGGATTCTTAAGCTGTGGACTGACATAATGCTACAAGTGTGCATGTAGGAAATTACTGCTTTAGAGTGCACATCAACTAAATCAACATAACTGTTTCATTCACGCGTAAAGAGGAGCTAAACCAACAGTTTTAAACCTGAAAAAGTTTTAGTCACAACAGTTTAATTTCCACTTAGTGACCTATAAGATGTTATACTTAGGATACAACTAGCTTGTTAATTATACCGTGTATAGTAGGCCTGCCACACATTCACGGATTTAAAGGCATGGCAAAATGAGAAACCAGCCACAAAAGTGTTCCACAAAATATGTGCAACATTTTTGTGCCTGGTTTCTATTATGCCTTAAACTGAATGTGTAGCAGGGTAGCCCTGCCTTGCCAGCTAATACTGGCTGCATGGTGGGGCTTGGTTGACAGCAACATGGTGCAGCCCTGCACTGGGCTGCACCTCATGGTTTTAGGTATGGAGCTGGGAGCCCCATCAGCTGATGGGCTGTCCCTGTGTTGGCTGGCCACACAGTATAGCCCTGAATGGGGTTGCACTTTTCAATTTTCTTGGTGCTGAGGAAAGCCTATCAGCTAGGCAGGGTTCCTGGGTTGCAGCAAGCTACAGGGATCACCCCAAGCTGGCACCTGAACTTGCTTTGTTATACAATCCCCTTAGGAGTCCTGGGGCCTGGCAGCTAACCAGCTGGGCTTGTCTATGCCTGGCTGGGCTGAGGAGTGTGGGGGACAGTTGAATTCCCCAACAGAGAGAGCCCCTGGGCTTTCCTGGACAGGAATCTTGCTAACCCCACTTGGGTTGCAAGGTTCCTGTTGAAATAATGACTTGATTTGGTTTGGGCCCTGAGTCCAACAATCATGCATCCTGCTATGCACATACGGCATGGCAGGATGCATGCCTGTTAGGACTGGGAACTGATCTCTATGTCTGCCAGGAGCCTTAGACCAGATGGATTAAACATCAGATCAACTGTTTCATGCTATAATTGTGAAGTCCTTTAACTGTCAGTCTCTGTTCACACCCTTGGAAAGATTCATGGACTCTGATTAAACATTACAACAGAATAGAAACCAGACACAAAAATGTTCCACACATGTTGTTGTCCTCTAAAGTAAGTAAATAGTTATACTTTATACTTCATATATAAATATGAATCTCCTTTTTCTATGACCAAAGCCTATTTCTGAACTATTTACTATAAACCTACAAATGTACCCTTGTGCTACAGAGGTGGGATATTTTAGCTGAATCAAATAAAATAAGTGAAAACTAACCTGGAAGCCCCATCTCTCCCATGGCACCTTTTGGTCCTGGAGGGCCTGTTAGTCCTGGTTGTCCTGGCAGCCCAGGCTCTCCTTTCAGGCCTAGAAAAGTAGTTTGCTTTGATTAATAGTGGACAATAATAAATCATTTGATACTGAGCTTACTCATGTGAATATGGCCATCCTCTTATCACACAGGTTTAGAATTTGGGGGTTGTTTTGGGTCCCCAGGCACACTGAGATATCCTCAGATATCTGTTTTTTTTCCATTTAAATTGAATGTTCAAATGTGAGACAGGCTTTTGATCACTTAACTGTGCCCTTCCTTCCCGGAGATTAGACTAGTGAAATGGGACTGCATGAGACTATAGTCAGAACCAATTAGAACCATCTGAAAGAAGCAAGAACCAGACTGTGGTCACTAATTCTTAAATGTGGCTCTATGAAAAGTACACTAACCTGGGGCTCCCTAATCCACAAGGGTTGTTCATTAGCTCCCAAGGGGTGTATAAGGACTTGGCCTTGATATATAAAGACTGAAGGACTTGGCCTTGATATATAAAGACTGAACGATTTTAAGTCCCAGTAAGACACCAGTCAATAGCAAAGGCTTCCATCCATGGTATGTTGGTAGAAAAAATACTGAACCAGGGATAGGACTTCATGTATTTATTCAGAGGCATTAGCAGAATAAATAGTGTGAAAAATGACCTCTACAGTAGTTGAAAGCCCCGCTGTGACTTCCAGTTAGCTTTTGGAATCTTTTCATTTAGTTTACTCCAGTAGATAAAATGACTAATGATATAAGGAATACACTGATGAAACAGGATAAAGCTACTTACTAATCCTCCAATCAGCTTGCTTCTCCAAGCAGTATGCTCTTTGCTAACTGTTCTAATGGCAATCTAAACTTCAATTACAGCAGCAATTCAAAAACTGCATTCAAGTTTGCCACAGGTATTTTAATCTATGCCAACCCTGAATACATCAACAATCCAAAGTTTGCAGATGCTTATATCAGGGGACCTGGTTTAGGTACATTTCAATATTACCAACTGTGCTACAATGAAACTGACTGCACATGCATTTTTACCAACCACGTCATTCATTTAAAAGGCTATATATTGCTCGTTAGTGTTCCACTTTACCTGGTAATCCTGGTGCACCTGATTGCCCATTAAGGCCAGGTGGCCCTGGGTCACCAGGGAGCCCTTGATAACCTTTCTGACCTGGTATTCCAGAAATACCTTGAAAGAAAAAATAAACATTACTACATTGTTTTTTTGATTGCTTTTTTAAAATAAAGAATCAGAATGGATAACAGGTTGAGTTGGGATTCTCTCTCAGTATAGGTGACCTACCAGATAAGCTAATCTAAGAGGAAGTGCCACAAAACACAACTCATGGAAAATCTTGGAAATTCATTTACAGAACAATTCTAGGGAGAAAAAAATGCCCTAACACTATCATGTGCTACACAGTTATAACACTTGGCAATAAAGGACACTGCAACTGACTGTACGGTGCAGTTCAGTCAAGGCACACATAGTATTCCCCCACCTTTTAATAAATAGAAAAACTAGAGCTCCATTCCCCACCCAGTTTATGTATTTCTTTTAAAAAAAGGACTAATTGAGTCCAGCTCACCTGGGACACCTGGCTCACCCTTCTCTCCTTTTGATCCCAGCTGACTTGGATCAACCTTCCCAGGGGCACCTGGGAGGCCTGTTTCACCTTTGACACCTTTGAGTCCATCAAATCCAGGTGATCCTGGCTGACCTGGTAAACCATCATTGCCTGCAGCATATAAAGCCAGCAAAAGGGAAACATTATCCACAGGCTCACATCAATGGTTCTGTCAGTCTTCACCAGGCTGGGCCTCCACATGCTACGCATGGGAGAGAAAATTCACCCAGCAAGTGGTGAGCTTCTGCAAGACCCTCCACCTCATATTAAGCTCTGTAGTGGGGCTAAATGAGGAACCAAAGGTGGAGTGGATGCACAGTGTGTTATCATATTGTGGAAAGGGACTCCATGCTAGCCCTGAACAGAGGGAACAGATGGTCCTATGCATAGAGGGAACAGATGGTCCTATGGCCCCACACGAACACAGATCCACTATGTGCCACATGACTGGCATGAAGAAGCTACACCATAGTAAATCTCAGTGGCAGCAGCTATGGAACTTGCTTCCCTTGCTTGATGCAGAGGGAAACTGGTACATTTTACCTAGCAAATCTCCTGCATAGAGCCAGGGGCTGAATGTGGACATAAGGCTGTCTCTGGAAGACTTGCCGACACAAAGCTATCAAAATCCACCTAAACATTATTTGAAGTAAACTTTACAAAGCATTATCTAAATTCATAATCTGAGGCCCTTTACTGCCTTGGATCCAAGAACTGAAGATGAAACAGTGAAGTCTGAGACTGCCCTTTCCAATACCACACATGGACAAGTTGCTACTGCTTTAAACATCAAGAAAACTAATTAGATAATCCAAGCTTGCCCTTGGAGATCAAATTATATCAATATTTGTGTTGTGCAGCCTTGCCTCCCCCTATCAAAACCACTGAAAGCAGCATTAAGTGGAACCAAAAAAACACATTACCTTTGGGGCCAGGAAGGCCATTTCGTCCAGGAATGCCAGGAGGCCCTTGTGGACCTGGAGCTCCCATTACACCCATCTCACCTTTGGCACCTAGATGCATTGAACCACCACTGTCATTCTGAACAAAAACCCAAAGGCTATCAGTACTTAACTTTCATCTACCTTCATTTCTATGGTACTAGCTTGTACAACAAAACCTTTTGGTCTGCAACCTGCAGAATGCTGTTTTATCTCTAGCACATACTGGGCCTGACCCTGAGAAAGGCTGACACCAGACAGTCCCACATATTTCGAAAGGAATTATAGCTGTTCAGCTCTCCCGAGGATTGGGCCTATACAAGTCGATTCTTAGAGGTGGTGCCAGCTCTTCCATTATTAATTCTTAGGAGCACATGTGGGATTTGTGCACACTATGTTTTTGTGAAGCATATACATGTACCTAAATGCTTCAAAGTGTGCAAATGATTTAAACTGTTATGTACTAAAAAGGAGACAAAGAGGCAATTATAGATGAGCTGATTCTGTGAGCTCCTTTATGTTGCTCCTTGTAGAATGGGACTGTTTCACAAAATTAAATGTTTTCAAATTCCTATTCCATAGGAAGGAACTGGGCTCTTTAAGTGAATAACAAGAGAGAGAACACTGGAAAGAAAAATCAACTGCTATACATGAACAACTTTCTCAATTACTTTTTTCAAATGGAGCATATCTATATTTATACTGCAACAATGACTAGACAAAACATGCATACAGTTCAGCTGAAAATATATTGGAAGAGTCAATGGCATGGAGGGCTGGAATAACATGGGAGATACTTGCAAAGAATAAGGGGAGTGATGGAGGAGGAAAGGGGATTTTACAGTACATATTTATTTTTGAAATTTTTGTTATAGTTTTAAAAATAATTAAATATAAACAGCACATTTTACAATTCTAACTAGGCACTTACAAAACCAATTAAATTCAGATTATGCCTGCTGAAGTAAAGCTTAACTCGTCTGCAAAATCTCAGCAGTCTACAATACATCAAACCATGTATACTGCAATGTTCAAGCACAAATAGGAAATGGTCTTTCTTGCAATCTTGGAATATAATGGCTTTTATTAGGAAGAGTCAAATTCTTAAAGCAAAAATACTGAAAAATCTGTTTAACAATAATACATGCATACATGCTTATTGAGCTCAGCAGTAACGTTTATGACCTTAAAACAGATGAAAGCCTCTTGATATTACAGTGTAAAGAAAAATGGTACATGCATATTTAGTACAAGATTACCAAAAGCGGTCTGCACTTGTGTAGCTGCTTCCGTTACAGCCAATAAGAGTGTTGACCTCTAATGGTCTAACATCAGACTTGAGCACCACTTAAAATCCCATGTGTGATGACTTTTAAAGAGTCATTTCTAAATAACAAAAATGTTATCATACACTGAATACTGAAAGCTCTACTGCAAGAGGGGCTTGGATACCCACTGAGTGTCACAATTAAAAGTATTTGCTCAAGCAACCATGGATCAATCCCAAAATTATGGAGTTCTGAAATGTGAATTTTAGGCTGGCACCTGTCCCTAATTCAAGTTTACTGCAATGAAATCTCATAAAAACTTTCAGAAAAACTTTTCAATGATCAGTAAGGCATAATAAGTAAACTGCAAGTATAAAGACAGAAGGCATGCCCATGTGGGTAGAACATACATATCTACCTACAGCTCTCTGTATCACCCTATAGATAACAATGCTTATCTAGCAGCACGTTCTAAATCTAATTTACCTGCAAATCCTGGTATTCCATCCCGTCCCGGTGGACCTGGTGGACCTGGTGGACCCAGAAGACCAGGAGGTCCAGGAAATCCTGGAACACCTCTGTCACCTGGAGGACCAGGAATGTCGAACCCTGGGGGACCAGGATCCCCCTTCTCCCCTGGAACACCCTGGGGTCCTAAACAACATTATTAAAACACCACTGTTTAGCAAGAGATAAAGCAAAGCTTGGAGTTGTACTCAAGTTCAGGTGTGGTGGAACAGCTGCTTCCTTGCTGAACCTCCCCAAAAGGTAAGCTTCATGACTTCCAAGGCTCTGTCAGAGGAGCAGACTTAATTGATTTTTGCTAGGCTGTGAATGGACTCAATAACTGACATGTATATATGAGTCTGCAGGACTGAAGTCTAATTGCTCTGCTTCAAAACCTATATAACAAAGTCTGCATTTTTCTTACACTTCTTTTGTTTAAATTGTCAGCTGCATAGTACGCATAATATTTGTTCACCCAGCATTTTGTTTTCTTCCCCTCTCAACTGATGTTTCAATTTCTATTTTTCAACAGATAAAGTTCTTGTTTTCCTAATAGGAAACTTGTTACAATATTAAATTTTGCGCAGTGTGATGACAGTGAATTGGCAAACACCATACAGAAAATAAGGAGCTCTTTTTAACATCATGTTAACTTCATGAAAACAAAAGATGGACTAATTTGTATTTCAAGATTTTGCATTTTATAGTTTGGGTTAATAATTCAGCTTAGTCTAGTACTTCTACATACAGTTTACATGGAGAAACATAGCTTCAGTTTAAATGAAATCCAAGTTTAGCTTTATTGATGAGCTTCATTATTTTGTTCTACGATTAGCTCAAATGGACATTTTCTAAGGACAGTGAAGCTTTGTATTTCATTAAATTTGTGTACCTTAAAAATGTGCCTCAATGATGACTGCTTAAAAGCCAAAAGGAACATTGCTTAATATTAGGGACACTAAGCCAAAGGGGAAGACAGCTTGCCTAGCTTCACTGAGATAGACCAGAGATGGATTTCACTCTAAACTGATCATTTAAAATTTAAGATAAGGAAAGGCTTTGTTGAAGAAACCACAGTACCTGGGTCACCTGAGGTTCAAAAGCCAGCGAATTAGCATTCATCAGGGAGTTCAGACACAGGGAGCAGTTGTAAGTTGTATGAGATTCGTTAAGTTAGGAAACAAAATGAAGCACATAAAAATTAGAACAAAAGTCTACATTAAAGTTCTGGATCTAATTCTATGTACAGCACCATTACAATAAGGAGACACTGATTTGTAAGTAAACACGTAGGCATTTTCCAATTGCACCTACCAATGTACGTAGAGACAAGCAACAGGCTGAAAATTTTTAAATATACAAGTGAAACCATTAAAAAAATGTCATGCTGTTTTTTTTTAGCTGGGGGTGTCCTAAATCTAGCAAGCTCTTTGCAAGTTGGGTTTAAACTTACCCTTTAAACACCAATTGGAGCTATCAGTTACTAACTAGCCTGTGCATCTCACTGATGCCTCTTTGTACCTGGCTGGACCGCTTTTGCTATTTTGCACTTTGGTCCTGAAATTCCTATTGTATTTATAAAAACTGAAAGTCCCTGATTGTGAATGGTTAGCTAAGATATTACCCTAGTTAGTCCTATATAAAGTTCCTGGAGAGTTAAGTACAATGTGGCACTATATGAACTGTTGTTCTTCACAAATGTATATAAAATGATACTTCGTCCCATTGTCTCAGGCTTATTGAAAGACAATGCAATGCAATGGTTGGAAGCCCTACTATAATCTTTCTTACAGAGGTTATTAGAAGTCTGTCAGGATCAAGATCCATAAAGATTAAAGCAGCATAGGACAATCTCTATGCTGTGGTAGTGCCCTGGTCTGCCATTACAGGAACAAAGATTCAGGAGCAAGGCTGGCATTCTCCCTCTGCAGACAGGTAGATCAGGCACATTGGAAGTATGTGTCTGTGCACATGATTATATTACCATTTGGTACCTAATGGCTACAATAGTTGTGTAGGTGGAACAGTTGACTATATTATCATTATTTATATAAAAATATATGCAACCTAAAACCCACTAGAATTGCTTTCTTCATACTGAAGAAGCTGCAAACTTCCAAACAGACACTGTAAAGTATCTGAATACATGGTGGTGCATGGAAAAGAAAATATAAACAAGGAAATGCTTAAGATTTTTCCAGATACCTTGAAAACCAGAATCCCAAGAAAGTTATTGTAATGTAACTTTAGGGAGGAGAGCCCCAACTGACTTGGTAAGAGATAGGAATGAGTGACAGGAGGATAGAAATGGAGAAGGTAACATTTACACTAGATAAACCAGACAAGGAGCAGTGCCTCTAGCATTAATTTGGGTGTTTTAGTTAACCCTCAGCCATGCATTACAGTTTAATGCTACCATGCCGTTAGTAGCCACAGTGATTAATACAGACACACACAGTGAAAAACTAAATACATCAAACAATTGAGATAGGTATACTCCAGGGTTCCAGGTGGACAGCTGCATAATAGTTTTCCCACGAAGGGCTTGATTCTGCAAGGTGGTTAAGCAGGTACTAAACTTTGAGTGTGAGACTACTCACACAATAAAGTTAGGCATGTGTGTTAAGTACTTTGCTGAATCTGAGCCCAGATTTTGTAATGGTCAGAGTACAACCTACAACTGCTGCTCACAGTTGTGCCAGTCCAAATGTTGGTGTTTCTTTAGGTGCCTAACCCTAAAATACAGGACTGTAGTCATGAGCTACCAACATCCATAGTAAATATGGCAAGAACAGATGTTTTCAAAACATTTCAGCATTAAAATAAAGTTGTGCTCAAGTTCCTATAGCACATTTCCACTGGTTAAAGCTGCTGGGAAGTGGAAATCCCATGCAGTAAAAGTAGTGTAGTTTTCCCTAAAAATACAATATGCTTTGTGAACAGATTTACACACACATGCAAGAGTGTACACGTGCAGGCACATGCACCCGATGTCTGTAGAGCTGGAATGAGGTTGTAAGTTCACAAAAATGTAATAATTTCAAATGGATGACAGCCAAACCCCTTTGCTAGTGAAAGAGTCACAACCACCCCTATGCCGGGCTGCTCATAGGAAATCTCAAAACTGTCCAGCTTTGCTGAATGAAGTGCATGAAGAAAAAGGCTATCCTGGTGATCATAAATTATCCTAACCTGAATTAAGGTTAAAATAAAGTTGTTTTCATACAGTGAATATGTGAAATCCTTTCCTGTTCATATAGTGGACTACTACAACTTGGAGTCTTTTTTCTGATTGATGTAGTATTGGACCAACTACATTGGAATACCTGAGAACAAAACAGTTTTTCCACTTTGTTCATCTTCAACTTTAACTTTGCAATACTAAGTCAGTTCCAGCTCTTTACTGTTAATATCCCGATGTTGTGAAATGATGAACGTCTTCAATACTACCCACTAATTAAAGTAAAAGCTGATGAAACTCTCCAGAAATGGCCCTAATTCTGTCTTCTTAGAGGCAGTACAGTAACACAGGCATCTTATCTACTTTCCCTGTAACTCCAAACACTAGGTTAACATGCTCCTGCACTCTGCTGAGGAGGGGAGCTTACCCCAGCTTGTCCTGAGGACCAGCATGCTGGATGTACTTCCCAGGAACATGGGAGAGGACCCTAAGCACAGAGCTTCCTAAAATTCCTGCGAAACCAGAAAGATTCCAGATAAAACCCAGGAGAGACATATGCACACTTGATTACTCTCCTGTTTGTGAAAATGGCAAACTCTGAAAAGTACATTCTTTGGGCAAATTCTTTCTAGATACGAAGAGTTGTGAAAACCTAGTGCTTTCTAATGACTCATACGGGATGCAAAATGAGGCAAAATTTGTTCCACTAATTGTGAAGTGGGTACCAGTCGAAGCCAATGGGCACGAAGTCTCTGGTTTGCCTTGCCTATTAGTTCTTTCCTGCGATCCTTGTGAGCATCCTCTCCTGGGGTGTAAGCTTGGTCACGTATCAACAACTACTCCAGAGCTACATTCACTTGAGTCTTACCTGATGGCCCTGAAGGTCCTGGAGGTCCAGGTGGTCCGGGTGGACCTTGACCACCAATGCCTGGGAACCCTGGTGGACCTGGGAGCCCTGGTGATCCACTTGGTCCAGGGTCACCTTAAAAGAAATTCTCATTCAATTCAACTCAGCAAGGAATTTCAGGGATTTGCACTGTTTCTCAGAAATGGCCTGTGGAATGCTGCCTATATACTGTCTTGAGAACACTGTGCGTGTAAACAGGGAATTAGAGATGCAAGCACCCATTTGTATATATAATTTCACAAGCTACTTTTGACAGATGGGCTGGAAACTTTCTCTTCCTATGCATAAAGAGCCTCCAGTTTAAATTTCCAGAATACACAGATGTGTTCTTATGCTATAATCCATTTGTCTAATGTAAACTGACAGCAAATATTTTTGCTAAACAGTAAACAAGGCATATACGACAATAGAGTTCTGGCAACTGTTAATGTGAACTGTTTGTAAATACATAAAAAAGATTAAGTGAAAACAAAGTTAACAAAGTCACTCTATTTAAAGTTTGACATCATCACCAATTTGGATTTGCTTCTAGCAACAAGAGACTAGATTTTCAGAAATACAAACATACACTCCTGCCTACCTGTTCCTTGAGAAAGCAAATCCCCAGTTGCTTTTACATTTAGATCCATGCAAATAAATAGGGTTGTACTGTGGAAAAGTATCCCTGACATAAGTCATCTCAGCTACTGTTACACACTTGCAATCCCAATCTGAATTTATCAATGTTTAAGAGTTGTTTTGAGTTCAAAAGTTACAGAAGGGTAGAGTTCTTGTTACCTTTTGGCCCTGGAGCTCCATCAAAACCTGCCCGTCCTGGAAGACCAGGGCTTCCTGGAAAGCCAGGATCCCCTTTGGGTCCCAGTAGTCCTTTTGGACCCACTGGCCCTGGGGGTCCTGGGGGTCCTGGGACACCAAATCCACGTTCCCCCTGTAATGACAAAGGGAAAAAGATTGAGATTTCCAAGTGGAAATGTCTTGGACAGCTAAAACGTAAAGCAATATTTTAGAGCCTAAGTCCTTTGCTCAGTCTTTCCTCTTCCCAGACTCAAACGTGAGGAACAGAGAGCAACACCCAAGAATATACTGCTTGTCATAGTATGCAGCTGAGACCTGGAGGCCCATGTTCAAACCCTGTTCAAAATTCAGGGACAGCAAGGACTTGAATAAATAATTAAGTATTAATTGGAGCAGGGACTTGAAACTCTTTCACAATCTAAGTGAGTGTCTGACCAGAGTCAGTTTCTCTCTCTCTCTCTTCCCCAGTCAGTATGGGGGAACAGGAAAAGCTCCAAGAACAGAGACTACAGAAGACCTGAGATGGGATCTACACAGATGTTGTTAAACTCTGGGAGGGAGTAGGAAATGAGAAGAAAAGGTTAATCTTGCAAGGAGGACATGGAGACCAAGCTTGCATCACTTCTCATGACTACTGGAATGGAGTTAGGATCATAGCTATGATTAATTCAGGGAGGAAAGGGTAAAATGGTGCATATTTGGGCAATGGTGACAAGGATCCTGTCCAGAATTCTCTTCTTAGGGTTCAGGGAATCTTCTTGGTACAAGTGGCTGGTGGGGAGAATAGCAGTGCTCTGACTGTGGCCCTCTTCGAGCATATCTTCTGTGCTTCCATCAGCTCTGGGCTGAAAAAAATAACTGATGGTACAACACTGTTTGCTATGTCCCCAGAGGACTGTTTCTGCTGATTAACTAATGCTTTTGCTCAAATTCAGAAGAGCCGTAAGGACTAAAAGAAAAGTCTCTCTCTGTTTTCCAATGATATCTGTTTCTAGACAAAAACTTATGCCTCTTTCCAAGCCACTAATCTATAAATTGGCCATTTCACCATCTTCATCTCTACCAGTTTAAAGCTGAAATAAGAACAGCCTACCAGAACCTGCTCCCTAGCTGACTTCCTATACCTTAAGGATCTCGGGAGACACTTACTGAAGGTGTTAGAGCAGACTCTGCAATGCACTACAACTGGACTAACAACAGTGGGCACATCTACACAAGATTCTTATTGCGCATCAGCCTAAAAACACTGTGCACCATGTTGGCCATTAAAAACTGTGCCAATAAACTACTGTGCAGTGTTATTAGGCTAACGTGCAGTAAGCATCACAAAATAACCATGCACTGGCACTACTATGCAGTAACTCTAGTTACTATGCATTTAGTTAGTACTTCATTAAGCTAGTACTAGACTAAATGCTCAGTAACTAAGGTGCGTTAATGAACATGTAGATATGCCCACTAAGTCAGAAAAAGTAAATGACTGGAGAGTGTCCTTTAAGGTGTGAGAGATAAAGGCAAATTATAGGCGTGATCTCCACCCAACTCAAGAAGGGACTTTCCACTGGCAAAGATGAAAACCCAATAAAGTGCAATCTTTAATTCACTCAAAAAACACAAGCAGAGTGATAGATATTGTCACACCTTCTGTCCTGGGAAACCAGGCTGTCCGGGTGGCCCATCTAGACCAGGTCGTCCAGGGCTTCCTGGTGCTCCGGGGGGACCAGGCACTCCAGGGAAACCTACAATACAATGAGGTCAGGACAAAACAAAAATACTGTTGACAGATGCAGCAAACACTATCAAGGGCTTTTTTTAAAAAAAAAGAAAGAAAGAAAGAGACACTTTGGGTGTGTCCATGTGAGCCTGCATGTGTCTCCTGAGATACAAGTATATCTAGGTATCAAAAGAAAACCTGCGGAAAAAAAATGGGGCAGGACATGGTCCAGGACCATGACCTGAGGCAACTGGAGGCTCAGGTCCACCAGAGATGCTCTGGTAGCCAGCCAGAGCATCTCTATGGCTGCCCCTTGCCCTGGTGGTGCAGCATGCTGCAGCACATGTGGGACAAGAAGCGGTGCAAGTTGCAGTGACTTGGACCTAGGCTCTGTCCTCAGATAAGTAGGGACTGGGGGTGGGCGGGGCTAGAGCCGGGGCTGCGTGGGCGCAGAGGACTGGTGGGGAAGGGGACTATGGAGGGGGCCTGCTTGGGAGGGGTGGGTCCCCTGGCTGTCCCTGGAAAGACCCACAGCCCCCTTTCCCCCCACAGCAGCAGCAGCTGTCAGGGCACTCAGGTCCCTCTTGGCACAGTGCCCTATGTGGTGCTGCCCGTGCCCCATCACACAGGCCTGGCCTGGCTCGGTGCAGTAATGGGCAGTGCACCTTTGGGAAGCTCCGGGACTCTTGAGCTCTGACCGGCCCGTGCTCTCGGCCCAGGCCGGTTCCATGCATGCAGGATCCAGCCTGGCGTGACATGTGGTCACTGTGAGCGGCGCCAGCCACTGGGTGACAGCCTGAGCAGCCCGGAGCTGCCTGAAGGTATATAGCCCTGCACTGTGCCAAGCTGGGCCCGTGTCATGTGGCACAGACAGTACCAGGTGCCAGGCGGCCACAGCCATGCTGCGTTGCCCTGAGCCACATGGGGGGCTGTGCCAGGAGGGCCCTGAGCGCCCCAATGGCTGCTGCTGCTGTGGGCCCTGCAGGGGGGGCTTTGGCTCCTGTGGAGGGAGACTGTAGCCCTAGTGGGGGGGCATGTGGGCCCTGTTGAGGGAGCTGTGGTCCCTGTGGGGGGCTCTGGCCCCCTGTGGGGAACTGTGGCCCCTGTGGGCACGGCAGTCTGTGAGCTGCCCCCCCCACAATCCATCCACAAACCCCACACTCCCAAGCCACCCTCACAAACCCCTCACCCACATACCTGGCCCTGTGTGTCAGGAGTGAGGGGACTGGGGCTGGGGGCAGGCTGTGGGTTGAGAATAAGAGACAAGGGCAAGGGCAGGACACTGGCATATCAGTGCTGCATATCCTGGTGAATGAAGTGGGTAAGGGCAGCTCTGATTTTTCTATGACAAAAAAGCCAAAAGTAAATGCCAGAGTGTATAGCTATTTAGAATTTATTTTATGATGATGATAGAGGCACTGGTAGGCATCCAAATTGCTTTAAACTTGTAAATATATCAATAAAACATCGCCCAACTGATCTCTCTCTATATAGTGGCATTTTATTTTAATAGCGAAAGAACACAATTGAATGAGAGAATTTAAGTTTCTTATCAGAGAATTTGCAATTTTTAAACAGGGAACACCAGAATCTCTGCTTGTGAGACAAGTGGTGAGTCCTGAGCAGAGGAGCCTGTCCAGGGCCAGCACTGGAGACCCAGCTGAAGGGCAGATGAGGTGGCTGACCTCTTGCCCATTTGGGGCCAAGAGGACACACTTAGACAGTTCAAAGCAGGCCACTGCAAGGAGCACATCTTTTTGGCGATAGCTACCCAGATGGCAGAGTGGGGGTACCCCATCCGAGTCCAGTAGGCACACAGCCATGGGGCCGCAGATCCAAGGGGGTGGATGCTGTCACAGGTGGCAGCAGCCCCTACTGCCAGACTGCTGCAGTGGGTAGAGGGGGTAGGGGACACTCCAG
Organism: Gavialis gangeticus; assembly: GCF_001723915.1. NCBI lineage: Eukaryota > Metazoa > Chordata > Crocodylia > Gavialidae > Gavialis > Gavialis gangeticus. The sequence continues at coordinate 47,819,947 of NW_017729029.1, forward strand.
GTTAGGGCTGCTTCAGCAGCCCAGCTAGCACAAGGGATAGTGTCCCCAGATACAAAGTGGTTGGGCCTCAGAAGTTCCTGAGGGCAAGTAAGCCTGAGCTGCTCACCAGGGCAGGTTTTTATACTGCTGGGGCCAGCACAGGTGCTGGCCCCAGGCTCTAGCTCCCCCTGGCTGCAGATCCGGGAGGAGCTGGGCAGGGTTATTTTGCTCCAAGTGGCACAACTTGCCCCACACCAAAATGGATGTCCCCGCACGTGCGGTGAGGCAAAAATCCCTGGCTCAGATTTGTGCTGCTCCTATTTGAGCTGCTGCAAGTGCACATGCCTGAATGTGTGGAAGTTCCCTTTATGGCTAGTCAGCTAAAATTATGCTGTTGCCTCAAAGTATCCCAACTTGGCCTGCATAGCTGTGCACTGTGCACTGTACCCAGTGAATCTTTTCTTTCCATTACCCCTTCTGATGAGGGATGCTCCCCATTTGGTGTGTTCTTGCTGCGGATATAAACTATTTACATTACAAAAATGGAACCTTGAGGCTGATCTTAAAGATCACATTGGTTACGTTAAGTAAGTTGCACACTGCTCAAATCATCATCCATTGCAATTTGTAGTGCTTTGCCTGCTTGTTTTTGGCCTCAGTTGACTTAAAGGTCTAAGCTTTAATAAAACAGAGAAGAATAAACAAGAAAGACTACAGCTAAATTGAGGTTTTTCCAGTGCATTTTAATAGGAGTATACAATTTCAGCTAAGCATTTTAAAGACTAAGATTTGAGAAATGAGCAAGCTATGAGAACCGATTAACTGTGAGAACAGCACCACCCAAGGCGAGTAAAAGTCAATCCTCTAAAGATGTGGTAGCAACATACCTTTTGGCCCCGGTGGGCCTGGAAGTCCAATGCCAGGCAGACCTGGCTCTCCCTTTGCACCTGGGATGCCTGGTAAGCCAGGTTGACCTGGCTGACCAGGGTCACCTGTAGATAAAGCAATTTTAATTATCAAAAGCAAATTAAAGGGAAACACACCATATTAACTGGACAACTAGTTTCTCTCTTACCTGGAAGACCTGGTTCACCATTTCTGCCAGGAGGACCAGGGGCACCTGGAACTCCTTGTTCTGTAAGAGTCTGACCAGGTTCACCTTTTGGACCTGACAGTGAAAAGGATACAGATGCATTACTTTACTGTGTATATAAACCCAGGAGGACAGCTATCATCTAGCATCTAAGTACTGGATTCAATACAACATTTCTCCAATTTGCCATTGTTGTAATTCTATTGAAACTGATAAATTGGGTCCAGGGATGGACACATCCGCAAGATTATTAAAGAGGATAAGCAGGTTTTTGGAGCAAAGCAATGTGGGTCTTTTCAGCAAGCTGAAAGAATGACGGCCACACTCTGTGACCTTATCTAATGGATAAACACCAGGAATAAAAACAGTAGTTGAAATGATGGTCCAGAAATTATATGAGACAAGGATTTCTTACAATGATATCTTTTTTTGGACCAACTGTGTAGCTAGAATAGAGCTAGATGAGCTTTCAAGTGCTTGCCTAGCTCTATCCCAACTACACAGTTGGTCCAATAAAATAATATCACCCTAAGAAATCCTTGCTTCTCACATGAATAAAACCTCCATTTTCTTGAACAGTTCTATCCTTCGCAAGCCTTACATTGAGACCCTGTGTCCTGTTTCACAGACACTGCAGTATTTCTTGTCACTATAAACTGTTATTCAAATAAGTCATTACATCTGACATTTCTGAGCTCCCTGCTGGTGATCAACATCATAATAAAAATTGCTTTGTTGACAACATTTATTGGGCTACACTTAGATGGGAAGGCATTCCCAGTTTTAAAACAACCTAAATTTATAACCTTTGGCTTCTGATTTCAGTAAAGCTGAAGAAAGGGTACACACTGCGACCACCTGGTGGCTTTTTGGTAAATTTGCTTTTACGAGCATTACTCAGCAACACATGGAAGCAGACTCACCAGGAACTCCTGGGGGGCCTGGACGACCAGATACACCCTGAATGCCTTTTTCACCCAGTGGACCTTGAGGGCCAAAACCAGGAGGTCCCATAGGTCCCCTCTCTCCAGGAAGACCTGGTACTCCTGGATCACCTCGAGGCCCCATTTCCCCTTTGAAGACAACACTACCCTGAAAACGAAGAAGGAAAAAGGACAGTCATATGTATTGGAAAGATCTGAATATCTAGTTTTAAAGCTGTCTGAAACACCTACTCTTGCTTAGAACTTTTCAGGCAAGTATTCCCAGCCTTCTGTCCTCTATCCAGTATATCTCTGTGCGTTAACACCGTACTACAGGCTAGGTTGAATTTTTAGTTCCTTTATTCTTGGTGCTGTGTAGGTAGCCACACTGGGAGGATGCTGAGTTTGTTCACCCATTCAGGAGCAGTTTCTCTACTGGTTTATTGGGAGGGACTGGCTGTCACTAGTAACCCATTTAGAAGCAGTGTGTTGACATAAAGGGGATGGGCAAAAATGGTACAATACTCAGGGTGGGGAAGAGTCAGGGTCTACCATATTATTCTATTACTCTTCTGCTTAAGGAAAACTGGAACTGTATATCTCCCTATTGGTATTTTCCCAAGTGAGTTCCTGGACTTCCTAAGATACCGTCTATAAAACCCAACTTACAGACTCCCCTTTGGGTCCAGGAAGACCTGGCAGTCCATCTCGTCCAGGAGACCCGTCTATACCAGGAAGACCTGGAGGTCCTGGGAAACCAGGGTCTCCTTTTTCACCCTTCATTCCTGGAAAAGCGAGGATGTCCCCTGGGTCCCCTTTGGGACCAGGTCGCCCAGGGGCACCTGGAGATCCTGGAAATCCCTAAGGAAAGAACATTAAGGATTTCAGGTTATTTATTTTACACTCAACCTCTTCTGTAGATTGCTGAATATACGGATTACAGATTCATGGTAGTAAGAATAGAAATGAATCCACTTCTGTACAGGTCTACAAATGGAGAACTAGTTAATACTTAATTGATATTTAATTTAAAACAAACTAAACTCTTAAGTCCTCCACAGAACATAATTATAACACTTACTCGTTGCCCTTCCAGCCCGGCTAAGCCAGGAAGTCCTTTTTCACCTTTTGGTCCAGGGAAACCAGGAGGTCCTGATGAGAGAGACAGAGGAAGAAGCTTTATGAATAAAACTATGAAAACCATGAAGATCTATATGCTTACTGTAGTTTGCTGAAAATTCTAGTTGAGACTGAGTAGAGTTAGAATTAACTAAGATTCTGAAAAATCCCTAAATGACTTAGAAGCCTAAGGCCAATTTTCCAAATAATATTTAGGGACTTCATACTCTAAGTCTCATAGGAAGACAGTTCAACTCAGGTACCTAAAATGCCTAAATCTCTTGTAAAAAATGGGCACTTTGAAATATTTGAAAAATTACTGCTAATCCTAAAGTATTTTGAAATGATTACAACATTGTGAAAAGATAATGAGAACTTTGCTCCACCCCCACCAACTCTGATATTGAGACTGGCTCTCAATATAAATAACACCTAAATCTACTCTTGTAGATAAATCATGCTAGTTACTCACTCAAAATCACTGAATAGATTATTTGTCTCTCTAAAACCTGCTGAGACGCATCAATTTATGTTATATAGGACTACAATTACAAAGAAGTCATTGGTATTGCAAGTACTCACTGAGACCCAGACCAAATGCATCCTTTTGGTTTGAAGAGCTTGGTTTTCACAAAGTAAAACAAATTTTTAATTAAGTTTTTATGCCAATGATACTGAAAGGGGCTACCTTCCTCCCCCTAGAAATCTCCAATCTGGTTCTTTCGTCTTTTTGTGAAAAGAAAGGAGCTGAAATTCACTTCTCTCTCTCTGTAGTAGCCAATATACCTTTACTTAGTAAGCAGTGCTTTTATCAGGAGAAAAGATAACGCCCCATTATTTAAGCAAGCACAGTGCTTTGATCAGGAGCATGTATAGTGTTTTGAAATATGATCCTTAAGACCCAGATTTAAAAAAAGTGTTTACAATGCTCCCAGCCTGTGGCTGCATGAACTCAGTGGTGCCCCTAATTGTGTCTACCATATGTACGTTTGCATGTCAGAGCTTGCACTCTTGTATCTAAATTTGCATAGAAATGTATGATCACATGTGGAAAACTCTTTGTAAAACATATTACATAAAATAAAAAGAAAAATGATGAAGACCAATTTTTCTTACCTGGGCTACCTGGAGGTCCAAATGGTCCCCTCTCCCCAGGAGGCCCTGATATGCCATTTCCTATACAGTTGAAGCATGTATCTCCCTTATCACCTAGAAAGAATCATATTAGAAGTGTAGATATAAGCATTTTATTATTAATAATTATAGATCTTAAAATAAAGATTTTATAAAATTACACAATCTTTTAAAAATACAGTGGTAGAAGGCTTTCCATATACATCCAGTTTTGCCTTCTTGATTATTAGGGCTCAACCAAAGCTGCAGTCAGATCTGCTGGAGTTTGCTTAGTTAAATGAAAACAACCTTTCTGGATTCAGGAATCCAGATATGGATCTTTTTCCAGCAAGCAAAGACTTCAATCAGCAATCTTTCAATATATGGAGCTGGGATTTCCAAATACATTAAGCGATAGTCAGGAACTTTAATTATGAAGATTCCAAGAAGGTAAAACAACAAATACTGTATTAGAAATCCTTAGCAAAATACTGCTAATATGACCACATGCTAATTAGACTTTATTAAAAAAAAGCTTAAGAGGTTTGTAGTAAAATAGAATCATAGAAAATTAGGGTTGGAGGGGACCTCAGGAGTCATCCAGTCCAAACTCCTGCTCAAAGCAGGACCATCCCCAACTGTAACATCCCAGCCAAGGCTTTGTCTAGCCAGATCTTAAAAACCTCCAAGGATGGAGATTCCACAACCTCTCTGGGCAGCCTGTTCCAGTGTTTTACTACCCTCCTGTGCTAAATACAGCCAGAATCAATTCAATCTTTGCAGGTTAGTTTAAGCTCCATAGATTGAACCAATAAGCTAGTGAACAGACATTCAGTTTTAATTCTGGAAATGTAGCTACATGCCTGCAGTGGCCCAAGCCAGAAGCCAGGGGGCTCTAGAGCATGCCTCCCTGCTTAGCTGGAGCAGACAGCTTGGGCTAAGGCTAACCTAGCCACTCAGAGAAGGGAGGGTTTGTGGGGGAGGTGCAAAGCATCCTGGGATGCCAGAGGACTGTGAGTTAACTTGAATCTGGAGGCAATCTGGAACAGAAGTTCAATAAAACAATTTAACATAAATCTAGGGGTGCACCAATAAAGACTTTCTTGGCTGATATCGATAGCCGATTATTAACCATCCATATCATCCAATAACCAATTTATAGGAATGCAGCTGGGCAGCATGGAGAGCAGCTCTCTGCAGGTAAGTCTGTGGAGGGGAAGGGGCATGGGGGAGGGAAGAGGTATGGGGGTGGGGTTTAG
>NW_017729029.1:47825528-47848114 GCF_001723915.1 Gavialis gangeticus
TAGGAACAATGGTCACAAACTGACAGAGCCACAGGAAGCTTGTCCAGGGGATCAGCATCCCAGCGCTTGAAATGGTGTAGGGGCACTTGAACTAAAGCTTGTCAAATGAGCTTTAGTTCAAGTACTGCCACCACCATTTTTAAGTGTGAGGATGCTTTTAATTGGAGTGGAGCGAAGCCAAACAGGGTGAGGGCGGATGCAGGCTGCCCACTGTGGGCCCAGGGCTCTCTGCTCTGCTGCCTTTCCGTCAGGAACCCCTTGCCAGACGTGTGCCCCCTGCCCACCCAGCAGTGAGGGGCACAACTCAGTGCCCCCACCACTGCCAGGCAGGCAGGGGATGCGTGGCTGGCATGGGGTCCCTGGGGGAAAGGCAGCAGGGTGAAAAGTCCTAAGCCTGCAACAAGCAACCCCCATCCAAGCTGTGCACAAATATGGGGGGAACATGTGTCCCCATGCTGCTCCCAGGGGGTGCATGCCCTGGTGGGGAACTGGCCCCATTCCTCTCCCCTCCTATGCCCCCTGGACGAGCCACCTGCAACTCTGTCCCACTCCTCACCCTGGTCCTGGTCCCATTCACTGCCCTGGTTGGGCAGCATCCCCAGCCCCAGTCCCTGCCCCACTCCCTCCCTCGCCATGGGAATCTCGATCTGTATTCCTCTTATGCCCCTTCCCCTCCACAGACTCACCTGCAGGGAGCTGCTCTCCATGCTGCCAAGCTGCATTTCTGTGTGCAACTGCATGCATGCACATAGTGTCCGGGGACCCCGGACAGAAGGCATATTGTATTTAAAAGTGACATCATCAGCTACATTGGCCAGAAGAAGCCAATAGCCGATAATTTTAATTTTCCTTTAATCGGTTCCAATCTGACATGCAACCGATATAACAGAGCACCCCTACCTAAATCAGTTAAGTCTGATGCTACATTCATCCAGGTTTAATTTAAACAGGTTTTGGCCATTTTGAAAGTGGTTTATGTGCACTGAATCTCTATTGCCTTACAGATTTGAACCAGTTTCCAATTACTTATACTGGTTATGTGGAATTGCTGTCCCTAGTGGGAAAGTTTTTTCCTAATATCTAATGTAAACTTCCCTTGCTGCAGTTTGAGACCACTGCTTCTTGTTCTATCATCTGCTTGCACTAGAACAGTCTAGCTCCATCCTCTTTCAAACCACCCTTTAGCTAATTGAAGGATGTCATTAAATTCTCTGTCTTCTCTTCTGGAGACTAAATATGCCCAGTTCCCTCAGCCTCTTCTCATAAGTCATATGTCCCAGCCCCCGAACCATTTTTGTTGCCCTCTACTGGACTCTCTCCAATTTGTCCATATCCTTTTTGTAGCGGGTACCCAAAACAGTACTCCAGATGTGGCCTCACCAGTGCTGATTTGAGAAAAATAATCACTTCCCTCAATCTTACTCTTCCCACTTACTCTTATTGAACCTCATGAGATTTCTTTTGGTCCAATCCTCCAATTTGTCAAGGTCTCTCTGAATCCTAACCCTACCCTCCAGCGTGTTTATTACTGCCCCAGCTAGTGTCATCTGCAAACTTAATGAGGGTGCACTCTATGTCATTTTCCAGGTCACTGATGAAGATACTGAACAAAAGTCACCCCAGGACCAACCCTTGGGCACTTCACTTGAGACTGGCTGCCAACCAGACATCAAGCCATAGACTACTACTCTCTGAACCTGACAATCCAGCCAGTCTTCTATCCACCTTACAGTCCATTCATCCAACCCATACTTCCTTAGCTTGCTTGCGAGAATGCTGTGGGAGATCATATCAAAAGCCTTGCTAAAGTCAACGTATATCACATCCACTGGTCTGCTCACATCCACAGTCAGACATCTCATCATAGAAGACAATTAGGTTGGTCAGTCATGACTTGTCCTTGGTGAATCTACGCTGACTGTTCTTAATCACCTTCTCCTCTAAGTGCTTAGGAATGGATTCCCTGAGGACCTGCTCTATGATTTTTCCAGTGACTGAGGTAACGCTGACTCGTCTGTAGTTCCCTGAGTCTCTTTCTTAAAGATGGGCACTATATATGCCCTTTTCCCGTCATCCAGAACCTCTCCCAATTGCCATGAGTTTTCAAAGACGATGGCCAGAGGTTCTGTAATGCCACTGGCCAACTCCCTCAGCACCCTCAGATGCATCCTATCTGGCCCCATGGACTTGTACACATCCAGCTTTTCTAAACAGTCCCTAAACTGTTCTTTTGCCACTGCTGCTTCCTCCCCAAACTGTGCTGCCAGGTGCAGTAGTCTGGAAGCTGACCTTGCCTGTGAAGACAGAGGGGAAAAAGGCATTGACTACTTCAGCCTTTTCTGCATCCTCTGCCACTAGGTTGCCTCCCTCATTTAGTGAAGGACCCACACTTTCCTTGCTCCTCCTGTTGCTGCTGATACACTTGTAGAAACCCTTCTTATTATCCTTCACGTCCCTTGCTAGCTGCAACTCCTTTGGCCTTCCTGGTTTCAACCCTGAATGCCAAAGCAATACTCTCATATAATAGACCAGGGGTTCTCAATCTCCGGGCTGTGGTGGGTCAGCTGCCAGTCCACAGCACGGTTGGCTGCTGGACTGGAAGTGGCTGTGGACCGGCAAACCGCAGCCCCCAGAGCCAAGCGAAGAGGCCGCAGCTCCTTCTGCAGGCCCCGCAGCAGTGCAGAGTTTGGCCCACCCCCTCCACCCCCACCCGGGGGGTGGGGGTATCCTTACCTGTCTTCCGGCCGGAAATTCTGGCCGCGGTCGGCCGTGACTGCTGGGCCGTGGTTTGCCAGGCAACGGCCACTTCCGGGCCACGGTTTGCCGGGCCACAGCATAAAAACTTTGGGAACCCCTGTAATAGACCATTCTCTGATGCATATCACTGAAGTAACTAACACTTTGCATGCATTACTAAGTAGATTGTCAAAAAGCCCATTGGGAAGTGGAGGAAATGCAGTTAACCTTATTCTACAGAGGCACAAAATTATGTGGCTTGCTCAAAATCAGTCAAGAAGTCTGTAGCTGGCTATAAAGAGAATGCAGACTTTTTTTGTCCCAGTGCAACACTTTCCCTACAAGCTCATCCCTCTAGAAATGGGAGACCACAATAAATGTCTGACCCTTGGGTTATTATAGACTTACTTTAAATGGCTAAACCGAGATCATACCCCTCACATCTGTATATTTTGAGATTTTACTTTGCTCTTATGACATGAAGTCTGGACTTCCAATGAAGCATGTGTAAACTCTTTCACCTGGATATGCCAAATAGAACTATAAAGAATTTGGCCTCACCTGATAGCAATACTCCTAAATCACAATCTCCTCTTCATCATAAACACAATGTTCATCAAAAACTATATCCTCAGGCAGTGCAAGTCTATGTATCATCCCAAACTGATTTCACTCCATGTCTACATATCATCCCAAACTGATTTCACTTCTGCTGAGGGTTTGGCCACAGGACTTTAATCCAAATAAAACAGATGTTTACTTCTGACAGCACAGGACAATTGCCTCACCATCCTAGAGAGGGTGGATGCTTTGTTCCTTTCTAATATAGTAATTAACTATAAAGGCAGCTTTAGCTACAAGGAAGAGAAACAGCTTAGTTACGATACTGCACCTTTCTGGCCTTGCTCCCCCATAAAGCCTTGGTCTCCTGGAGGACCTGGAGGACCTGGGACCCCTGGCTCACATAATCCATTTCCTAAAGGAGAAAAAGAGCATTGAGAGAGTTAGTTCTTCTGCACTGTACTGAATCCTGAGACTGGGGAAGCTCACTACATTGCCCTACAATAAACCCTTTGGTAACTCTGAGCTCAGGCTTCTAGACTGAACAATGCATCAACACCACAGTTATAACATGGAAGGAAACAGGGAACTATATCTGTATCCCAATCACAAGCATTCCTCTTTAACCTCAGCTATCTCCCAGCCTCTCTTTGCAGCCCCCATACCTCAGCAATCATCTTGGAGTCTTCACTAGATCACAGATTACATTTCACATATGACAGTAAATCATAAAAATAACTGTCCTCTAAAGAGTTATTAGTCTAATTGTAGGGACTCAATTTAATCACTAAAGCATAGAACAGGAGAACTGAATCCCCCTTGAAGTCCAAATCTCAACACACCCATGATTACTTTTAACAAGTGGGTTCTGTTAGCACATGGTGGGCAATTATTTTGGCAGGCGGGTCACTTAGTGAGTTTTGGTGAGCTGTCTAGTGCTGCAACGGTAACCCTGTCCCATGATAGGTGCCCTGCCCCCCGGTTACCATCTTGAAGCCTCACCCCTAACCCCTGACTTTTACCACCAGAAGTCCCTCCCACTACCCCTAGAAGCACTCCTTTTGGGAGGGGAGGGGAGCCACCTTGGAAACAGAGAAAAAACAAATCATATACTGAGTCAAACATTTACTATAACATATTTTAATTTTATTTTCAAATAATATTTCTGTCATGATTTGTGTTTGTGTAGTGTATCTAGAGGTGGTTGCATAATAGGTCAAAAATAAAATCTTACTCTTGTATAATCTGTGTGGAGGGCGTGTGGGGCAGCGTGTGGTGTGTGGTTGGGGGGAGTGTATAGTGGGGTGTGTATGGAGTTTGTGAGAGGGTGTGGCTGTGTGTGGGGTGTAAGGTATGTTGCAGGGTGTGTGTATATGTGGGTAGATTGTGAGGGCAGTGTGTGGAGTCTGTGGGGTATGAAGGAGAGTCGTGGGTGTGGGACCCCTCAGAACACGCCCCCGCCCGTGGTGCACAGCCCCTGCTGCCACTAGTGGCAGCAGCAGGCCCTCAGGGTGCTCATGGCTCACACAGCAGTGCACAGCTCCAGCCAGTTTTGGGAGCTGCACGTGGCGGCAAGGAACAGAAGCAGGCCAGCCTGCCTCTACTGTGCAGACTTCACGTGCAGCTCTCAGGACTCGTGTACTCCAGGGGGGAAGCCCCACGTGATGCAGCCATCTGCCTTCCCCACTCCCTGCCACCACATGTACATCCCAGGACTCTGCTGGGAAGCAGGGGGCAGGGTTCCCCTCCACTTCCAAAGGAAGTGCAGCTCCTTTCTCCCTCCAGTCTCAGGAGGTGCATGTGGTGGCAGGGACCAGGGAAGGTAGCCGGCTCCACCACATAGGGCTTCCCCCTGGTGATGCACAAGTCCTGGGAGCTGCACATGAACCCCGCGTGATATAGGTGGGCTACCCTGGCTCCTTGCCACCATGTGCAGTTCCCAGAACTGGCTGGAGCCACATGCCACCCAGAACAAATACCCCAAGGGCCTGCCAGCTGCTGCTGCTGCCACCGATGGCGGTGGCTGTGTGCAATGGGAGGGAGTGTTGGGGAGAGGTCCCCATATCCCCCCACCCTCCTTCACACCCCACACACTCACATCCACACCCTGCCCACCGGAGCACCCTGCTCCCACTGCTCCCCCGGGTGCGGGCCCTGGATTCTGCGCTCCCAGAAGCCCCAGCCCTACACTTCCACCGAGCTGCAGCTCCCCCTAACCCCCACTGCTTCCCTACCTGCTGCCAGGAGCAGGCATCGCAGCAGAGACAGAAGGAGCTAGTGGAGGCCAGGGAAGCCGAGCAGGTCCCCCAGTGCTCACAACAGTGGTGGGCACCCATGGGCCAGATAAAATGGCCTGGTGGGTGAGATTTGGCCCTCAGGCCAGATTTTGCCTGCCCCTGTATTAGCGTGAGGATGAAGAATATTATGCTGCACCTTACTAAGGTTATTCAACCTTACTAAGTAAATATTACTGTGCCACTGGAATGGTGCAACACAGCCACAGGGAAGTGACACTCATAGAGCAATCATGGCTGTAATAAGGTTATATAAATGGCTTTACAGAGATGTAACAGGGCTAGCTGGATGTGGAAGAAAATATGACATGATCAGACTGCACTTCATACCACTGATTTCCAGCCAGTGTAATAGTTCCCACAGAACTAAAGTTACAGCAGTCTTTTGGGCACTCCAACTTGCACCATGAGCTTGTTTAGGGGAAGCTCAAAGATGACTTGAAGTCATCACTACCTTCCCGATACTTCAACAATAGCTGAATCGCATTCCTGGAGCGAGAAGGGGGAAACCCCCCCAACATTAAATACCATTTAGTATCTTTTCCTATATATTAAGTGCTTCAAGGCTACAAGTCAGTGAAGACATCACTTACGAGAAGGAACAGCTGATCCAGGACGTCCAGGGGGACCTGGCGGTCCAGGTGGTCCAGGTTGTCCATCAAGTCCAGGCTGTCCAGGTATGGAAATTCCCGGTAAACCCTGATCTCCCTTCTGTCCTCTCTCACCTGGCAATCCAGGTGGGCCAGGAGGGCCAGGAGTTGTGATTCCTTGGATGGGAAAACATTAGCTCCTTAGTAGCTCTTATATCTAAATCATAACTTTTGTCAAGGTGGTAATATTTGGCCAGACTGACAATATTAAACCTTCACATATGTAACCACGAGAGAGAAATTATACTACAGGATGAAGGTTTCAAACAAGCCTGGTAGATGGAAAGCAAAACTAAAAGCATACTAATTTGTGCATACAATGGTATATGTATGGTGCTTGAGGCAGGCACTGCTTGTGCAGAGATTTTTGTTTGAAAACTTGACCCTAAGACTCAACATTTTAGTAAACAATTTAGTTAAGGAAGGAAATATAACAGGATTAATGAACAGACATACTAGAAGAAAGGTTTGTTTACATGTCATAACTTTAGAGTTATGCTTACATCCCTTTGCAGCCTTGTGAAAAACATAGTTCTCTCCACCTAACTCTTTTCTAAATTTGTACGGTCATCTTCACCACTATCAAACAGTTGGCCAGCATATACTGAAATCTGTATTTAATAGTCAGATTAACCAGTCGAGCACAAACTCTCTCTTCTCATACAAATGAACTGGTAATATACACTGCATCCAAACAGTAAAAACACCTTTGGTGTGTGGATGTATAAATAGCTATACTTTTTAAAATTATCAGTGTTGGGGAATTTACTGTTTCTAAGTGGGTGTGTCTACACATTTGTTAGTGTGGTTTTGCTACTGCGCATTAAATTTAGTATGTCTAATATAAGATACTAAATAAATGCACATTAGGCTGCTCTAATGCACAGTAGCAAAAGCACATGCTTTTTTAGTGACAATAGCTTTAATGTGCAGTAGCCTATGTTTACTGTGCATTCGCATATTAACACAATTTTTGACGTGATGCTTTAATGCAGAGTAAAATAGGCTACTGCACATTAAAGCGCACATGTAGACATGGCCAGTGTGTGTCAGCTGACCCAATGTAACTGTTTCATCTTTCCACTCCTCCTGTAGCACAGTAAGTGAAGCAAACCTATTAGATTTATTCTTGAATTAACCAAGTAGTATAAAAGTTCCCTTTAATTTCCTCTTACTGGGACAGAGCAGAGATAAAACAGTGGAAGTGGATTCAGTGAAAACATGCTAAATAACTCCATAAACTTCTCTTTAATCAGCAAAATAATTTTGTTCATGCCCTTTGGCTACTACAGTCCTAAAGACTTGTGTCTCCCCTCTTTTCACTATCAAACAGCTAAAGCATAAAGAATGAGTGTTCAAACCTGTTATGCCCCTGCTTTCCTGCACTGTGTCTGAACTCAAGGACAATCTTTAGGATTCAAAGGTAGCTCTAGACAGTTCTGCCTTCACTGCATATTATGTTCTGTCAAGAATGATCCAGCTATGATGGTGATTATTATGTGAACATCAGCCCATTAGTTAGTTAATCTCATGATGCTAAATATCCAATCAGAACTTGTGACCTACATATATCTCATTTATGTTCTGTTACCTGGAGGACCTGGCAATCCTGGAGGACCTGGCAAGCCAGGATATCCACGTTCCCCTTTGGAGCCTGGAAGACCTGACAATCCTTTGCTACCTTTTGGTCCCACTGTTGCACCATTTCCTGGTCTTGAAATGATCTGTTATATTCACAAGTCAAAAGATAAACATGTGAAGAACCAGTGCAAGGCATTTCAAAACCTATCACTAATGACAGGATCTTCCTAATCCACTGCTATCCCAAATACATCTTAATAATTAAAAAAGAGAGCAAGCCAATTCACTAATATCGCAAGCCTGTACAGAATTTGCATGAGGTTTACTAAAAATACAAGGTCACTCATCATTCTTGTTTTTGAGAAGTGCTAGAATGAAAAAGCAAGAAATTCCATAACCAACCTTCTAAGGACAGCTGTTTCCCAGGACACTGAAGGCAGAAGACTGACATACCGCTGAAATTATGGCACCTTTACTGTGGACATTTTAAAACTTTTTGCTTTCATTTGGTCTCATTTCCTTTATAAAACCAGTTTCAACTACAGGTAGGGGCCAATTTCTGATTCATTACACAGATACAAGTCAACAGGAACATGTCCAAGCGATATATTCTGATTTTACACCAACCAAACTGCCTCTACTATTGGTTTCAGTGGAACTGCCATGGAGAAACTTACTTCTCACTGAACTGAGGGTATTGGATACCAACCCTAAAGTCAAAGTCAATTGAATGCATCACATGATTACTCTCTATAATGTAGGCGACATTATAAGCGACAGCTCAGGACTATATTTTTGATGCACCACACTGTAGGGATGATTACAGCAGGCCAGGAAATTATTTTATTCCCTACGAAAACTTGGTTTTATTTGAAAAACCTGCTTTCTGTCAGAAAAACATTCTGACAAATCGGCTCTACTGATTTTTCTCTTCACTTAGGCTTTAGTCCACTGGCTTTCACAAAGGAGATGACTGATTTAAGTTAATGGAAGTGAGATCATTATCTGGCCTTGGGTTTGTTCCTGAGGGATTCTAGAGGGCAGGTCTACCCTATCCTGAAGACAGAAACCCCAACTGTGGTGGTCAACATTTAAGCTACCTGCCAACTTCTCTTAGGCTCTGTCAATAACTGGAGTCTCTCCTGCCAACCACTGTAATCTGTAATACTGTTATCGTTGTAGTCATTCTGGTCCAGGAGTGAAGCATGATTTGAATGGTGTATTTTTTATTTATGGAACTGACAAGTTTATTTTGGGAGACAAGAATTTGAGTGTGAAGTGCCCTTCATTCAGGTAATCTGGAAAGAATGCAGAGACAAAGCAGCATGCTGCCAACCACAGGAAGAAAAGAAAGCAACAAGCAACATACCCTTCCAGGAGCACCGGGCAGACCACTTTCACCTTTCTCACCCTGTCAATGAGATGAATGGGTTCTTAAATGGCATTTGGTGTATAAGAGCTGTATATGAAATCAGCTATCAAAACAAATATGTCAGGTAGCATGAGGAAATGACGTCAAATATTCTTTTGCAGATGAGGTAATGCAACTACTACTCAGCAGAACTAGCTGGTCAGGCTCAATGATAAATAGCCTTCAATGCTAATGTAGCAATAAAGACAAACCACTCACCTTTTCCCCGTCTCTTCCTGGCTCCCCATTTATACCTGGCTCACCAGGTGAACCCTTCAAAGAAATAAAAAAAGTAATCCTCAAAGTGTTCAGTGTAAACATTACAAAGTATATGCTTAGGTGAGAAATGTGGGAGATACTCACGTTTCTACCAGGCTGGCCAGGTTCTCCATCTTTGCCAGGTTTCCCCTTCAAAGACACAAATGTGCATTGAAATAAAAAAAGATTTAATGGTGAAGAGCCTTTGTTGAGGATAGTGTTATTTGTTTCCTTCATAGCAGATAAAGAAAACTACTTCTAGAATTCAACCCATTGATAAATGTATCTGAGAGTTAAGAGGGAAACATAATTTTGAATGTAAGATTTATGTGAAGAAGGACAGAAATAGAATTCTCAAATATATTTATCAAGTAAAACAGAGATTTCTCAAGCAAAACCAGGAATGTCATCCTCCCGCTTTACTCGCCTTAGTGAGGCTGCAGCTGGAGTACTGTGTCCAGTTCTGGGCCCTCCACTTCAGAAGTGACATGGATAAGCTTGAGAGAGTCCAGAGGAGAGCCACCCACATGATCAAAGGCCAAAAGAGCAAGCCTTACAAGGAGAGGCTGATGGATATAGGACTCTTCAGCCTGGAGAAGAGAAGGGACGGGGGGACTTGGTGGCAGCCTATAAGTATATAAGGGGTGTGCACCAGGATCTGGGAGAACAGTTGTTCACCAGGGCTCCCCAAGGGATAACAAAATCTAACAGCCACAAACTTCTGGAAGGCCGATTTAGATTGGACATAAGGAAAAACTTCTTTACAGTCCGAGTGTCCAGGGGCTGGAACAGACTTCCCCCAGAGGTGGTGCAAGCCCATACTCTGGATTCATTCAAAAAATGTTTGGATGCTTATCTTGCTGGGATCATTTGACCGCAGCAGGCTTCCTGCCTATGGCAGAGGGGCTGGACTTGATGATCTCGTAAGGTCCCTTCCAGTCCCTAATGTCTATGAAATCTGAACTATGATTGGTAAAATTCAAGTCTCAGTCTAGAAAGACTGTGTGTTACAATTTTAAATCTACTTTTCTTACAACATTTAAAAGAAGCTTTTCTAAAAAGGAATGTGGAAATAAATTCAAGGTTTAAAGTGCAATTCTATTCAGGAAAGTGATTTTATAAAAATAAATTGTCTTACTGAACAGATTTGCTGGCTGTATAGTCACAGACATATCAGGTGGTTGCCAGGACCAAAAAAACAGTTTGTAGAACTTTTAGATAAGAAAAACTAACATGTAAGGGATACCAAAATGGACACTAGCAGAATGGTTGGCTAAGCTGTGCCACAGAACCAACACTGGCCCTTATTTATGCTCATCCAGCAGACAATGAGACTGCATGGATGTAACTAAGACAGTGCAAAATCCCAGGATTGGCAATTAGAACAACTCCTCATACTTGTAATCAGAGCATATTCTACAAGAGTCAAGATCTGTGGGATAAAGCAGAATCCTAGAATGCTGTTTTTGAATCACTTCTCACAGCAGAACAGGATAAACATGCATGTCCCTATATATAGCAAAACTGTTTGCAAACAGGTGTAATGTGGAAAAAAACCCTCAAGTATGTTTCCTTTTTGATCTTTGCAGAGCTGTACAGCTCTCAATTAATTTCTCACAAGGAAGCAAGTTAGAAAACACAAGTCCGAAAATACACAAAATGGGGATTTTGGCTTAATTTCCATGTTCCTTATCACTTGTTTGCTCGAGGAACAGAAAAACCAAACTAAAATGCCTCCTGTAAATCATTTGGCAACTAAAAAACAAAAAATTTGTAAATCTGAGAAACCTTTTATCTCACCTGATTATTCATTGTAAGACTGATCTTGACAGTTGCTTACTGACCTCAAGTGAAGTTGCAGGTTCAGGAATAATATAAGGAAACTAGCTTCCTGTAAAGAACTTATGACCTGAAAGCCATTTGTCCTTACATCCCTTCTTCAATCCACATTATCCTTGTCCTACTTGCTGGAACCCTTCAGATCTTATAAGCTTCACTGACTGAAATACATTATTTCCTGAGGTTGATGGCAGAGTTTCTACCTCACTTTTTCTTGACCTGAGGTTAAGACCTACACGAGTGTAATTCCATTAAGAGGTATGGGAAGGTCTTCACACCTAGTGAAAATCAGGCCTCACAAATAATCACTGTCATTTGCAACTTTACATTATAACACAGAAGAAAAGAAAAAAATCTCTTACCAAGAGTCTGATGGCCCAACCTGAATTCAACATTGGCTTAATTCTGCTAATACTGTTTGGAAAGAAAAATCTTCAGTTCACCTAAGTTACTTACTCTTTTGCCTGGTTCTCCTGGCTCACCTTTTTCGCCTTTCATGCCACCGGGGGGACCCTGAACACACAAACAATGCCTTAAACTTAGCTCAGGGATACAGACAGAACTAAGTCACAATTCTGTTACATTATGCCAATAAAAAATGACAGTGTGGAAGTTACTCACAGGAGGACCTTGTGGCCCAGGGGGTCCTGGTGGACCGCGTTCACCTGGTGCACCCTGTCAAGCAAGCACGGAGGGGGGAGAAAAAGGAAAAGGGTTAAAACTCCCACCATTTAGTATTTGGATGGTTCTTGTATATAAGGTTTACTTTGTTGCTATTTACACAGCAACTGCTAGGAGAACTAATGGTCCTTTCATCCAGGAGGATCTCCAAATGCTGATTCAAACTGTACTAACTGATTGCCTTATTTATGTAGATGAATCACTTCACAGCTGCTGTATAACAGTTTAAGGCAGGAAGTGAAAAATACCCTATCCAGCTGCAAGTGCAGCAGGAAGAGTCACTAGGCAGATGGTAATTACTGAAGCTACAAGGACACTAAAATTAATGTCTCTTCTCTTGTGAAAGGTGCCAGGGATACGATCTCCATTTTATATTGCTGCACCTCCAGGAGTATGGGCTGGATGAGCGGTTTACCTCTAATTTAAAAGGAAGAGCATTGGTCACTCAATCCCCCAAAACTCACTGCGCTGCATTCACTTTTTATCTTGCAGGTTTCCCACACAGCTTGGCAATCAGCTGAGATCACGATTTTGCTTTGGCTCAGACAAACATTAAGATATGGGCTATATAAAAAATTTAAGTGTCACCTAGAAATTAACATTTATAGACTGAGCACCACTGAGACCATTCCTTGCTTCAAACTGTAAGTACCTAATCTTAAAATTATTGCCAGTGTAGGGACAAATGCAATCTGCTGGGAGACTCAGTGTTTAGGTCTTGGTGCTTTCTAAGAAATGTAGAGTAAAAATGAACCCTTTTTGTATATTTTGGTAGCTATACTTCAACATGATTAGGCCTTCAGAGCCCAGATTATGAGAGAGCAGAACTAAACTTCCAGAATCAAATTCTCATTGTACTGAAGTCAGGGTGAGTTTTGATATTGACTTCAACAGGGCCAGAATTTCACCCAACCTCCTTGAAAACTGAGGGGATGGCTAATTCTTTGCTTCTTCATCTACTGCACTGCTACCTAGTAAAACAGAGACTACCACACTACTTGACCTTTCTAAGACGACTCCAAAGGGAAAATGTAAAATAGTGGATAGGTCTGGAAAAGGCTTCAATGGGACTAAAGTGTTTTTTTTCTTTTTGAAGGGATGGAGAGTAAATGGTTCTGATCAAAGTGGAGGGTGCAGAGAGGATGGGCACTTTTCCCCCACTTCCTGTCTAACCAAAGCACTTCTGTCCAGTGGTTCCTTCTCTTCTCTGAAATGTTTGTTCAGACAATAAGAGCAGAAAGAAAAGGAAGAACAAAACAAAATGGTTCATCCAAATGTGGTTGCAGAAAACTAAAAATGGATCAAGGGTCTGACTGAAGCTTTTGGGGAGCTAACACATGTAATGTAGAAGAATACATGGACGACAACTCCTCAGGATGTGGCCCTTCAGAATGTGCCCCTATTACAGAAACTTCAAAGGAAACAGGGGAACCTTGGTATGCATGCTCCTGCTTCCTCTACCTGGCTCATCTGTTACAGGCCCCGTAACAGAGATGGGATCTGTGATATGTTGCCAAACAAAGAGGAAAGTTAAAACTTAGCTTTGGAACTGGCAACTGTGCCAATGACAAACAAGGGCCAGGGCCAATTTGTTCTGCACAAAATGGAACAACAGCTTGGTAAAATGAGTTAAAAAATCAGGAGCAGTATAGCCTCCAAAGATATAGATTCCCCACCTCAGCCAGATGTGCATATTTAGGTGCTAAGGAAGTGGGAGAGGGTTTTATTTAGACCAGAAGGAAGAAGGGACTCAAGACTTCATCTAAAAAAGGGAGATTAAGTGGAGTACATTTTAATTTTTACAGGAAATTACATTTTAATTTTCCTTCAAGTGCAGTAGGTAACTGGGGCTAAGATTTTTCAATCTCAGCCTGGATGTCTGGAATTGACTAGTCTGTTAAAATCCTGTTAAAGCCAGTTAGAAGCTAATTTACGTTCTTCCCAGGGACTTTCTTCAGAGATTGTTTCTTCTGCAGTTTAATTTTTAATAATAAAATACATGTGGAGATAAAGCTTTGGCTTCCTAGTTTGCAAATGGAAGCACTTGAATCCACATGCCTAAAACATCTTTTGAAAAATAAAAGTGGGTAGGCCTGGCTGAGGTTGCTGACAATTCAGTGCTCTGGAGAAGAAGTAGGACCCTGCTAAACTGTATGTTGGGGGAAGTCATTCTGAATGAAATTTAAAGATCATAAAAACCTGGACTTGTGTCTGCTGTAGACAGATAAAGTTTCTTCCCTTCCGCTCACCTGATCTCCTTTCTGGAACTCAACATCATTTGGTCTTTTCTGTTCTCCTATTTGTCCTGGAGGTCCGGGAGGTCCCTGAAGGCCTCGTTCACCCTAGTAGCCAAAATGATGGCAAGGCATATAAAGGCCAGTTTAGTATATATCACATCAGCCAAGACAGCAGCCAGTAAAAGAAGCACAAAGAATTCTGAAGGCAAGAAGTACAAATAAACATACATGTCCATTACTCACCTTTTCACCCTTGGGTCCTTGAAAATTCAATCCCATATTACCCTGCAAACAGTTAAAATCATCAACACTTAGAACAAAGCCTGGAACAAAATTAAAGGAAAAAAACCAAGAAAAGAGGGGAGAAGTACCTTAGGTCCTGGAAGCCCTGGTGGACCAGGAGGGCCCTGTAATACAAAAAGAATGAAAACATCTGTCTAGAGCATTTTCTTCCTCAAAATACCAAAGTATTTTGCCAACAGAAACTACCACTTCAAGGAATTATCAGACTTCTGATCTGTATATCTTGCCCTAGTTATTTCCATATTAAGCTCATGCTGACTGCTCATTTCTACCTCTGAGAGCCATTCCTTATGCCATTAAAACTTAACTCAGGGCTGTAATGCATGCATGAGAGATTCCTACTTTAATGTGTCCCATTACAGATTCAAGTGGATTTAAAAAGTACTGTAGTCCAGGTTTAAGCTTTGCCCCTGGAAGGTCACCAGAGGGGACAGAAACAATATCTTTCTATTGTACAGTACAGGAGCTAGATAGGGAGAGCTAGCACAGGTGCTTGCTTTGGGGCAGGCTAGAAACCTAGTCTGAAGATGTATGACGCATTTAAATAATGACAAATGAAGATGCAGAGGGTGCAACAGCTGCAGGGCTTATGGTGGTCCTGAATAAGAATCAACCACTGATTAGCAACTCTACCTCTAATCAGAGGTCTGAGCACAGAGAAATCTCCCCTCAGCTGAGCAACAGAATTCAGACAGGCTAAGGAAACTTACCGTGAAACCTGGTGGCCCAGGAGGACCAATCGGGCCTGACGTACCAATGGGACCAGGTGGACCCTGTTGAGAAAGGAAACGGTGGAGTCATAGGTGCCCCTTGCAGTGAAGAAACTCCTACTGGAATCAATCCGGGAAGGCCTGGGCCACGTAGACCAGATTTAATATTTTGTACATGTCCACTCAGAGGAACTGACCATTACTCTGCCCATATGTAGCCTACTCCTAAGGGAAGATTGAAAGACCATCAATGCCTGGGGAAACTTAAAACCCCTTAGCACCAGGAGTTACTTGTGGTCAACATTCATAGAGCCTTTGAGATTAAAAAAAAAAAAAAAAGAATTGCTCAGTCTGATTAGAATAGCCTGGGTTTATCACCCTGAATCATGAAACGGTTGCCCTGATTACTGGTCAGTGTAGGCTGACAGACTCTGGTGGTCTTACCCCTCTAGTAAACTGATAAATGGCTTAGCAGGGGGATAAGGGCTTAGAGTCATTCAGCAGTTTTCAGAAAGGGGTACTGTGAGCAGAGATCCTGTGGAGGGGCTGCTACAAGGTGTTGCCTGCAGAGAACAACTGAAAGTGCTCCTCACTGCCCACCTGCAGGTACTAGTTTTTTCCCTTAATGGGAAGAGTACAGAATTCCAGAACTGGTACAACCTCTGGGTGTATTTGGAAAGGGGTAGGGGAATACACAAGTACACAGTGGTTCCTGGCAGGCAGCGGATGGTGCTCCTGTCCTCTGAACACAGCAGTTCCATTCCCATGTTTGAACGGCCCTCTGCTGGTCACCTCACTTATCTGAAAGCTAGAAGTAACTACTTCCCCAAAAGCACAGGAGCACATTCAATTTTGGACCAGCTCCTTCATAGAAGTGCTCCTATGTGTATGCTCCTATGTGTATGTTCTGTAGCACTGAATATTGCATTTACCACTGATTATTCTGTCAATTTAAGCACGTTTCAGTTCAGCTTTTCAACAGCATATGAACACATTTAATATTTCATGCAACTTACTGGTATCCCCGGAAGACCTGGGAATCCTGGGTCACCTTTCTGTCCTGGAAGTGAGGACATAATTATTTCACCAGGTTCACCCTAGAAGAAAAACAAATGATTTAAATTAATAGCATTGGAGCACTGTTGTATAGCCACAGTGGTCCAGGAATTATGTGAGGGGCAAAGTTTTTTGTGGGTAGTATTTTTTTATTGGATCAACTGCATGATTGGGAAAAAGTGAGACAAGTTTTTGAATGCAAGACATTCTTCATCAGGTCATCTTCATCGGCTTTAATGGATGAGAAGAGAACCTCAGAACGCTAAACAAATATAAACTTTATCCAGTCACCATATAAAGCATAATCTACATTTGAAAGCTTATCTAACTATCCCAACCATGCAGTTGGTCTAATAAAAGGTATCACTAAAATAAATTCTTGTCTCTTAAATTAATAACAAGCTGCATTATTCTTCTCCCTCAAAGTGGCTTCAGTAGAGACAGGCAAAAAGCATAATTAATGCTGGAGCTATTAAGGGCTATTATTTCAGTAATACTCAATACTAAAGAAAAAAAAATCAGATCTTTAAAAAAATGTTCCCTGTTTACTTACACAGCTCGTTTTTAGATGCTCAGACCCTGCTTCCAGCCATACAATCATACCATTTTTTTATCTGCACATGTGTGCACAACATCTGTCTTGAAATCCAAAAGATTTGGGGATTAAAACATAAATGCTTCACAAAAGAAAAGAAAACAATATTTATCTTCATTGGAAAGCAACTGACAATGTGATTATAGGGCCACCTCCCACCTCATGAGAATAATCTGCCATTACCATAGATCAAATTCCACAACCCATAGCTATGGAAAGAAGTTTTATTATAGATAGCAGCCTGTGCCTCTGCTTTTATAAGTTAAAAGTATGTTTACTGATTTGTCGATACTTTTAATAACATGGGGATGGGTGGGAAGAAGAGGTATGGGAAGAAAGTGCAGCTTTAGAGTTGTCATTGCCAAATCCCAAAGTACCAAGCTGTTCTTTCAGCAGCAGTTTGTGGGAACTCATGCTCAAATAGTTTCAGGAAACTTAAACATAAAACATAAAACTTAATAAAATATAACTGTTTAGCTAAAAGGAAAAAGCACATGGATGCTTCAAGTAAGAAGCATGATTCCTAAGGCAATATACTACATTGCATTATCCTTTCATTCATTATGAGCGCTCAGTTTCTGAGAGCAACTGGCCACTTTAGGGTGTGCACAAGCAGATTTGGTACATCTTGTACATCTTGGTAATTTTAGTCCTCCTACTAGTACAAAGTCTTTCAGTGGATTGAGGACATTCACTAAATATTTATTCATACATCCACTATAGCATCTTACTGTTGTATTTAGTTACAGTGGACTCCTAGCTCTCCTGGCCTGTTGGAAAAAAAAATATCAAAACCAGCAGACAAGTAGATCTCTCTGTTAGCTGCACATATGCGGTTATCCCCTTTCCTGCAACCCAGTCACCTCTGATGATCTCAATTTTCAGTGGTCTTTGAAGAATGGACAGGGCTGGGGGACTCTGAAATTACTCCTAAACCATGTCTAGCATCTGCAAGCTTAGCGCATTTCACTAAATCTGCCAGCATGAGGCCAGCCATGAAGGCTGAAAGCAGAGAAACAACTGCTGATTTCTTGACAGTTTTTATACAAGATTTTCTGTGTCTTAATGTGGTGTATATGCTGCATTCTGTGTATATGCACAGACATGTTTTCAAATACATACTGCTATACTGTTAAATAACTGCTGCCAACATTTGTTGGCTTTTAGGGATGAGAAGAAACCTTCAGAACACCAAACAAACATGAACTGGTGCATGGCTGTGTCCTTGAGTCTGCAGAAACCCTCTGAGATGTGTAACCTGCCTTTTAAGATGTAATTCTGAATCCTACGGGGGGCAACTGCTGAGAAGGTTCTTTGGGTAGATGTGGTATATTTTATTAGACCAACTAAATAGTTTCACTGCTGAGCACCTTAGCAGAAACACCCAGCTACTGTGCTTCCCCCATAATCCCAATCTGTGTCCCAGGTTTTTTGTCATTTGCACACACATTCAATTCAGTAAATGCCTCCATTCATTTTTATATGGAGTAAAACTGTTGCAGAATTTCCAGTTGGACACATCTGAGTAACGCTGAAATCAGGACCCCATGCAGAATTTAGGTCCAGCTTGCTATTGAATACAAGTGGCCTTCCATTAAAGCAAACAGGTTACTTGTGTCAGATGCGCACTGAACAGCCAGGCCTGTTTAGTAGTAGTGAACATACAGAATGCTTACCTTCATACCTGGAAAGCCAGGGGGTCCCTTTGTTTAAAAGAAACAGAAAAATAAAGAAGGGTGAGAAAATACTACTCAGAAACTGGTATGCCATTCACTAGACCTTGACTACATCTTACAAGGTTGGAATATAAAGGTGGAGGTTGGAATATAAAGGTGGAAAAAGCCTGTATTGTGTCTTTTTTTCCCTTTACCACTAAGAGACAGCAGAACACCTGAGATGCGCCAAGGGATACTACATAAGTTCCTTCTCCTCCCACACATATATATGCATTTGTTTTCTCTGCAGGTGGCATGGCATCTCAGCAGTGTTAGAATTTAATACTCAAGCAGGGAGACAATCAGATTCTCTCTCAGCTTTATAACTGATCTACAGCCAAAAAGCTGGCATGCTCTGTAGCACACCTGTTTTTATTATTTAAGTGGTGAAACATAATACATTTATTATCATTTAGTAAGAAAAAATAAAGCTACTGCAAAATAAATTGTTCTTAATTTGGACACTGACCACTACACAGTTCTAGGCAGGATTTTGTCTGTAGATGATAGGAGGCTTAAATGACTATAAAAAAAGTCTTACTTACAGGAGGGCCTTGTAAACCTGGAAAACCTGGACTTCCTGGGAATCCATGTTCTCCCTAAAGATGGCAGAGAGAAGAGGCTTAGCTAGCAATGAAAATAAAATGATCAAACAAGTAGCAACATTAGAAATCTTAACATTAATGTAAACTTATGACCTTGGAGAGAAAAAGGTGCATTGCAACAAACTTTGGATAAACAGTTTTCAAAGGAAAAATCAACTGTGTGACTAAAACAAGTGAAATGTCAACCTTCATGTTTCCACAAGCAGTTTGTCTATACTCCTGGAGAAGGCAGTATATTGCAGAGAAGGAAAATTTTAACAAGGCTCCAATGTCTTACCTTTGTTCCATTGCATCCTGGGATACCTGGGGGTCCTGGTGGCCCATCTTGCCCTGGTAACCCCTTTAACATAGAAGAAAGGATAGTAAAATTAGCTTTCAGATTGATGTTCTGAGCAAAAAAAAAAAAGGAAGAAAAAGTAAAAGGATTCTCAAATGTAAAGCTGATTCCTACTCACAGGAAGTCCTGGTGTTCCTGGAAATCCTGGAAGTCCTGGAGGTCCCTGGGGGGAAAATACATTTAAAGTATTTTTTTAAAAACATGGTGGTGCTAAGGGGAGCAATGTCTTTTTAAAGGGAATTAACATTATTTATTGCACATAACTGATTAGTATTTTTGAAACCAAGACGAAATGGAAAAAATAAGAACCACCCATACATAAAAAGGGCCACACACCTTGTATTTTACTTTACAATATACTGGGGAAATATAGGAGCTTGATTTTTTTTTTTAATTATCAGAAAAAATACATATTAAAATCCACAGAACAAAAAATAAGAGAAGCAATATAGGGCAACTATATGATGGTATGTATAAGAGTGAGCCAAACCTAGTTTAGCTCAGTGTCCTGTCACCAAAAGTGGTACATAGCAGGTGCTTTAGAGGGAGACTACATGAAGGGGGCATGTCTTGAATGATCCCTCTCCTGTCATACCTTCCTTGACATCAACCATTACTGGTCTAAGAATGTCTGAGGACATATCCCTGACTGTTGTATGTGCACAAAGAACTGGGCCCTATTAGTGAAAGCTGATGTGCCTCTACTGAAGTCAATGAAGCTACATGGATTTCTACCAAATGAGGGTCCTGACCATAAGATACAGATCATAGGAATAAAATCTGGTGGATTCAGACAGATATGATGTATCTGAAGAAAGGTGTATCTACTTTATAATAAAGTGAAGTAAAAGTGCTAGATTTTGAGCTCCAAAGCTAGTTCAGCTTCTGTATAGCAGGGGGGACTAAATAAGGATTGGATGTTTATTACTGAAGTTACTTTTTGTAACATAACATAACAGTTGGGAAATATATTTTCCTTGTGATTAAATTCTACTTTTCCCTGCTCTCTTCCCTGCCACCATTTCCTCTGGAGAGGCTCATTCAACTTCCTGTAAACTCTCTTTCTCTATTCACCATAAATCTGGGATGCCACACATTAGACTTCAAAGCTGTGTCACTTACTCTGATTCCTTTGGGTCCAACAGGCCCTGGAAGTCCATCATCACCCTGAAAATAATGTGGGAAATGTAAAGCAGCTAACATCAGTCACAGAAATATATCATTCAAAGCAATCTTAAAGTTGTAATTAAAAATCAAGATCTTTAAGATGCCTCGTACATAGTGGGTGCATCTACACGTATGCATTTACTGCACAGTAACCGAAATTACTGCGCAGTATGGTGAGCACCTACACATGCACACCTGTACTGTGCAGTAAATACAGCGACTTATGCCGACTTAAGCATAAATTTGATACCTGCATCACGCAGGTATCAAATTTACATCTGATGCATGTGTAAATGCCTTACTGCACAGTAACACTGTGTGTGTGGAGAGACTTGGAACTAACTTTAGTACCAAGTCAGTCCACACACAGCGTTAATGCGCTTTAACACCTGCACGTGTAGATACCATCCTATTCCTGCTTACGGCACACTAACTTACTGTGCAATAAATTTAAGGCGTAAGTACACGTGTAGACATGCCCAGTGTGTAGGAAAGTTAGAAGATATTTTATTTTTCATCAGCTGAAAGATAAAGTTTTAAAGTAAATTATTTCTTTGCTTATTCGGGATTGAAAAGTCTTTTCAGAAGCTAATATACAAGAGCACAGAGAACAGTTTTTCTCAATACAGCTTGTGTACAAGTAGGTAGTTCAGTTTTCTCAAATCTGGTATACTGACCTCTAGTGTCCAAAAGATAACATTAGCTGGTGTGAATTGTTTTTCTTAGGTTAATGTCTGAAGTACTCTACGAATTCACTGAGCTATGCAGGAAGACATCTGACAAAGATGAGCATTTAGGAACAGTAAACACAATTAAACTTCCTAACTGGAACATCTGATTTCTTTAGTCCCCATTTCCTGTCTTCTTTGTCCAGCCCTTGCTGATTCATCTTCTCCATCTGTGTCACATTTTTGTTTTTTCTATCTCCTGTCTACTGTTTGCTTTCCTTAAATGTCTCCTAAAAGACAAAACACAGTAATTCTTTCCTGTGCCTACTGCAGGGTGCTGCTTATGTTTGTGTCTAATGTAGGTGTTACACATGGAAGATTCAGATCATGTAGTGCTTACATTAAAAAAAATACACAGATACATTTATACACGTAGAGCCAGGGGTATTTCATACATATAGAGCCAGGGGTATTTCAACACCCTAATGCATGGGTGGGCAATTATTTCACTTGGAGGGCCTCTTAGTGATTTTTGGTGAGCTGTGGAGGACCACAAGGGTAGCCCCACCCTGATCACCATCTTGGACCAGAAGTCCCACTCCTAACGCCTGACCTTTGCCACTGGAACTCCCCTCACCCCCTAACCCCCCGGAAGTACTCCTTTTGGGAGGGGGGTGCCATCTTAGAACCAGAAAAAAAAACAAATCATACAGTAAAAATCAAACGTCTACCATAATGTATTTTAATTTTATTTCAAAAAAAAATTTTGCCCTAATTTACATGCATTTGCGCAGTGTATATAGAGGTTATTGCACAATAGCTCTAAATAAAATCTACTCTTGTATGTTCTGTGTGTGGAGGAAGATTTGTGGGGGGTGTTGGGGATTTGTGGGGTTCTGTGTGCTTATTACACACAAGCTTCACAGTGTTTGGAATCTGAATTTGGCTTCTGAATAAGCCCTGTTATTCCCAGGCTCCGTAAGTGCTGAATGTGCCTGGACACTCCAACAGTCTGTTAGTTGGAGGGAAGGCAACTATTACAAATACTTATGAAATCAACAGGTAAAATCCTAAACCAGCTGCTTTTGCATTGCTTCTGTCATGGTGTGCACTGCACTAAATTGCTTTCCAATAGCCATATCTCATGCAGAGTGCATTGCATTCCCAACTCTGTTCATTTGT
>NW_017729029.1:47853114-47856271 GCF_001723915.1 Gavialis gangeticus
TAAATAAAATCTACTCTTGTATGTTCTGTGTGTGGAGGAAGATTTGTGGGGGGTGTTGGGGATTTGTGGGGTTCTGTGGGGGGTATGGATGTGGGGGCTGTGGGGTTCTGTGGGGGTGTGGGTATGTGTGGGGGTGTACAATTTGTGGGGGGTGTGGGTGGGGGATGTGAGGTTTGTGAGGGGTATGGGTGTGGGAGCTGTGGGGTTCAGTGGTGGTGTGGGTATGTGTGGAGGTGTAGGATTTGTGAGGGGTGTGAGGTTTGTGGGAGTGTCTGTGGGGGGTGTGGGAGTGTCTGTGGGTGCATGCGGGGTTTGGGTCTGGGGTGTGTGTGGGGCCGTGTGGGGTTTGTGGGAGGGTATGGGTCCTGCCACCATATGCCTGCCCTCTTCATGGTGCACAGCCCTTGCTGCTGGCCGCAGCAGCAGCAACAGGCGGTGGGCCCTCAGGACACACCTGGGTCACAGCAGGCAGAGCCCAGGAGCTGCACGTGGCAGCACAGAGCCCATCGGTCCAACCTACTGGCATGCGCCTTCAAGTCATACTAGGCTGGCTCCATACCTGCACATGGGGCTCCCAGCACTAAAGGCAGCAGCTGCACACCATCGGGCCATGCTGGTTCTGTGCCTCCACATGCAGTTTCCAGCACTCCTGCAAGGAGCCACCCATGGATGAATGGAGCTTGCCTGGGCCGATGGTGGCTGGATCTGGCCTATGGGCCATATTTTGCCCTCCCTTGTTCTAATGTCAGAATTAGATCACTAGAATATGTTAATGTTATTCAGGAACCACATAAGCTGAGGCACAAATACCACTCTCTGACTATGAAGGTAGTCAAGCACTGGAACAGGCTACAGAGAGAACTTGTTGAACCTACATCCTTTGAAGTTTTCAAGAGCAGGTTAGAGAAGACACTCAGCTGGGATGATTTAGTCAGGAATGTTTCTGCCTTGAGCAAGGGGCCAAACTAGATGACTGTGTAAGATCCCTTCCAGCTCTACTTTCTTATGATCTTATGAAGATCCATTTGTTCTCTTTTACAGCAGTAGTATATTAGCAGTATTATTACTTGAGACATTTGTTTTAACACCTCTGTGTTCCCCATCATGAAAGAGCATTGTCAATAACATCATATTATACTTCCTGGCACTGCAGAAACAGGTAGAAAACTTCACAAATAGGCTTCTTATTGCTGATCATCTTAATGCTAGCAGTATTTATTAGTTACTAACATGGAAAAATTAAAGTCACGAAGTGGGGCTTCCAGGAACTGTATAACTGGAACACTGACTCTCTGCATCATAAGTTCTGGTGATGACAGTAATGGATTTTAGATCAGTAACCCAAGGCTAACCAGAAGCAGTAACCCAAGGCTAACCAGAATCAGGCAAGTTCACGTTAGCTAGCATTCACAAGCTGCCCCGATTAATTGTTACTTACCTGTCCACCTCTAGGGCCAGGGGGTCCCTCTGGTCCTGGAAACCCAGGTAAACCTGGCTGACCTTCTAAACCTGGGAATCCCCTCTCACCCTACAAAAGAAAGCAGGGGGAAATGAAGTTCCAAACTTGCTTCATACATTATTTGAAATGAGTTCAGAAAATACAATATTGTGGTTTGATAAGAAAAAAAGCAGAAAGAGGCTAAGCAGCTAAACTAACTTAAAGTGAACTATAAAAGCAAATGATAGAATCACAGATACAATGATAATCATTATATTTCCTTAACAATGAAGCAGCTCTTATAATGCTTCTCAGTGATTATATCAGCTGTGTCATTTCATTGAATTATATAGGCTGTATATTATATATTTATACCATCAATTTCACTCACCCATTTGCCAAAATATTCCAATAAGCACCTTCAGTTTTCTCCTACACCACCCAAATGCAAAAAGATTTTCATAAAAATCCACAAAGACAGCACTGTCCCTCTTTAAACTCACCTCTGTTGTGATGCCTACAAAAATAGCAATGCACATCATCATTTCACCACTCTAATTAATATTTATGAATTATAAATATGGATAAGTAGGTCAGAGACCTAATCATCAGCAGGAATCTTGCTTTTCTCTGATAAAAAATCCCAAATTCTCTTATTTTAAAAATTCCATATTCTCTGATTAAAACCCCCTCAAAATCCACGTTTTTCCACAATTAAAATGAAATGCCACTATATAGATATGTATCAGTTGAACACATTATTGACATATTTACAATTTTAAAGCAAGTTGGAAGACTACCAGTACTTCAATCATTATAATAAAATAAATTCTAAATACCTATAAATGTTAAGTGTTTGTTTTTTTTTATCATGGAAAATCAGAGTTCCTCCTGCCCCCTTCACTTACCAGGACATGGAGCCAGCTGCGGCTGTCCCCCCTGCTGCTTTGTGGTGCTAAGCAGCCCTGATCTGCCATTGCCCCTCACTACCAAGCCACAGTCCTCCTCAGCCCTGCCAGTGCCCCTCTCTTCCAAGCCACAGCCCCCTGACCCTGCTGGTGACCCTCATTCCCAACCCACAGTCCCCTCCCTAGGCCCTGGTACACTCCTGACCCACAGCCCTGTAGCCCCGGTGGTGCCGCTCACTCCTGACACACTACCCCCAGGCCTCTGCCCCCCAGTGTGTTGGGAACAGGGTACGTGTGTGGGGACAAGGGGTGTGGGCACAGGTCATGCATGAGGGGAGTGGGGGGGCACTGGTGACACACTGCAGGGAAGCAGGGCAGCAGGGGGCACAGGTACACACACATGCATGTGGCAGCCAGGCAGTGTGGTGGACTGCAGCTCCCATAGTTCCCTCCAAGTAAGTCTATGGGGGATGGAGGGTGGGGGTGGACACAGGCAACAAAGGGTGTGGGTCTGCATCCAGATAGGAGCCGCCTCCACAGCCTAGCAGGTGGGACCCGATGTGGGAAGGAGTACTGTGGCCCTGTGGTGTGGTGCAGCAAAGGTCATGGCACACAGTTGTGCTCCCCACTGCTGCCAGTCAGGCAGGGGGCACCTTACCTTGGCAGCCAGGGCAGTGCAGAGCTCCCTCCTGTGTTGGGTCCTACCTGCTAGGCTGTGGAGGTGGCTTCTGCCCAGAGCTGGTCTGGCATGGCTGCAGCCCCAGTCCCAGGCCTGTTCCCTCTGTGGGTGAATAAATCGGGGGGGGGGGGG
>NW_017729029.1:47856300-47865988 GCF_001723915.1 Gavialis gangeticus
GTTTCCCCCTGGGGGGTAAAAAATGGGGGGGGGGGGGTATGTGCCTTTCACATTGCCTATGTCCCCCCCTGCCATAGACTTACCTGGAGGGAGCTATGGGAGCTGCTCTCTGCCACACTGCCTGGCTGCCATATTTATGTGTACGTGTGCGCATGCACATGGCACCCCCTGCCTCCTGTGTCCTGCTCCCCACCCCCCAGCCCCATGCAGTCCCTTGCGTGCTAGAACTCTGCCAGCCTGCAAAGGGAAACCCGAAGTTTCCTGGGATGTTCTTGTTTAAATCCACATTGTTCCATGACAAATGGAAAACCCAGATCCCTGATCATCAATCAGGATTCCACTGTGTCAGATACTATACAAAAGAAAGAACAAAAGCACAGTCCCTGCCCCCACGCGCTTAGAGTTTACATACAATACCAGAGATAGGTAGATCTGGACAGAGAAGGAACTAGTGTTCCAATGTTGGTAGGTTGTATTTACCCGTGGTCTGGCACCTGATATTTAAATTGTAGACTCTTTAGGGCAATGAGTGATGATCTTTCATTTCTGCGTTTGTACAGCAGCTAGCACCAGGGGCCTAAGGGACAACCAGTTAAGCTGTAGAATCAAAGTTTATAGTGTTGGGGAAGCTTGGTCTTTCCCGGTTTACACAGATCAGTTTCAACTGTTGCAGAGGATGTACTCGGGGAAATGCAGGTAAACAATTGTGAACTGGATTTGTGCCTGTCCTAACAGACCAGGTATTCTTAAGTCTGTGATTGTTCAGGCTTTACTCAAGGTTTGACCGCTCAGTCACGCAACTGCTCTGCTTCCAGTCTCACCACTTTGAGAGGGGTCAGCGAATGGGTGCTTGCCTAACAGCTCCATAAGCACCTGAATGCAATTGGATTCAACCCCCCACCCCCTCGGTTGATCTGACTTTCATCCCAGGTATAGTATACAGCACTTGTAGCCTTAGTCAACAATCTTCACTTGGAGACTGACAAGGGAAATCATAGTGATCTTGTAAGATCTTTCACCAGTCTTTTTTATACAGCTGCCCATGAGTTGCTGGTAATGTGGTTACATGAACAGGACTGCTCTTAAGCAGTTCTGCACTCTCCAAGCAAGAAGGTCCCAGAGGGTGCTGATAATTGAGGGCTCATTAGCCTAAAGCCAGGTGGTTAGGGGACTCTCCAGAGAAGTAGAAAATGTGGGTCTGAATTCTCTCAGGTGAAAGAATGGAACCAGTTTTTAACTTCCTGATTAGGTGCTCTAATCAACTGATTACCATATGAAAGAAGGTACCAACAGTACTCCCTCCACTGTCCGTGTTTTAAAAGAAGAGAGTGAGTCATGTTCAATTTATTGAAAGAGAAGAGACAGGTGCCTACTTTCAGGAAAGGGTTCATGGCAGTAGATTCCAAATAAATGGATATGTCCCCAGCACAGTTTCCAATGAGATGACTTGTGACCCTTTCTTCAGGGCTTCTTGTTGGGTACGACTCAGTGGCTACTCCTGCACCTAAAGCTGACCTTTAGAAGCCTTTACTCAGTGTAGGGGCTGTTCTGGATCCCGTTCTGAGACACTTAATTCTCTACATGCCCTCTCTAGCACACCTAGGGTCCTAACACAGGGTTCTGGCTTATACTCTGGGACAGATATCTAAAAGTTAGGTGCTTTGCTTCCTACATTTTAGGACCCATGTCCTCTATTACAGTGGTTGGCAAACTAGAGCCTTTGTGCTGAATCTGGCCTGCAGAGCCACTGGATCCACCCTACAGATTTGGTGTCAGACTGGCTGCAGGCGCTTTCCCCATCCCACCACAGGGAAAGCATCAGCTGCAGGCAGTCCTGGTGTCTGCCTTCCTGCCTCTGACCTGAGGTGGGTCAATCTAGTCCACAACCAGAAGAGCTGCTGTTGGATCTGGCCTGCTTAGCTGCTCAAAGTGCAAAGAGTGAACAAACAGGGCATGGTTGGAGTTTAAAACCAATCTGCCTATGACAGGGAGTACAAAGAGCCTTCACAACAATAGCATGTAGCCCCTAGAGAGGGGCAAAATAAGGCCCATAGGGCAAATCAAGTCCACCAATCAATTAGATCTGGCCCCTGGGCAGATGCCCACCAATTGACTGGATCTGCCCCGAGGCTGCCCCCAGTGCTCTGCATGACCTTAGTCCTGCCCACTCCTGCCTGGGCCAGCCTGCACCACACTCCCAGTGACAACCCCAGTTCTGGCCAATGCACACAGCTTCCCAGCTTATTTGGGAGGAGGGGTGGGAGGTGCAGATTGAGGCAGCCACGGTAAAGGAGGGAGTGGGACAGGGCTAGGGCTGGGGATGCTGTCCAGCTGCCAGCTGCCTGGGGCTGGGCAGGAACGTGCAACCATAAGGCCAGCTAAGGGAGCAGGATAGAGCCACAGGCAGCTCATCCAAGGGGGCTGGCTACCTACCACTGCGTGCACTCATGGGAAGGAGAGCATGGGGGGGTGGTATATGCCCTCCCAGATTTGTGCAGGGGTGGCGGAGGATGCAGGATGCCTGCTGCAGGACTGAGGGTTCTCTGCCCTGCTGCCTTCCTCCTGGGGGGCCTCCACAGCCCAGCAGGTGGGACCTGGTGCAGGATGATGGAGAGACTATCACCAGGAGCCCTGCAACAGCTGCACCACCAGAGTGAGATGCCCCTTGCCTGCCTAGCAGCATCAGAGACAGTGGTGGTGTTCTCCCCTCCACTGCTGCTGGGCAGGCAAGGGGCACCTTACCTTGGTGGGGCAACTGGCATGGGGCTCTTGCCAGCAGCAGCACTGAGCCTCCCCACTCTGTGCCGAGTCCTGCCTGCTTAGCTGCAGAGGCCCCCAGGGGAAGGTAGCAGAGTAGGGAGCCCCTATGGGTTCTGATCCAGTCATGCCACCTGTAGGGGTGGCTGGGTTCTGCTCCAGTCACAGCAGCTGCCACCTCCTGCATGCAGCAGCTGGGGTTGGGTGCTGCTGGGCAGCTGCAGCTGGCACTCATGGAGCAGGCAGCCACTGGGTTCCATGTAGCTGGGGACCCCCTCTGACAAGAGTGAAGTGGGCAGGGAGCTGCAGTTCAGGAATGAAGGGCACTGGCAGGGACAGGCAGGTGGGGGGCTGTGGATCCAGAGTGAAGGGCATTGGCAGGGCCAGAGTGCTGTGTGTTGGGAATAAGGGTACTGGCAGGGGAGGGGCACTGGCATATCAGGGCTGCTCAGCACCACAAAGCTGCAGGGGGGAATAGCCACAGCTGGACCTGTGTCCTGGTGAGTGAAAGGGACAGAGGGAGCTCTGATTTTCCATGATAAAAAAACTGAAATTGAACAGCAAAATATGTAGGTATTTAGAATTTATTTTATTATAAAGATTGAGACACTGGTAGGCTTCCAACTATTTTAAAATTGTAAATATATCAATAAAACATTGTGTTCAATTGAGATACGACAAGAGACACAGACCAGTTTCATTTTAATTGTAGAAAAACACAGATTTTGCAGAATTTAATCTGAGAATTCTGGATTTTTAACAGAGAAAGCCAGGATCCCTGCTCGTAAGTTTCAAGGTGAAAAAATGAAAGGAAGTGCCAACAGTACATAGACAGAGTTTGCTGGTTATTTTTATTTTATCTCCTTCTTTAATCAGGTTACATATTATCCCTGCTTAAGTATTGTGCATCTGCTGATGAAACATTAATCTGTAAAGTGACCAAAAAAGTCCAATCCTGGTTATACTGGGTTAGGAGTTTCTTCTACTCTGTGTGCATCTTACCTCACCATCTTTAAAGGTCCACTGATAGCACCACTATTCCTCCACCTAAATTTAACTTCCTTCTAGAAATGGTTTCCAAATTAGTAAAACTTAAATATACTTTTATTTGAAACCACTTATTCCATCATGCTTTGTATAAACTTTGGTGCAAACAAATGAGAGCGCAACCATCCTTAAGACTGAAGGAAAAAACCTCCAAATGAGATCTTTAATTAAGTTCTAAATTGAATCTGGCACTCCTATCCCTCTGTTTTTCTTATATAGAGGCTGTCAGACAGTAGAGGTGAACATGAAGAGACAGCTATTTTCTTGACTCAATCCTTAAGGAAGACTAGGTGAATACAATTAATTCAATTCACGACATGAGAATTGGGAGTGCCTCCGAGGCCAACAGAATTAGGAATCTGGTAGGGTTTTTCAGGGAAAGAGCCAAATTCTGGGGGAAGCTTGGACAGAAATTTTGTCTCTCAAGTAAATGTGTGAATATGCAAGAATTGTCCCTCAGCCTCTCCTCATATGGTCTGCCTTTCAAGTCTCTGATCATACAGGTAGCTCTTCTCTGGACCCTCTCAAGTTTTTCCACATCCTTGTTGAAGTGTGGCACCAAACACTGGATGCAGTACTCCAGCTGGGGTCTCACTAGTGCTGAATACAGTGGAAGCATCACTTCCTTGGTTTTACATGAGATGCATCAGTTGATGCATGCCAGAGTGCTGTCTACACTGCTGGCTACAACATTGCACTGATGGCTCATGTTCATGTGATAGTCAACTATTACCCCTAGGTCCATTTTGGCCATAGTGCGAGTTAAATTATCACCACCAAGACTGTAGGTATGTGGGGAACTGTTTGCTCCCAGATGGTGCACTTTATGCTTCTCAGTGTTGAACCTCATCTGGTTCCGATTCACCTACCTCTCTAGTCTGTCCAGGTCTGCCTGTATCTCCGGGCGTGACCATGCTCCCCCCAACTTAGTGTTGTCCACAGACTTGGCCAGTGAGCTCTTCACCCCCACATCCAAATCACTGATAAAGATGTTAAAAAGCACCAGATCAAGCACGGATCCTTGAGGGACACCACTGGCCACTTCTCACCAGGACGACACAGATCCATTCATGAGAACTTTCTGGGTCCTACCTCACAGCCAATTTCCCACTCACTGAACCGTCAAGCAGTTAAACCCACAATCTTCCAATTTTCTCATGAGGGTATTGCGGGATACTAGCTCAAAGGTCTTTTGGAAGTCTAGGTATATAATGTTGACCTCCTCTCCCATGCCCAGGTGACGAGATACCTGGTCATAGAAGGAGATGAGATTAATAAGACAGGACCTGCCCATGACAAAGCCATGCTGGCTGTTGCTCAGAATTCGACCATCTATGAGCAAGTCGCACACAGACTCTTTTATGAGTTTTTCTAGGATTTTCCCTGGGATAGAAGTTAGGCTGATTGGCCTATAGTTGCCCAGGTCTTCCCTCTTCCCCTTCTTGAAGATGGGCACAATCTTCACCCTCTTCCAATCCTCAGGAATCTCCCCAGAGCAGCCCAATTTTTAAAAAAGATTTGCCAGGGGTCCCGCAATGACCTCAATCAGATCCTTCAGCACTCTCAGGTAAAGTTCATTCGGTCCTGACGACTTATAAATGTCTAGCTTTTCTACTTGGTTATGCACCAGCTCAGCGTCAACAGTGGGAAGGCTGTCATTCCCACCATGCCCCGTGTGAGCTCTCTCTCTCGTGTTTTTCCCCTTGGTCCAGTAAAAAACTGAAGCAAAGTGGGCATCATCTCTCAGTCACTTCCGTAGCTTACACCTACAGTAAGGCTAGAAATCAGAAATTCAATTGCACGTTTTATTGTCTCAGTTTTACACAGTGATGAAACTGGGAAACAGATATTTCAAAACGAAAAAGAGAGAAACAGGAGGAATACAGAAGGCAGCAAATGCTTCTAACAAACTCTAATACGGGGTAGGCAACGCCTGGCACAGCTGCCAGAGCATGGTACATGAAGGCATTTTGCTTGGCACATACGTGTGGAGGCAGCCAGTGGGGAATGGGCCAGGGCTGTGCTGCCTCAACAAGGATCAGGCCCCTTGCATTTCCCCCGCCATCTGCCCCGGCACTCCAATATCTTACAAGCTGAGGTTGTGGGTGTTTTTTGGCACTCTGCCCAAAAACGTTGCTGATCCCTGGCTCTAATATTTGGATTATAAACCTAACAATACTTCAAGCCCAATTCAAATAGTGCAACAGCAGATGTGGAACTTGCGTGAGAAACTTGCGTGTGGAATCAGCCAGCATATCTCCCCTCACTTAGCAGTGAACAGATGATGTGGAACACTGGACAGGAGAAAAGTTAAAAGGCTACTGATATTTCCTTAGAGAATAATTTCAGGCTAATTACAGAGCAAGTAGTTCTTTTTTATTTTTGACAGATACAAAATATTTGGTTAGGGGTGGAAGTAGAAAAAAGAAAAATCCTTTGAAGCAGCTTGCTTTGAGGTTTCAAGTGTAAGGGATCAAAATTTCCAGAAGTGGTCTCCCCCCAGCTACTAGATCTGAGCTCAGTTACCCATCCTCTTTATAAGAGTACGGGTTTTTTTTTTTTACCTCAGACCTCACCTCTCTATGAACAGACTGCATCTAATAAGGAAAGGTGCTTTTTGGATTTCATGTACCAGTTCAAGCCAGGCAGGGGAAAAATGTAGGGTGCACTTTTTGAAAGCTTGCCCTAAAAAGCCTGTGTAAAAAAAAGAAAAGAAGAATTTTAACCTTTTAGAACAAAGCATGGAGGTAGAGTAAGGGAAACAGAAACGGCCCTGAGGCAGCAAGGGGCTCTCACACATTGCAGAATTTCTGCAACAGAAACTGGGTGGGGTTCCTGACAAAAAAGATTACTTGTATGCTGACTGTTGCAGAAGGAAGGATACTGGGAGAGACTTACATAGGGAAGGTGAGTCAATCCTAACCCAAGTCTGCTTGATTGGGTGACTGATCACTTAAGTAATAAAGGAAAAACACCCTCAAAATTAAAGAATTAATGTTTCAAGCTGGAACAACATGCACCCAATTAAAGTGAAATCTGGAAATTTTGGCATAGTTTCAACTACTGTAATTGTGGCTAGTAGGTATTCCTCACACTGAAGACAGAGACATTTTTAAAGTATTCAGGAGGTTGTCAGGGTCTCGAAGTTTGAGATACTCTTACTCTTGGAATCCGAGAAAACTCAATTTCCACCGGTTGCTAAGTTTCTGAGACCTCTCTCTTAGACCAGTCACCGTCAACTAAGAGTGTGGAAAAGTTATACTGTGCTGGGCAGACAGCATTAGCAGGATTGCAGGACCGGATTTTATTTTTATAAAAGGTATTTTGGTGTCCTTTTAAAAATATGATCTGTGGTAGGAGGGAGAAAGACACATGCACCCATAGTGTGGCTTGTAAACTGGCTTCCCCTGCAAGAGATGTCTGCTTTTTACTACCATCTCCCAAGCACAGGTTTCTAGTCCTATCCCAAGTGAGTATGAAAGACCAGGACTCCATGATCACTCCACATGACCCATAATATTTACACATATTTGATTTACTACTCTCACCGACTATTACAGGAGATGCAAAGGCTCAATGCTTTTGAAACACTAGGTCTACAGGTGAATTGCTCCTGTGGGAATATCGGGCTCAACAACATTGCAGCACATATAACCTAGCCCTGAAAACTGAAGGTCTTTTCAGCTTTGGATTAGTATTTATGGCAGTTTCTAATATTTAGAAATGATTACATATGAAATTAGATTAACCTCTCATATAGGAGAATATGCAGCCATTAGACATGAAATCTCCAAGCTCATTCTGTTGACTTTTTCCTTCCTCTCTCCAGTCTCATTTTCTAGACAGAAGACAGGGCAGGATAGCACCATAGGGCATTTATACACGTGCCGAGTGCCTCTGCATGTTCATTAATGCACTTTTGCTAACGTGCATTAAAATTTAGTACCTCCAGTGTGAGGTACTAGGAAAAAGTGCATTAACATATTTGAATGCATATTACTGAAAGCACGCTGGGGTTTTTGTGACACGTTAATGCACATTAAAATAGGCTAAAGTGCATTAAAGTGCACATGTAGACACACCCATGATCTACTATCCCTAAAGACTAAGAGTACCTATACATCTGCTAGTTGTCTGCTCTTACACATGTTAATTAGCACACATCAGAACAGTCTGCTGCAGCATGTTAATTAACACGCAGTGTGAGACACTGAGTAAATGTGGATACTTTAATTAGAGCAACTCCAAGAGCTGGTCTAATTAAAGCATCCCCATCACCCCAGAGCACATGTACAGATGCTCTAAGTGCCAAAATTACAAAGATATTTAGGCACCTAAAGATACAAAGAGGTGCCAAGTGGGACTTGCATAAATGCCTAAGCAGGTTAGACACATTATTGATGGTCCTGGCTCCTTTGTTAAATAGCATTAGGGCCCTGTATGCCTTTGTAAGCCAGATCCTCAAAATCTGACTAATAGTAAGAAACAAATATTTGAGAACCTACTCACAAGGTCTTAGGGGTTTCCTGGACCTGTAGCACAAAACTGTGCTTCGAAGGAAGGATTTATTTCAGTAAATGTTTGTCAGCAGTGAGATGCATCAGTTAACCAGTCAACAGAGATGAAGATATGGAGAGAAGGGTGAGGCAGGAATAAGGGGAATGGGGAGGAGAGAGTGAGCAGTGTTATAAAGTTGTTGTGCTCCTTGAAACACAAAACAAAGCCAACCCCTCATCTAAAAGGAGAGCCTACCTCTTCCCCCACCGTGCACACACATTTATAGTAAGTTGCCCTGTGTGCACTGCAACCTCTTATATGGAGTTACCGGTAGCTTTAGGAAGAGACTTGCTTTTGGTCACTGGCATGAACTGAACTTGCTAACAGAATTAGGTCTCTTATGTTTTACCCACCAAAAATAAACAAACAAAACTATAAATCAAACACTGCCTTTAGTTTTAAGGCTGATATTTAATACTGGGCAAAGAGGGAACAGCAAAACAAAGCAATTTGATTGGACTTTTTTCTGTATCCTCAGAACAAATGCTGAACATCTTCCAAAACAGCTTCTCTTCCTTTTGATCTGGCAAAAGGAGCAATAATCCAGTGTAAATGGCTTGTCATTTGCCAGGGCACTATTTTGTCAGTGTATGTTAATTTTGCTGTTGAAGCAATGCATGTGAAGCAGCAACACTGTGGACAGATGCAATGCAAAATGTTTAAAATCTAAGAAGGAAAAGATGCAACTAGAAGACATTGACATCTCACAAAGCTAAAATAGAAATATAGTTTGTCATGGAAGATACCCACAGAGAGGCTTGGTCTGGAGTTTTCTTGCAAGAAGGACAAGAGAGAGATACAGAAGGTGATGACAGTCTAGGGCACTGCTGCTCTGACCAGTGTTAGGGTCCTCTAGCACAGTGGTCTCCAGAGTGGGGTGCACACACCACAGAGGGTGCACATGACGATCCACTGGGGTGCGGGAAGAAAATATTAGAACTTTTATTTCTATAAATATACATATATTGGGGGGGGTGTGCTCAAAAATTTTTTACTGATAGGGGTCTTTGATCAAAAAAGTTTGGAGACCACTGCTCTAGCACACAACATACATTAAAGAGGCAGTTCAGATGTTGCTTCAAAATTTGAGAGGTTCTTTCCCATTGTACTTTATTTGTACATACCCGTATTAGAAAGACAAAATAGCTGTGTTTACTACAAAATGCCAGCTATGTTAGGACAGTTTCCTTTTCCTGATCTTCTCTTCCACAAAGAGTTCTGACCTTTCTTCCCATTCCAATCAGCTGAATTTTTAATAGAATTTGTAAAGGAAACACAGCAGCTGCACTGTATTTAAATCCTAGCCAAAAGGAACCCCCCCCCCCCC
>NW_017729029.1:47866054-47866833 GCF_001723915.1 Gavialis gangeticus
CACACACACACATATACCATAAGGCAGTCAGTCACAACTGACATGTCTTAAACCTAGCTTGAAAGGTGTTAACTGCTGAATCAGAGTTGCTACTTTTTTGGTACTGTATTTCCAGGACAGGCAGGACTGTTCTGAAATTGCATCCAACTGCAATGCTTTTAAGCCAGTTTTGTACATCTATAATTACTAATTTGGTGGAGATTTCAGATATGGAAGCACAGTGCAAAAATACAAAGCTACTTGCTTGCATTTCAGGCAAAGGGTTTTTTAGTACAGGCACTCACTACTGTTTGGAATGAGGGCTATGATGTGATGGGTGTAGAGGAACATCAAACAATATATTCTGCTCACACAAAGGCTTTGCTAAAGTACTGGCTAGGGTAGGCCTAACCAGAAAACCTGACCAGTGCATGAGCTCCTTATATAAGCAAAACTGGGCATGTGGGCCAGATGGGCATTCCTGCCAGAAGATGGGAGGATGACTGTACAAAGTGTACAACAGTTCAGTACCAAGATGATAAAGCTGGAAAGGGGAACATTTAAGTCAGAAACAAGCCAATGGTACAGGATGGTTCGAAATATTCAAGATACAGATGGAATGCAACAACTAATTTGTTTTGATCATTGTATAAAAGGAAAACTGGAAAAATCAGGAACTTTGTAGCAGCCTAGGAAAGCCTGCATGGCATTGTGCCGAGTACCTTGTCAGAGAGACAAATGACTTAACTCTTGGTCTGATGCATTTGTTAGGCCAAAACATGTTCGGGCTATGCTTGTAG
>NW_017729029.1:47867060-47868579 GCF_001723915.1 Gavialis gangeticus
TTTCCTTTTTTAGGCCAAAACATGTTCGGGCTATTCTTGTAGGGGAAAAAAAAAAAAAAAAAACACCTGGCCAAATCTTTGCCACTAAACCGAGCCTGTGCTCATTCCTTATGGCGAGACTGGTGTTGAAATCTCCCAGCTGCAACTTTTGCCGGCATGGCAGTTCCTGAGACTTCAGGACTAACACATCAATAATATCTTATGAGGACAACAGCAGTGACAACACTGATAACCCCCCATGAGAACACCTGATACACTAGGAAGCCTGGGCATATGTTGAACAATGTTAGGGTTCACTGCTACAAAAAAGGGGCCCTGCCCACTTGCTTCTACTCTCTGTGCCCCATGTACCAAAAAAAGCATCATGAAGCTGCTGTGAGTAATGTTAGCTATGCACAACACCCCTCTGAGTGCACCTGGGATGAAGCAAGGGGCTGGCTGGTAACTTGCTGCATGCGCAAAAAAGCAGCTACATGATGCTTCTACATTATGTGGCAAGTCCTGAGCAGGAGTGAACGGGCAGAGAACATTTTCACAGTGGCACTCCCTAATGCGGTGTAGACATGCCCTTGAGGAGACAGAAAAGCAGCTCAGACAATGCAGCTGGTTACTAGACAAGGGTAAGGGATTTGTTTTAAGTGGATGTCTGTTTAGTGGCCAAGCCCAAACAATTATGGTCAGAAGAATCAATTTAAGACTTCATCCTGATGTGCTCAGCCCCTGGAACTCTCACTTGCAAGCAGCAAACTGGGAGTGCAGAGTACCACATGCACCAATGTCACAGCTCCTGGGGAGGCTGCCCCTTCTGTAAGCTCTTCCCTCTTTCTTTGCCTCGTCCCCACAGCAAGACCTCCCTTTGCAAGTGGCCAGTCAGTGCCTCTGTTTCTTTGGGGTGGGATCCTGCAGTCTGACCCCAATAAATGAGCTGGTTATAATATTCCACACCCCTTCAGTTGCTGATCAAAACATTTAGCAGACTCTGCAGACTTGGCACCTGCTGAGCTGCTCTCCATTGGGAAGGAGTAGATGGGAACAGTTTGCAGCAACTCCAAAAAACTTACTTATTTTGCTCCAAGCATTCGAACAGATTTGGCAGATCTAGTCACAGGCACAGTTCATAGATTTCATAGACATTAGGGCTGGAAGGGTCCTCAGAAGATCATTGAGTCCAGCCCCCCACCCAAAGGGCAGGAAGTCAGCTGGGTTCATATGATCCCAGCAAGATAAGCATCCAATTTGCTCCTGAAGGTGTTCAACGTAGGTGCTTGAACCACCTCCGATGGCAGGCTGTTCCAGACCTTGGGGGCTCGGACAGTAAAGAAATTCTTCCTTAAGTCCAGCCTGAAGCGGTCTTGTAGTAGTTTATGACTGTTCGACCTCGTCATCCCTTGGAACGCTCTGGTGAACAAACATTCCCCTAGATATTGGTGGTCGCCCCTGATAAACTTATAGGTGGCCATCAGATCACCCCGAGCCTGCACTTTTCCAGGCTAAAGAGCCCCATAGCTCTCAGCCCGTC
>NW_017729029.1:47868805-47877151 GCF_001723915.1 Gavialis gangeticus
AGGTTTTTCCTCCCATGGTGGAGAACCTTGCATTTTTCGGTGTTAAACACCATCAGGTTCTCATCCGCCCATTTGCTGAGCCTGTCCAGGTCTGCCTGGATCACCCGCCTGTCTTCTGGTGCGGATGCTTTGCCCCAAAGTTTGGTGTCATCGGCGAACTTGGCCAGTCTGCTTCTGACTCCAATGTTAACCTCCTCTTGGCATTCCCCTCAGTGGCAGATCTAGTCACAAGCACAGTTAACCTCCTCTTGGCATTCCCCTCAAGCCTCAATTTCGGTACACCTGCACTTCTGTATTCCCTGTTCTCCATGAGGCCAAGTCATAGCCTGTTTGCTTCAGACCTTGGTTCTTCATCTCTGTCAGCTGCTGCAGCAGCTGACAAATTCCCTCACCCTTTCTGTAGGGCTGATCTTATCAGCCTCTTTGGATCTTCGCAGCCTTGGCAAAACAGCCCCCTTCCCAAGGCTGGGCTGAGGAACTGCCTTCTAACAGAATTAAGCCTGTTTGAAAAGATGCTCCTTATCTTGATCACTGTGGCCAGGTCTAGCCCCCTCCACACTAACTGGCAGCAGGCAAACGCAGCAGCACCAAGGCGCTGCTGACCCACAGTGCCTGGTGCTGCTTGGTGTGCAGCCAGGCCAGTGCCCCACACGCACTTAGCTGTGCACAGCTCCACTGCTCCAGTGCCACACCCTGCCTACCTACCCTGCCAGACAATCCTCTGCTGCTGCATACAGCACCAACATGTAACAGCCATACAGGAGGGAGGGACGGGGGTCAGGTGGGCACACCTTGTACTGCCCTGCATCCCAAAGCCGCACAGTACAAGTATCTTTTAAGTTTGTTTTACTCAGTCCCTCCAAATAATATTTTCACTCGCCGCCTATGCCTACACATTCAGGCAAGTTAACAATCACGCATGCTGAAAAACATGGGTTTTTGGGTTTGTTTTTTTTTTAAATAAAGAGTGCCACAGATCCCAGTTCTCCACATTAGTGAAAAATTAGTCTTTGTTAGGAATTAAGCAATTTTTTAAAGCATCTCTAGAACTGCTATATGGCAACACAGGTATTAACTAGGGCTGTCAATTAATCACAGTTAACATTCATGGTTAATACATTCATTGGTTCTGGCTTTAAATTTTTTTAATGTGTTAATCATGCATATGGTTTTAGAGTCCACACCCAGGCTCTGCTCTGCCACCTCTGGGCTAAGCAGAGTAAATTAATCCTATGGCCTCTGTTATGATTTACTTGGTCTGACAATATGCAAAATGGTACCTGCAGGGCTTAAAATCTATTAGGTAGATTCACATTTAGTCTGAAGAACTTCTTGCCAAGAAAGTTTATTCAATAATCATACAACTATGATACCGACATGATTAACTTAGGGATGGTAAGCATGCCTGCCAAGGAATGATCTCATTTGCTTGGAGCCACCTGGATCAAAGGTGTGGCATCCTGGATGATTCTAAATATTAGACATCTGTCTCATTAAGTTTCAGTCCATTGTAAAATTCTGCATCAGCATATCACAACACTGACAAAGTAA
Source organism: Gavialis gangeticus (assembly GCF_001723915.1). Lineage (NCBI taxonomy): Eukaryota > Metazoa > Chordata > Crocodylia > Gavialidae > Gavialis > Gavialis gangeticus. The sequence goes on from NW_017729029.1 coordinate 47,870,357, forward strand.
CTAATAAGTATCTGGAGTCATTTTGGTTCATTTAAGGTTATTCTTGTTTACATGGCTTTAAGAAACCATCTTTGAAACTTGTAGACATGCCAGAATGGAATGGCATGAGTTTAAGATGTTATGGATCACTTTCTAAGTTCTTGTTAAAAGTGGTTAGACATTTCTGATAAGACTAGTTGATGTGGCTTTGCACCCTGTGACTGCGCAGTTGTCTAGGCCATGTCTCAACAGTAAGATTGTCTGCCTAACTGTGAATGGGAGGGAGGGGTTCAGACAATTTCCCTTTCCACATACCTCAACAATGATTTCTTACAAGGGAAATACTTACTGGGCAAAGTTATTAAGCTTACAATTAGGTTCTTAAAATTAAACCACTAATAACAAGTTTAAAAGTTGCAGAACACACCCTGTTCCCTTTGGTTAAAATGGGATTTGGTGTTCAGCATTTTCAAGATGAGGCCACTTGTATTTCAGAGATGAGGCATTTATAGATGTGCTCTGGGAGGCATGGGTGGGGAGAGCTTTAAATTAGAACAGCTCTGAGAGCCACAGTAATTAAAAGCCCCTGAAGCATCACATGCACCAGCATCCCACGCTGAAAAATAGCAGCGGGGTGCTTTAAATTAAAGTGCAAATGAACTTTAGTTTAAAGCGCCTTACCACCACTTTTCAGCATGGGGATGCTGTAATTACCATGCTCCAGCAGACTTGATTGAATCTGCTCTGACACACTGTCATTGCACCATGTGAGAACAGCCTCTCTGCACATGTCTAGAAGCCCAAGGAGACTTAGGAGCCAAGTTTGACAGTCCTGGCTAGCGTGCGTTTACTTGCCTTCATTTGCCTTTTAAACACAGCAGCTTGAAAAAGATACAGCACAGGATTAGTCAGCTTAAGTACTATCACAGCCACAAGTGCTCTGTGGAACTGTTTGTCTATTAAGTTCCCAAAGCAAATTGGCTTTGTCTATTAAGAGGGTTGTCTCTTCCCCACTTCCCCCAAGAAAAGAGAAGTAGTGGCGTCTAACTCCTCAAGAGCTTTTGTTGAATAAAAACACTTATGATAATTCCTTCCATTTCTAGGGGAAAGTAAACAGGATGTTTCAGTATTAAACCTGGGCTAACTATTGAAGATTCAGGTTTACATAATTCTCCTGTTAGGAGTCTAAAGAAAACTGGAACTTATAGAATGATTTTAGCTACTTAATCCTAGCAGAAATTTCTTATGAAAAAAGCAAGCTGTAGAAATTACCTCCAGAGTGTCTGACCCCAGAAACTGCTAACTCTTGTGAGCTGCATCATAGCTTCTTGCTATTAAATTACTCTCCTATTTGGAATCATTCCTTCCACCATCTCAAAACTTGGATCTGTGGCTAAGTGATCAGCTCAAGTAGAAGTACCTGCCACCAGTGAATGTGTGAACCAGATAGACTATACAGATTGTTTACACCAAGGTATTCTAAGATCTTCTGCCAAGAGGTAAGTTAACAACAGGGAGGAGCAGCCATGATTGTCATAAAACTTTTGTCTGGATTACATGCACATGCCCATGACTGAACTGTGTATCAAGACAGAAATGGTGATGAGTTTAGTTTAACAGCAGTAAATATGACTTACTCCCACACTGTCAGCATTTATCTTTCTAATGCTGCCAATTTTGCAGCAGAAACAAGTACATTTTCAGTCTTTTTAAGTGAGAAGGGCAGAAGAAAATGACATTAGGAACCCAGTATGGTGCTACACCGTGGAACAACTGGGTCCAACCTGCCTTGAGATTCATCACTGTTACAACAAAAAACAAAACAAGTGCACAACACCAATTACAAGTAGAAAGAATACCCAGAAGGACTGACTACCCAAAGCATTGTGGAAAGAGAGCAGAGTCCAGATCCACAGAACACTTGATTTTAAATTCTTATTGCAAATGGCTGCTAGAACAAAAAGAGTGCTTACCTTTTCACCTTTGACACCACTACAGTCACATTTGGATGATGATGTACATCCATGGCAAGCCTTATGAGAAATAAAAGAAAAGTCAGAAGTTTTTCACACAAAATTAAATATCAGTTCTACACAATACATTAAGACTTACCTTTAAAATATATTTTTAAATCCCATACACTTATCTAGCATGTGTTCAGCTGGATGAGAGTTTTCAGGCAGACTAGTTTTAGGTGTTATGCCCAAGTCTGAATACCAATCTACAGTTGCCAAAGGAAAAAGAGTGGGTTTTTAATCTATTCTTAAAACACAGTTTTTACTAGCAAGTATAACATCATCAGGGATCCGAGTTTTCTGTTTGCCATGGAAAAATATGGCAAAACACAGATTTTCATCTAAAAGGAGAAAAGCTCAAGAAATGGCAAATGTCCCCTTGCAGGCTAGCAGTGTTCCAGACTGAAAGAAGCTCCATGTGCATGTTTCACATGCACACATGCATGTGGCAGCCAAAGAGCGTGGAGGAGAGTAGCTCCCGCAGTTCCTAGCAGGTAAGTCTATGGAAGTGAGTGGGGGGGGGGGACAGGCAATGCATCAGGTGGGCATGGGAGGGGGTATGTGTCCCCCAAGATTTCTGCGCCTATAGCGGGACAGGGAGCACAGGCAACACAGCAGGAGTGGGGGGCACATGTCCCCAGATTTCCACAGCAGGACACAGGGCTGCAGCAGGGCTGGCTCCTGCCCAAACTTGGTCCAGCCAGGCTACAGCCTGGAGCCCCATGCCCCACTGTGGATATAGAAATCTGGGGGGGTCCCCTCCTTCACCCCGATGCATCACTTGTGCCCTCCTGCCCTTCCCACACATCACTTATGTCCATACACTCCCCCTTCCCCACACATTGGGGGCTGGGGCTTGGGGGCAGGGCACCAACATAAATGGGGCTGCTTAGTGCCATAAAGCAGCAGTGGGGGCAACTGCAGCTGGACCTGTGTCCTTGCGAGTGAAGGGGGCAGGCAGAGCTCTGATTTTCTATGATAAAAAAAACCAAAATGAAATGCCAAAATATATAGGTATTTAGAATTTATTTTAATGATTGAAGTAGCGGTAGGCTTCCAAATTGCAAACTCTGGATTTTTAAAAACAGAGAAAACCAGGATCTCTGAGCATCATTTTTTCTGGCCAGAGTGGAGGAACCCTTAACCAGCCCACATTCCAAATCTGGGCAGAGCAGTTTTATAAGCTCCAACCGCTAGATGTCACTTTTTGCTCAGCATTTGCATAGTGCAGACTGAAACTTAACAGCACAGTATCAAAGTGTTAGTGGAAGGACCTATTACTTTCTCCCTCCCATAGCCCAGTTACTACCAGAACTATAAAAATCTAACATCCCAGTGGCCCACTATGTTCCCATCCTCAAGTGTGACAAAGCTACAAGTTGTCATTTTGTTTTAAGGAGAAGACAGACTGGCACAGTTCTCCAAAAAAACCTACAACATCCCAGACTCATCTGGGGATAAAATTCAAGTTTGACATCTCTTCTGCATCATAATTACTGAATTTCTACACCTTTTCCTTTTTCAACAATTCTGTGTGTTAAAACTCTAAAGAGATGACTGTAAAATAACTGGTGGGTTAAGAAGTTAAAGGAACCACACTTCTGGAGATAAACAGTTGAGATGTTGCATGTGTACCTATATAGTCAATAGTTGTCAAAAATTTCTGGTTAAATCATAAGTAATAGCATAAAATATTTACTTTGCACAGGATATTGGTGTTTGGCTAGTTGTCGAGAAAGTATTGTGCTATGGTGAAGAAAAGTACAGTCCACACTTTAAACTGAAATAAAAAAAGTCCTTGACTTTAAGAGGACATTTCATACAAAGCAAGTTTCAGTCAAGCAGGCAGACAGTCTGGAGTGTCAGATGCCGAATATGCCTACACCTGAACTCTATTCTCCCTTATCAAAGAAATGTGACCCATCACCTACCTGGCATTAGGAATGTCCTGGCTCTCAGCCTAAACAGATTACCAAGCATCAGATGCTTCATGTGCAGCCACACAAGTCTGGGATGGTGTTAATCATTTTGGAGTAAAAGGCAGAACAAATTTGATGCTTTGCTCACTCCACAGATTCCGGTACAGAGGCACTTCCATAAGTCACTGGGGCACCTCCATAATTAGTTCCTGGATTCGGTACGGTCTCTTAAAACTCCTCAATTAGTGGAAACTGACTATATGGGCACATTTCCAGCAATAAAATTGTCCCTACCTAGCCAATTTAGTATTTAAAGGGACAAGAATACTTTTCAAAAGTTAATTAAAAGTCAACAATAACAAATTAAGAAAAAGGGCTGCAAGATTTCAAAAACAGTTTTAAGGATTAGTTTTACTAACAAAACTTCACTTAAAAAGGATTAAGCTTAGTTATATATGGCATTGCCCCATAAACCCTAAAAAGGCCTAGAAACACCAAGTTATGGACTATCTCGTAACTGTGCTTCAGCCCCCATGCAGCACATTTCCCTTGACAATGAGACTTCACATCAGTGCAAGAAAGTTTCTGCTGCCTCCAACTGATGCAGAAATGTCTCTCACAGTATAATGTGAAACAGCAGCAAGTATTTGATGCTAAAACATGCAAGCAGGTTAAGTTTGCGTGTGGGAAGCCTGAAGTTGTACTTAAGGTTTTGCATTATAAATGTAAGATTTGTAATGATAGAATGGTTAGAGGAAGATCATACTTAACCCACCTCCGTTTCTTTCATAATTTGTCTGTAGTGTGTTCTGGAATTTTAAAGCAACAACTGCAGGGGACTGTGGGAGGAAGATGTGAAAGGACTGCCCTGTGACATACAGAGATAGGAATAGAAGGCATGTTTGAATATGGAAGGAAAATGGAATGGTGGGTAAAAAAGGTGAGGTGGAATCTGGCCCATCTCTCTGCATCCCCTTCTCCCTGCACTTTAGCAATAAGGCCATGGAAGGAAATTGCATGCTGCCAATATTAAGAAAGGCCCCAAATAATAATGCTTTCAGCACACAAAATATGCAGAATGGGCCCCAATTTGAAATCCAGTCAAGTCAAAGATAACCTTTTAGTTGAAGTTCATTTGGCTCTTAGTCAGATCCACTGTTTTACTGAGATATTTTTTGCTAACTGGCATCAAACCCAGTTCTTGCAAGATGCTGACACATTATTGCCAACACTAGCAGAAAGGTATTCATTAGTAGAAACAAGGATGCCAAAAAAACAAAAAAAAAAAACAAAAAACAAAAACAAAAAACACATCCTTCCCAGTATTATGAATTATAAGAAAGTATCTTTATTAAGATATAGTGCTAAAGTTTTCCTCAACGTGGACCCGAAAGGTGTTTCCATTCCTTATCCTGTTTCCAGGCCCAACAAAGGAACTCCTCCCTGGATTTTTTATTTTTTTTTTTGGATATTACTGTAAGTGTAGCTTCTAAATATAATAAAATAGGTTTTTAATGAAATACAAAAGGATTCTCCACTTGCAAATATAATTGTGCTTTTAAAGAAGCCTTAAGGCCAGAGGGATTCACGCATGCACTATGCCTACCCTACTCTGAATCCCTGTGCCTCCACACCTGCGCTTCAGTCCCCATGCCCCAGAAAATGTGCCTGCACCCATGTGTCCCAAATAGTGACTTGCCTCTGTGCCCATGTGTCCAGCTGCCTGCTCACCTGTCCACACCCGCAATGCCCACCTGTCCCTGCCTCTTCCTTTGTACTTGTCTGTATCCTTACTTCCAACCCCACACTCCCCCTGCTGTTCCCCCACATGGTGCTATCTGTCCTTGCCACAACACTGGTGCTCCCATCCTCCCTCATCTTTGTGACCCTGTGCACTGATTGTGCTCATGAATGCTCCTATGGCCCTGTATGTCCCTGGCTACCTCCACCTCCCCCAGTACCTCCACCTCCACACTGCCCCAGCCCCAGCCCCAAGCTCCCTTCTTCACACATGTTCACCTCTGCATCTCTGCCCACCTACCCCCCCTCCCCCGTGCTTACCTCTGCCCACACTTAAAATCTTCTGCCCTGGTACCCATATCCACCCCTGCCTACATGCCCCCCCACCCGCCTGCACCTTCAATACCCTCACACCTGTACCTCCCCCTCTTCCTCCTCCTATGATCTTACAACTCTCATCCACTAAGCCCCATATGCCCAACTCCCCTACCTCTACCTTGACCTGTACAATAGCCAACTAACCATAAATCAGACACTGAAAGTGGAATGAGACCTCTTCCATCTGTAAACTCAACTAGGTTCTTCTGGTAACATAAAAGGCGATTTCTACGTGGGAGAAGTACAAACAAGGACCTGTTGCATAATGTGTGGCATACACACAGAGTTTACCAAGTTTACCAGGCACTAGTCAGAGCCTGAGCATTCTGATATTGGCAGTTTAAAAAGCAGCATGTTACAATAACACACTAAACCTCTTCCTCCCTCAAGTCCTATGCCAAGCCTAACCATACCTAGAATCTCTTGTACGCAAGGACAATTAAGTTCTCCAAACAAACTTCAGGACCAGAGTATCACAAAACCAGTCTGCTCTCTCAACATCACCTTTAAGTTTTCCAAGGCACAGGAAACAACATCAACATGGCAGACTCCCGTGCATGGCTGTTGCCTCAACCTTCTGTAATCAAGATGCTGCACCCAAGATGCTGACTTCATAGTTTCACAGTTGGTAGGGTCGGAAGGGACCTGAGCAGATCACCAAGTCCAACCCCCTGCCATGAGCAAGAAAGAATACTGGGGTCAAATGACACCGGCTAGGTGATTATCTAGCCTCCTTTCGAAGACCCCCACGGCAGGAGACAGGA
>NW_017729029.1:47882151-47885283 GCF_001723915.1 Gavialis gangeticus
CAGTACCTCCACCTCCACACTGCCCCAGCCCCAGCCCCAAGCTCCCTTCTTCACACATGTTCACCTCTGCATCTCTGCCCACCTACCCCCCCTCCCCCGTGCTTACCTCTGCCCACACTTAAAATCTTCTGCCCTGGTACCCATATCCACCCCTGCCTACATGCCCCCCCACCCGCCTGCACCTTCAATACCCTCACACCTGTACCTCCCCCTCTTCCTCCTCCTATGATCTTACAACTCTCATCCACTAAGCCCCATATGCCCAACTCCCCTACCTCTACCTTGACCTGTACAATAGCCAACTAACCATAAATCAGACACTGAAAGTGGAATGAGACCTCTTCCATCTGTAAACTCAACTAGGTTCTTCTGGTAACATAAAAGGCGATTTCTACGTGGGAGAAGTACAAACAAGGACCTGTTGCATAATGTGTGGCATACACACAGAGTTTACCAAGTTTACCAGGCACTAGTCAGAGCCTGAGCATTCTGATATTGGCAGTTTAAAAAGCAGCATGTTACAATAACACACTAAACCTCTTCCTCCCTCAAGTCCTATGCCAAGCCTAACCATACCTAGAATCTCTTGTACGCAAGGACAATTAAGTTCTCCAAACAAACTTCAGGACCAGAGTATCACAAAACCAGTCTGCTCTCTCAACATCACCTTTAAGTTTTCCAAGGCACAGGAAACAACATCAACATGGCAGACTCCCGTGCATGGCTGTTGCCTCAACCTTCTGTAATCAAGATGCTGCACCCAAGATGCTGACTTCATAGTTTCACAGTTGGTAGGGTCGGAAGGGACCTGAGCAGATCACCAAGTCCAACCCCCTGCCATGAGCAAGAAAGAATACTGGGGTCAAATGACACCGGCTAGGTGATTATCTAGCCTCCTTTCGAAGACCCCCACGGCAGGAGACAGGACCACTTCCCTTGGAAGTTAGTTCCAGATCCTAGCTGCCCTGACAGTGAAGTAGTGCCTCCTGATATCTAGCCTGAATCTACTATCGGTCAACTTATGGCCATTATTCCTTGTTACTCCTGGTAGTGCTCAGGGGAACAGGGACTCTCCCATAGCCTGCTGGTCCCCCTTTGCCAGTTTGTAGACGGCCACCAGATCCCCTCTCAGCCTTCTTTTGTGGAGGCTGAACAGGTTCAGGTCCCATAGCCTCTGCTCACAGGGCCTGCCTTGCTGCTCCCTGATCATGCAAGTGGCCCTCCTCCGGGTGCTCTCGATGCCGTCCACATCCCTCCTGAAGTGCGGTACCCAGAACTGGACACAGTACTCCAACTGCGGTCTGACCAATGTCGCATAGAGGGGGAAGATCACCTCCTTGGACCTGCTCGTAATGCATCTGTGGATGAATGGCAAGGTGCAGTTAGCCCTCCTGATCATGTCCCCACATTGGCGGCCCATGTTCCTCTTGGAATCAATAATGACACAAAGATCCTTTTCTGCCTCTGTGCTGATTAGAAGGGAGTTCCCCAGCCTGTAGGTATGCTGCTGGTTCTTCCTCCCCAGGTGCAGTACCTTGCACTTGTCAGGATTGAATCCCATCCTGTTCTCATCCGCCCACCCCTGTAACCTGTCTAGATCTAGTTGCAGCTTGTCCCTCTCCTCCAGCGTGCCCACTTCTTCCCACATTTTAGTGTCATCCGCGAATCTGAACAAGGTGCTTATCACCCCTTTGTCCAAGTCGCTGATGAAGATGTTGAACAGTGCAGACCCGAGGACTGAGCCCCAGGGGACCCCACTGCCCACATCCCTCTAGGTCGAAAAAGACCCATCTACCACCACTCTCTGGGTGGGGCCCTCCAGCCAATTTGCAACCCATCTCACTGTGTAGGCATCGATGCCACAGTCGTCTAATTTCTTAATGAGAATAGGGTGAGAGACAGTGTCAAAGGCCTTCCTAAAGTCCAGAAAGACTATGCCCACCGCGACACCTGCGTCCAAGGGTTTTGTGACCTGGTCGTAGAAGGCCACCAGGTTGGTTTGACAGGACGTGCCTTGAATGAACCCATGTTGATTGCCCCTAAGCATGATCCCCCCTGCTGGTCCCTTGCAGATGTACTCCTGGATTATTTTCTCAAAGAGCTTCCCCAGGAAGCTAACGGGCTTGTAGTTTCCTGGGTCCTCCTTCCTCCCTTTTTTGAAAATGGGGACCACATTGGCCCTTTTCCAGTCCTCTGGCACCTCGCCACAGCACCACAAGTGCTTGTAAAGCTGTGCCAGGGGTCCCGCAATAATCTCTTCTAATTCCCCTCAGCACTCTAGGGTGGAGTTCATTAGGACCTGCTGACTTGAATACTAGACTTACAGCATCACTGTTAGTGAGAAATAGTTCAACAGGAAGCACTGGATTCTTTCAGGCCTGGAGAATGAACTTAAGATTTTTACAATTGATGAAACCAAAACTAAGAAAAATCTGGGCAAATGCTGCTTACAAGTTATGTGGCGAATCTGCAGCATAACCAAGAAAATAATGAAAGGATTTTAGTTCTTTACTTTAGAAGTGACCTGCAGCCACATATACCACTGCAAGTGCTGGGAAATTCAAATGTGAAGTTTTGGGGGTCTGAGGACAGTACAGAAACCAAAAACCGGAGAATATGCAGATTTAAGCCAGCAGCAAGAACATTAAGTAAACACATATATGCTGCTTTTCTAAATGCCTTCCAAGTAGCTATTTGGGGTGTTTACAAATGGCATTATTTGGGAAAAAGCAGAAAAAGGTAATTTAGACAGTCTGTACTTACATAAAAGGCAGAATATTTAATTCATATACTACAGAGCACAGATATGTACTTGAGAAAGCTTTGTGTTTCTGTGTTTGCTGTTTTCACCAGAGGACCAAGTAAGGCTATTAGGGGTTGGAGGAAGCCTCATAGGGACTCCACAGTAGCGTAGGGACCCTGGCGCCAGAGACAGCGCTGCATTTGGGGTGCATTGGCCCCAGCCCCAGAGCAGGGGGGGGCAGCAAGAAGCCCCAAGGAGGTAAGGAAGAGGGCCAAGTCACAACAGGGCCCAGGTCAAAAACTACATCAGTATCATCTGTGAGGCTTGGGCTGTGGTGTAGGGGTGGAAAAGGAGCCGCAGATAGTGCCCCCTGGCACCGGGGCGCATAA
>NW_017729029.1:47890283-47898174 GCF_001723915.1 Gavialis gangeticus
CCATCTGCGAGGCTTGAGCTGTGGTGTAGGGAAGGAAAAGGGGCTATAGATAGCGCCCTCTGGCACGGGGCGCATAAAGTGGGCAGCCTCCCGCTAATTACATCAATTACTTAATCAATTAAGATCAAGGCATGGCAGGCAAGTAAGCAGGCAGTTGGCCCACAACAGGAGGGCGGAGTCACCAATAGAAAGGCTCCAGTAGAGAGATTCCTGTCGCACCATCCCAAGGAAAAATCTATGGATTCAAGAGTCACTCATTCCCATTTTAAGAAGAGCAATGTTTTAATCAGCATAATAATCTAGGCTGTGCACTAACAATATGTATTTTGGGCCCAATCCAAAAACTCATTAAACAACACACATGGACCAGAATTACAGTGGCTAAGGGTCAAGCAGCAACCAAGAACTGAAAGTTTGTAATCACCATACCTGCATCTATTACCATCTTCAGAAAATGAAAAAGCCACTAAGCTTTAACATAAATGTACACCTTAATATGCATATATCCAATTTTTAAATAAGATTTTTAAATAATTTTCAATCCTTTGCATTAAAACATTTTTTCCCTGTTACTTGTATTTAAGTATGACAAAAAAAGGATCAGAAATTCACTGGAAGACTTACCCTCTGATTGAGAGTTCTTCAAATTAAATAGCCAGAAAAAAAAAAAAGATTACAGGAACACTGCAAAATTTTAAGTCGTAACACATGGTACATGAGGGGGAGGAGTTGAAAGCAGGCCACAAGACTCTATAGGCTTTCTTTCCCCATATGTGCCTTTGAATCACAGTAGTGTATCCCTTCAATGTTTACAAAAAGCTTTATTCCTGGGGCTCTTCCTAATCCTCTCACTAACATCCACTCAAACACATCTGATTAAGGGGTTTTGTTTGTTTGTGCCTCCCTCCCCTCTTCCAAGGGCTCCACTCAGTCTTCATTCATTAAACTGGTTCTGTGACATTAGTTCCTATCTGAAGGATTCAAAAGCAATTTCTTCTCCCACTCCCCTTCTCATTTACAGAAAAGCTTTTAAGGGCATCTGTAGGGACACACACATTCATTCCATCTCAATTCGCTTAGTTCTATTACTCATGCCCACCTAAAACACTAATACTCTCTAGGATTTTAGATTACAAAAAGGTAAAAGAATCATTTTCTGAAGGCATAAATGCTTACTAGTCATTTCACTACCTGTAACAGACTTAGGAAAACATCTCCCTAGAGTGACAATGCACTGGTGCGCTCATCTTAGAACAGCCTCAGCTTTAGAAGGGGAATGTCTCAGTGCTGGCTACGAAAAGCCATGAATGCATGGAACAGTGTCTCTTGCACAACAATGTAAGACAGTGGCTGGGGCAAGACTGGATTGTGATAACAAGCCTGCCACAAAGAATATCAAACTCCACTAATGGCTTGCAACTCACTAGGTGTAAGAGAGCTGCTTGCAGTACCCAGACCCATGCCAGAAAATAATAAGAGCGACGATTAAAATTGTTGGCAGAGACCTAGCTTACTCGGCAGGGGCAGGGGCAGGGGCAGGGGCAGGGACTGCCTAGGTGGGGCAAAGGACAGACCAGGCAGCTCATCCAGGGGGTGCAGGGAGGGGGAAGGCAGCTCCCCCTGCTGCGTGGACCCCTGGGGGAGGCATGGGGGGCACATGCCTCCCAGATCTGTGTGCAGGGCAAAGGCGGGCTACCGCTGAGCACTTGAGGCCTGTACCAGGCTCCTTCCGGTGGCTGCACTCGAGCCAAACAGGGCAGGTAGCAGCAGCACTGGGAGGGAGACTATGGGGGGTAGCCACCGCAGCCCCCCGCCCAACACCACCACTGCCCACCCCACCTGCCAGTGGGAAGTGTCTGATGCAGCCTCTGGCCCCAAGTGCACAGGAACAGCCTGCTCCACACACAAATACTTGGGCAGGGGGAGACATCCCCTCTCCGGACAAGCCGCCAGCTCTGTCCTGCACCACCCCGGCTGGGTAGCATGTGCCCCTGCCCCAATCCCACTCCCTCCCTCACTGAGGAGGCCTCAATCTGCCCCCACCTCCATGCTTCTTTTCTCCCTCATGCCCCTTCCCCCACCCCAGAGACTTACCGGCCAAACGCTCCTCTCTAAGCTTCCAGGCTACATTCCTGGCTGTGTGCATGCTGCAGCTGTACATATGCACACGGCATTTATCAGCAACATTATCAGCCACATCAGCCAAAAAAAGCCAACTGCCGATAACATCAATTTTCTTTTTATTGGTGCCAATACGACATGGACCAATGTACTGGTGGCACCTCTAGAAAACAGACCACCATTGGCGCAAGCTATTGCCAATTTGCCCCACTGATAAACAAATACCCAAAGACAGGTCCAGTAACCAATGGCTCTTGGTACCCTGTTTGACCATGCAAGGCCCATCACATTAATTGCCAAGCTAGTCAGAGGTTACGAGAAACACAAGTCTTCACACCTAGACAAATTCAAAGACAGGAGCCAGGCAACGTAACTGTAACAGGATGGTCACCCTTTTTCTCCCTGTTTTGTTTGGACTTTTAAAATTAGTCAACCATCAAGCAGAAATCCGTTGAAGCTATACAATTAAACAGTATAAAGCAAAACAGAACTGCCAGTAAGGTGTGCATCCCAGGAAAGATCAAGAAGCCATGCTGCATCCAGCTTAACCAGCAAAGGATCCTGCTGGGTGAAGGCTGTAAGACTATACCAGCTTCCCTGCCTGAACTGGTGAGAAAACACTGCTGCAGCTAAATATGTACTAGAACTTCTGTAATAGCTCATTTTATATTGGGAAAGGGTATTTTCCTGTCATTTAGTTTTATAGTTTGGTGGTAGTTAAAGCAAGCCTTTCTGCTATTCATCAGCTGAGTGTTGTGTCAATTCTTAAAGCATTAGGTTTAAAAAATCTGCTTTGTTAATGCAACATCAGGTGGATAGATTGGGACAAGTCTTGAGAATTTTGTAGTTTTACAAAGTCCAGAAGTAGGCATTTACACAGGTTTTACATGTAGTATTAAGTGTTTTAAATTGAAAAAGCTTTCCTTCTGCAGTATTTGCAAGTATTAAGTCCTGAAGCTTTTAAAGACCATTATAATTCAGTAAACTAAAAGGAACCATTTTGCTTAGGCCAGAGGTGTCAAACTCATCCAGCCTCATAGGCCAAACCAGGACCACACCCTGTGTAGCTCCCATGGTGCTGGGTCCCACCCACATTCTGTAGACACCCTGCACTGTGCACATGGCTGATCCAGCCCCACACATCATGTGCAGCATACACTGGCCCAGAGCTTGGGCTGCATGTGATGCTCCAGACAGACTCCTGGTGCCAGATCCAGCCTGCATGCCGCATGTAGTGTGCAGGGCATAAGATCGGTCCAACAACCAACAGGCTGTATCAGATTGCTCCACAGGCCAAATGTTTGACACTCCTGGCTTAAACAATAAAAAGATCCCTTAAAGCATTCAATAAAGTTGTTCTCCCACCAAAATCTACAAAGCATAGCAAAAGGTATAAGTAATGTCAAACAGATACAAATCTGAATAATACTTCACACAATGGAAGTTTCACCAGGAGTGGGAGTCTCATTGCTTCATATGCCTTCCCAAGGAAAGCCTAGTACCTCTGTACCCCTAGCATTTTTCAAATGACCTTGCCATTCCTTCCAAATATAGGTAGTAAGTGTTTTGGGGGTTCAGAAACTGCCTACACATGTAACTAGGAGTGGTAAATCTCATCAAAGAAATAAGCAAAATACAGAAGCTACTTCTCCCTTGCTTCCTTTATACTGGAGACGAGGTAGTTGCAACTTATATAATCATTTTTCCAGCACACCTTCTGACCATTTTAAATCTGATGCTGACCTTGATTTATCAATTGCAAAATTCAGGCCAAGCAGCATAAACCAACACAATTCTGTAATCCAAGCACAATGAATTTGGATCCATTTACTTAGCAGTTTTTACATTTTAGAGCGCTTTATAGATATCTTGTTTATTACACACAAGTGCATTATGGCCTCATATTTCTCCCTTTAATGTTAATTTTCATCATCTCCAAGAAAAGAAAACACAAAATGATCTCACACGAAGTATGACACAGGCAATAAGTTACTTTCTCTCAAAACTTCTCACCTTTTACCAGTTGCTGTTATATACCAAAGTATCTCATTAACTCTTAAAATACAAAATACATATTGTTTGGGGAGGTTTTTGAGTAAATTATCTTATTTTAAGCAGCTAAACTACTTGACAGAGACGCTATTACACCTTGAAGCACCATTTTTCTTTGAAGCTTGTACAATGCCAGATCTGTTCAGACATGCCAGGGATAGGTTTCACAACACAAGCAGCCATGGTTCTGCCTCACATCCTCTCAATTCAGAGATGCAGTACTGAGATATGTTTAGAAAATCCTGGGACAGGTTGAGTGTTTGATGCAGTTTTGCTATTAAAAACAAAACATGCACAAAAAAAGCTCTGAAGGGTTTGAGAGGCAATGGTTTTAGGCATGTTGATATCAACACTTGTTAAATAGTTTGTCACTCCTAGTTGTTTCAGATTGCCAGCTGTGACATGAAACTTAACCATAAATACCACTAAACTGTGCTGCTACAAACCAGATGTAATTTTAAGCTTTTCTAGTGTGCGTGCATGCATATACTGAGATTCATTTACAAGTCAACCCAATTCAAGGTTCCTAGATCAGTGGTTCTCAGCCTTTTTTGTACCAGGGCCCATTTGTAAACATTGATGGCCAGTCCTGACCCAGTGCCCTTCAATCCTGACTGCCTGCCCCCTACCCCTAGGCCCCAGCCCCCACAGTGTGTGAGGCAGGGTATGTGTGTGGGGCGCGCACATCCACTACAACCCCTTGCAGGCAGGAACTTTGCCAGCCTGCAAGGGAAAAGCCATGGTTTCACAAGATTTTCTCCTTTAAAGGAGAATCCATTTTTGAAGTTTGTTTGTGACCTTTTCATATGCAGTATTCTTGCAACCCACATTTGGGTTGTGACCCACAGGTTGAGAAATGCTGTCCTAGAGGATTAATATAATTTGGTTAAAACATGCAACCAGTGCATTAGTTTGTTTTTTCCCTTAATTTCCAACCGTCTCCAACTATAGTCCTATAGTCTGCATATAGGTACTAAGACAACACACGTCACATTAGTTCGAGGCAGCTGCAGGCAATTCCCTCTTTGTACTGCCCAGCCCAATGATACTACTAAGAGCAACACAGGTTTGTTTCATGATCAATATACAGTAGGTGACCTAAATAGCAAGTTATCTTGGTTGGGTTTTCAGCTTTGTAGATATTGACAGACAAGTCTTACAAATCTTACAGACCTTGTCAGTCAATAACCTACAGTACAGTAAGCCACTAGTATGCTCAGACATAGGAAGAAGCTTCTAGACTCCAATGTTTTCTACAAGCAATTCAAACCCTTAAAAACTTCCACAAAAATCTAAAAAGAAGAAACTTCAAGATTAGTTTTAGCTGTACTTCTTTCTCTAGTCCTTGTGTCAGCTATTTAAATAAAATATGAATGCATATGCAATCTCTTTACCAGCAATAGCAGTTATGCTATGAGGACTTTTTACTTGTTCTGAAAAAACACTGATTTCTTGAAGTGAGCTAGTTTCAGTTCATCAGTCTTTCACTATTTGCATTGTTCTGTGGCCTTTGAACACAGATATGTTCAAGGCCCCCAAACACAACTAAGACACCACACGGCAACTTTACCAATAAGAAGCTGCATTAACCAAAATGTACTTGAACTCTACAACCCAGCATCCTGCAAACTAAAGGAATAGGGATTAAGCAAGTGCCCAGGACTACCAGTTCAGGTAAACATCTGTGCTGTAAGGTAAAACACTGAGTTGCACATGGTATGTGCCGGTAGCTGACATACAGTAACTTGCTTTGCTTTTCAGGAAATCTCAGTTTTATTTGAACTTTGCAAACAAGGCTCTAATCACTAACCTCTTGAGGTTTCTTGATTTCTTCCAGATGCAAGTAAGTAGTATTATCTGGTATTCATTATATGCTTGAAGATTTATTAGCCATTTAGGACTTTTTGCAAAGCATAGGTGTTAGGGGTTTTCACTTTTAGTAACCATATCCAAATGTAATGAAAACCACTCTGAAAATAGTAGCTCTTAGTTTCTTTCATTTTTTTGAAAAATAACAGAGCAATTCCATTACAAAACTCAGAAAGACCGCAACATGGCAGAATGTTTTTAAACACAAGGGATTTCTATTTGAAATCTCTGGATTTATCTTGTGAATCATGTTTGCACACCTAACAGTGCTAATATTGTGGAATCCCATGGTGCCTTTGAAACTCAGGGAACCTGAGGGTTGCATGGCACAGTTGAGAATCACTGCCCTTGCTACTGTTCAGCTTTTTTTCTGGAGATTGCTGATGCTCAAAACTATCATTCAACAAAAGCAACTAGTCAGGATACAAATATGGCATCGTCTTCTTTGGACCAGCCACTCTACTGCATCCTGCCCCAGTCACTGTTGTGTAGTATGCAAGTTTGGGGCACAGCTAAGATATGCATGGAAATGACTCCACAATGCTGTGAAGGAAAGAGATAACATTTAGACTGCAGTATTTACAACACCTTGATCAGCAGCATTTGGAATGCCAGTTAGGAAACCAACTCAAGTACGGGCAACACTTGCTTAACACTGTTTTGCTTAGCGCTATTTTCTCCATAACACTCATTTTAAATTGATACTTGATTTCACTTAGCGCTCAGCAAGTTTCGTTATAACGCTCGCTGTTGCCATCTCGGGTCATCAAATACTTTTGATTTCACTTAACGCTCCTTCTGCTTCACACTTGGTTTTTCAGGAACCAATTAAGAGTGCTAAGCAGGGATTGCCTGTATACAAATCTCTGCACAAATCCTAATGGAGGTTCTGAACCAAACTCTGCCTCCTTACCCCAGGATATGGAGAGTGTAAATTAAGGCAGCCTTTGGTTTATGATGTTTAATCTTGCTATGCTCAGGAATAGTTCTGAAGATTAGCACTTTCACTGTTCTCAGCAACAAAATGCTATATTGACTCGCATTTCCTGCTTGTGAGCACGCTGTTCAGAGGGTGCATTTTTTGGACTATTCAAATAAAGGAATTGATTATTTAGCTGGGATTCATGTTCCCAGTACTCTGAGCACAGATTATCTTCACATGCAACATAAAATTAGAATGTAGAATTTTAAACTTCTTTTGAACATAATAGACTTGACTTTCAGGTTTTCAAATCAGATGCTAAATTCAGCAATTACATACTGTATTATAATGTCATCCTTGGGGTGGAAGCCATATTACTGTAGTAAGTAAATGTAAAAACATACGACCGTCTATATAATATAGAGGTGCACAGATACATTGGTCTATATCATATCGGCACTGATAAAAGGAAAATTGACGTTGGCAATCAGCTTTTTTTGGCCGACATGGCCAATAACATCCAAGAATGCAGCCCAGCAGCTTGGAGAGTAGCATCCAGCTAGAAAGTCTATGGGAGGGGAGGGGCATTGGGATTCAGATAGAGGACCCTGCGGGGAGGAGGGAGTGTGGTAGGGGCAGGTGCTGCACAACTGGGACAGGAAAGGGTACGGGACAGACCTATGGCTCTTCCAAAGGTGTGCATGTGTGTGGCGGGGTGGCTCCCACCGCTGTGCACACCCCCAGGGGAGGCATGGTGGGGGCACCTGCCCCCCAGATTTGTGCACAGGGCGAAGGCAGGCTGCTGCTGCTGTGTACTTGGGGCTGTGCCAGCCTCTTCCTGGTCCAGGGGCACGGCCTGGGCTGCGCTCAGGTCAGACAGGGGCAAGATGGACGGTGGTGGCAGTGGCTATGGCAAATGTTGGGGAG
>NW_017729029.1:47903174-47903760 GCF_001723915.1 Gavialis gangeticus
TGGCTTTGTTCTCCACTAACGAGCACCAGCTGAACTCCTAAGCTGCATGTACTCAGAAAATATGAGCATGGTGTAGCACCCACCCAATTATTGCTCCCTGCCTTAACAAAATTCTGGGTCAGCCCACCACCACCCAGCCTTGGTTTGGCTACTGTGTCACAATAGTAAAAGTCCAGGTCTTGTAAGCTCCTGTTGTCCCCTTGGGTGGCGTAGTGAGAAACTGCATGCACTCAGAGGAAATATTGTGCGTGCTGTGCAGTGCCCCTAAATTACTTGTCACTTCTGTACCCTGTAGTACCCCCCCGCAACACACACTCTAGAGGTGGGAATGTCCTCTTTCATTAGTGTAAGCCTGGTTTTTCTTTGGTTTGGCTTACCTCCCTGTCCCAGCCCCACTCCTTCCCTCACTGTGGGGGCCTTGATGGCCCATGAGGCCCCTAAAAAAATGTAAAAAATTAGTATTTCTCTGCCCTTGGTTCCTGTCAAAAAAATGACAGGAAACAAGGGCAGTAGACCCAAGGGAAGCCCGGTGGGCTTCCACAACAGCAGGGCCCACCCAGCCCTGCCCCCCAGCCAGAAGCCCCAG
>NW_017729029.1:47903822-47904455 GCF_001723915.1 Gavialis gangeticus
AAAGAGACAGGCTGAGGGTGTGGTCCCCTGTGTGCTGGGCCCACCCTAATTGAATGGTCACAGCACAGAGATTTAAATCACAGTGTCACAGGGCAGAGAGTTTTGGGGAGAAACCAAGGTGGCTTTCTGCCACACAGCCCACATGGGGCTGCCTGTGCCTGCTCTGGACAGCCCCATGCAGGCTGCGAGCACCTGCAGCATGGGGCACGGGTTGTGGGGTGGGGGAGGGGCCACTTCCCCCCGCCCTCAGCTTTTCCCTGGGCTCCTTCCCTGCGTGGCAGGTTACAAGCTGATGCTGAACGTGGGGAAGTGGCCCCATGGCCAGTGTCCCATGCTGCAGCCACCTGCAGCCTACTTGGGGCTGCTCCAGAAAGCCCCGCATGGGTTGCGAGCAGCTGCAGCAGGAAGCGCCAGCCATCGGGCAGGCAAGGGGTCACTTTTCCCCATGCTCAGCACCATCTCCTTCCCTACTGGCGAGCAGGGAGTCGGGGCTGAGTGCTGCCCCCAACCTGTACCATGGGGCTGGGGGGCACTGGGAGTGAGCAGGTGTGGGAGCCAGTGGGAGCACAGGGCCTGCACCAGTGTCCCGGGGCCACAGCCAGCGGGGCCCAGAGCAGGGTGGCAGGAGTGCGC
>NW_017729029.1:47909455-47911037 GCF_001723915.1 Gavialis gangeticus
GGGCAACACTTGCTTAACACTGTTTTGCTTAGCGCTATTTTCTCCATAACACTCATTTTAAATTGATACTTGATTTCACTTAGCGCTCAGCAAGTTTCGTTATAACGCTCGCTGTTGCCATCTCGGGTCATCAAATACTTTTGATTTCACTTAACGCTCCTTCTGCTTCACACTTGGTTTTTCAGGAACCAATTAAGAGTGCTAAGCAGGGATTGCCTGTATACAAATCTCTGCACAAATCCTAATGGAGGTTCTGAACCAAACTCTGCCTCCTTACCCCAGGATATGGAGAGTGTAAATTAAGGCAGCCTTTGGTTTATGATGTTTAATCTTGCTATGCTCAGGAATAGTTCTGAAGATTAGCACTTTCACTGTTCTCAGCAACAAAATGCTATATTGACTCGCATTTCCTGCTTGTGAGCACGCTGTTCAGAGGGTGCATTTTTTGGACTATTCAAATAAAGGAATTGATTATTTAGCTGGGATTCATGTTCCCAGTACTCTGAGCACAGATTATCTTCACATGCAACATAAAATTAGAATGTAGAATTTTAAACTTCTTTTGAACATAATAGACTTGACTTTCAGGTTTTCAAATCAGATGCTAAATTCAGCAATTACATACTGTATTATAATGTCATCCTTGGGGTGGAAGCCATATTACTGTAGTAAGTAAATGTAAAAACATACGACCGTCTATATAATATAGAGGTGCACAGATACATTGGTCTATATCATATCGGCACTGATAAAAGGAAAATTGACGTTGGCAATCAGCTTTTTTTGGCCGACATGGCCAATAACATCCAAGAATGCAGCCCAGCAGCTTGGAGAGTAGCATCCAGCTAGAAAGTCTATGGGAGGGGAGGGGCATTGGGATTCAGATAGAGGACCCTGCGGGGAGGAGGGAGTGTGGTAGGGGCAGGTGCTGCACAACTGGGACAGGAAAGGGTACGGGACAGACCTATGGCTCTTCCAAAGGTGTGCATGTGTGTGGCGGGGTGGCTCCCACCGCTGTGCACACCCCCAGGGGAGGCATGGTGGGGGCACCTGCCCCCCAGATTTGTGCACAGGGCGAAGGCAGGCTGCTGCTGCTGTGTACTTGGGGCTGTGCCAGCCTCTTCCTGGTCCAGGGGCACGGCCTGGGCTGCGCTCAGGTCAGACAGGGGCAAGATGGACGGTGGTGGCAGTGGCTATGGCAAATGTTGGGGAGGCTGTAGCCCCTGCCATTCCAGTGGCACCGCCGCCTGCCCTGCCCAGCCTATGTACAGCCCAGGCCCAGCCCCAGCCCCAGCCCCAGCCCCCCAGTTGGGAAGAGGCTGGGGCAGTCTCTGACCCCAAGCGCACAGCTGCAGCCCACAGCTGCAGCCCACCCATAGCCTGTGCACAGATCCAAGGGGCACATCCCCCATGCCTCTCCTGGGGATGTGCATGGCAGAGGAAGTTATGACCCCTCTCCCCCCCACCCCAGATGGGCCACAGCTTTGTCCTGTGCCCTGCCCATGCAAAGCCTACCTCTGCACCACTGTCCCAGCCCCACTCCTTCCCTCACTGTGGGGGCCTTGATGGCCCATGAGGCCCC
>NW_017729029.1:47916037-47921364 GCF_001723915.1 Gavialis gangeticus
GGGAGCCAGTGGGAGCACAGGGCCTGCACCAGTGTCCCGGGGCCACAGCCAGCGGGGCCCAGAGCAGGGTGGCAGGAGTGCGCGGTCCCAGCTGGCAGGGGCTCTATGGAGCCAGGCCAGCTCCCCCCTCCCTGCTGGTGCAGCCCAGCCAGGCTCCACAGACCCTTGCCAGCCTGTGCCCTGCTTTGGGCCCCACCAGCGCTGGCCCTGGGACATTGGTCCCAAGACATAGGGACATTGGTCCCAAGATGGTGACCAGGGGGCAGGGCACCTGTCAAGGGGTGGGGCACCTGTCACGGGGCAGGGCTACCCATGCAGCCCTTGACAGCCTAACAAAACTGGGTAAGTGGCCCTCCGCCCAAAATAATTGCCCGCCCCTGCTTAATATAATAGCTATATGATTTTTGACCAGCTTTATAAATAAATTACCAATTGACAGGGACCTGGATTTCCCTTTGCCACAGAAAAACACATATTTTCTCCTTTACAGGAGAAAAATCATAGCAGAGTTCCAGTCTGCAAAGGGTTGCTTGGGAGTGGGGGGGGAACAGGATGCAGGGGGCACCAGGTGCATGTGTGCACCTACATGTGCACATGGCGGCCAGGCAGGGTGGTTACCTGCAGCTCCAACGGCTCCCTCCAGGTAAATCTATGGGGGCAGGGAGAGACAGGGCAGCATATGGGGATGTAGAAGCACAGGCAATGCATCGGTGGGGTGGATCATGTGCCCCACCAGATTTCTGCAATGGCAGCGGGGCGCAAGGCTGGACCAGCTCCAGGCAAGAGTTGCCTCCATGGCCCAGCAGTTGGGACCTGGCATGGAAGGGAAAGTCGCATTGCCATAGCCACCAAGGTGAGGCACCTCCTGCCTGACTGGCAATGGTGGTGGACACAACTCTGCACCACTGCCACTCGAACCCTTGGCAGCCATGGCAGAGCTATGCTCCTTCCTGCACCAGGTCCTACCTGCTGGGCTGTGGAGGCAGCTCCTGTCCAGAGATGGTCTGGCCTGGCTACAGCTCCGCACCCCGGTGTGGTTGCAAAAATCTGGGGGAGCATGTGCTCCTCTCCCTTTCTCCACACAGCCACCCCCTTCCTCACACACTGGGGGGATAGGGGGTAGTGTTTTTCTTTTCCTGTTTTTCTTTGTTTTAAACTTTTCCTCTTGCTCTTCTAGTAATGATTGCATTCAGTTTTTTGTGCTCCTGTCTCTACCTGTAGTCAGCCAGCCTTCTCTACAGTCACCAACTGGATGACACCAAACATTGTGCTACCTCAACTGAATTTCCCCACGGTGTACTCTTTGTTTCTTAGCTGTCTTTCTTGATGGGTCAAAAAGATTATCTTTCCTTCAAGGGTGCCTTTACCTGAAAATGGTAATTAACTAGGTGCAGACTCTGCAAGTAGTAATCCATTTGCAGCATCCAGCCCACATATCAAAAGACTTACTAAAAAACCCAAAACCTAAACGAAACAAAGATCTCTTAAGACGACAGAAAAGCAAATTAAAATAGGATATTCTCTGTATAACAGATATAGCCTGAAACCTGCAGGTGTAAAACTAAGTGCAAGGAATGTGTGCCTTGTAACTCATGCTCTCAGGAAAAGGATTTCCCTTGGCAGTCTGTTTTAGTAAGCTCAGCCAAATGTATGTTATTTAGAGCTGAAAATATAAATTAAAAAAAAAATATTTTATGAAAAACATGCAAGTTTCTCTTCTGAATCTTTGGGGAAAAGAAGAATAATAGGATCTGCATCTTGCTAGATTTTAATTCAAACAACAAATGAGTTAATTATGAGAATTCTAGATGGATTAATTAGATCAGGTACCAGCTGTGTTTCTATAGTAACAAGCACATGGGAACAGAACATAGTTGCAACTAATGTTCTTCTTTGCATCCAATTAGTTTGCATTTATCTTAAGAAAGGTAGAGAGCTGATGATGCTTTCTTAATGGTTAAATTACTAGCTAGCCCTCCTATCACTCTGAATTCCCTCAATACCCCTGCATTTAAAAGGGACGAGCATTTTGTAAGTTATTGCCAGGTCTCTGCCCTCTGTTCACTCTGCAACACAGCAGGAAAAAAAGTTCACTACTTATGCAGGACTTTGCATCCTGAAAATTAAGTAATGTCAGCAGAGCACCTAGTGTTTCTTTAACATTTTATGTCAGTGTATGTACTTACCCTCCACTAGGGGGACATATTGAGATTTATACACCTATTACCATAGCAATAAAGCCCATGTCTCGGCTTTAAAAATGTGACAAGAATCCAAAAAAATGTAAATGTTACAAATACAATTAATTCAAAATGCTCAATCTGAAATGGAAAGCAGAAAGAAAGCTGATGATCTAAAGGGTAAGCTTAAATGGTAGATGTTGACATGTTTTTAGAGAGTAGGCTTGTACAATTTCTAAGGGTCCAGGGCCTATATGCCACACAGGTTGCCTCCCACCTTCTACAAGGGCACTCTAGCCCTCACCCCCAGAGCCCCTGTGGGCTCCTCTGGCCCAGTGGCAGGAGCCACCTCCCCACCATGCACCCCTAGGTGGTGCAGTAGATCCTTTACTTCCATAAAGTGATCTGCAGTATAAAAAGGTTGGAGACCATTGTACTATATGAAACTAAAGATTTTTGTTTTAATTTCCCTCTGAGCTTGCTACAATGCAAGTGTATAAACTCAGAGCTGAATATCCATTTTCACTATTTATTCTCCAATCTTATCTGTGACACAAGTCCTCTCAACATTCAGGCCAATACCACATACTTAAATTCCTTAATAGTGAACAAAGAGGCTGGGGGACTTCCTTTTGACCTCCCCCAAATTATTTAAAAATATCAGACTATTTCAACAGCTTGTTCATTTTGGTGTTGTTTTTTTCCTCCTAGACTCAACAGGTAGTTTACGATAATTAAAATAGATGAGAGACAGAGAGAGACTCTTTTGCCTCATTTTCTATGGATACTGTTTCCATCAATATTATTACAGCCTAATATGATGCTCTTTCTATTTCCTGGATTTACCACTCTGCTTCCTTTAAACCATGGGAATTTGAAGTTTCTAAAATACCAAGTGTCTGTTTAATTATGTCAGCTTTCATATATACTGTAATATGTTCCAAGGTAGTATATTTGGAGGCATGACTAGACGTGCCAACAGCAGTCAGATACTAGCCCTGAAGTTAGATGAATACTTTAAGGTTCATTTAGAAGATAAAATCCATTTTTGTGTGGGCATTTCAGATTTCTATCAAAAATCTTGTATTCTGTTGCTCTCATTTCTTTGAGGGTTTCCGAATAAGCCACAGAGAAAGCACTCATTCCATTGCAGACAAGCTGTTGCAAGCACTCCGAAGAAGAAACCAGAGGATGCTCTGCACTCTTTTTGATCCACCTCCTGTTCAAAATGTTGCCCATGTTACATATACGCCGCATCCAGATGAGCATGGCTGTGTAGTATGTGCACATCTCTCACATTCAGGCATTTCCCACATGGGGGGGTGTTTTTTTGAACCCTGGAGATCCAAGGGTCAGAAAACCCCACACAGAAAAAAAACAGGGCAACGCACAAGGGGGCTGCATGCACCACCCAAAACCAAAGCCTAGCTGGCCAGAGCTGTGCTCTGGCTGCCGGCCAGGCTCCAAGCTGCAGGAGCGATGCCTCTAACTCCTTTGGCCCCCCAGCACCCCTGGTGAGGCTACTAGAGTTTATAGCTGTGTTTGTATGGAATAGTTTTATGGAAGGACATCACAGCTGTGCTGGCCCCAGCCTCCCATACCTCACCCGAGTAATTTGCCATGCACCAGAGGGCACATGGCATGGGCATTCTCCGGGAATATGTAGCAGCAGCACAAGGTGTCCCACTGCTAGTTGTCCCCAGGGAACTCATCTGAACACAGCCATAGATTTATTCAGTGTTCACATAGTAAGTGGTGATGCGCAGGGTGTGCACATGCACCCCCTGACAGCCAGCATTCCCTGCTTAGGCAATGGGCAGGCGGGAGTAGCTGACACCTTCCCAGAAGCTCCGCTGGCACTTCAGGTTGGTGCAGTCAGCTGCAGGGGAACACCCCCCGACTCAGGAGGCACCAGTCACCCACACACACAGTGTTTGTGCCAAAGCAGCTGACAGGCTATAGAGGTTTTTAATTGACTTCAGTAGTTGCTCGCTCAGGTCCCATAATAGGTTTACAATGGCACATCTTCCTGAGATGCTACAGAAGAAAGCTGAGAAAGCTACTCTGTGAGAGGCTAACCATCAAAATTTGAACCTATAGCCTCTCTCAGGGAAAAATACCAAGACACCTTTGCATCCTTCACTGTAGCTACAGGTATGTCGAGATATATTTTTTAGGATTTCAAAATAATATTTGCATATTTCTTAAATTAAGTATTTACTCATCTTGCAGAGGTTTCAAGTTTTTATTTTCATGACATTGTATTCAAGTTCTCACCTTTTAGGCAAATAAATTGAGAGAGAAACAAAATCTTCAACTGCAAATTGTATGATCAGGGGGCAGCAGGGCAGGCCTTATGAGGAGAGGCTACGGGACCTGAACCTGTTCAGCCTCCAGAAGAGAAGGCTGAGGGGGGATCTAGTGGCCTGTTACAAACTAGTCAGGGGGGAAATCAGCAGGCATTGGGGGAGTCCCTGTTCCCCCGAGCACTGCCATGAGTGACCAGGAATAATGGTCACAAGCTGGCAGAGAGTAGATTCAGGCTACATATCAGGAGGTGCTACTTCACGGTAAGGGCAGCTAGGATCTGGAACCAACTTCCAAGAGAAGTGGTGCAGGCTCCTACCCTGGGGGGTTTTAAGAGGAGGTTAGATGAACACCTTGTTGGGGTTATTTGACCCCAATACTCTTTCCTGCCATGGCAGGGGGTCGGACTAGATGATCTACTCAGATCCCTTCCGACCCTAGAAACTATGAAACTATTAAATTATCTTTTTTCCCCCCCCCCTCTCTATCGCTCCTGAGTCTCTGAATTTTTCCCACTCACATTAGGATTCCTCTACCTTGGAAATTACTCCAAATTAATTTACTTATCAGGACACACTGATTCTAGAAAAAAAATCTGAATAAATCTTCTAAATAAATTTAATCTACTGGATTAAAGAAAATGCTGGTTTAAGTAGTGGATTAAGCCAATTCAAAAGTTAAATATTCTTCCCCCAGCCCCTTAAACTCCTCCCCAAGATAGATGCACACTTGTGCCCAAGTAATTTAAGCTTTCCAGAAGCACTTCTGTTATAGTTTTCTAGGACAGGGCTGTCCAACTTTTAAGCCCCTTGGGGCCACACCAGCAAGAACCGCATGCAA
>NW_017729029.1:47926364-47931353 GCF_001723915.1 Gavialis gangeticus
ACACTTGTGCCCAAGTAATTTAAGCTTTCCAGAAGCACTTCTGTTATAGTTTTCTAGGACAGGGCTGTCCAACTTTTAAGCCCCTTGGGGCCACACCAGCAAGAACCGCATGCTGTGCCACGTGGATGCTGTCCTGCCCACTCACTTCCTCTCCATTGTTATGTTAGGTGGGTGCAAGCACAATCACATCCCCTCCCTGCACCAATATATTCACCATATGAGTGCATTCCCCAACCCCATCCCTCCTCCCAGTACAGCCCCCAACTCACCATCAACTCCCTGTGCTGCTGCCCCCATGGGTAAAAGCAGGAAGTAGAAACCAAGGAGGGAGGAAGAGCCTGGAAACTCCAGCTGCTGTTGCAACAGAGCAATGGGAGGAGCAGACAGGGGGAGCAGCAGACAGGTGATGGCCCAGGGGCTGCCAGGTAGATAGCCCCATTCTAACATATACTTACTTTGTAACTATTGCAGGTTTACTTGGCTTTGATGACGATGCTGGCATGGGGGCCTGGTTTCATGGAAATGAGTGGGCCCAAAATATAATTAGCTAACAGAGAAGAATTTGGACATTTGGCTGTTTTTGCCAAAAGTCAAAGTAATCCTCAGTTTGAAAAGTACTTCCAAAGTCTTGGGGTCACTAGCTTTATACCTGATCTTATGAACTGTGTACCCTTCTTTCATATGTGGACTTTATCTAGGAAAGGACAGGTGTTAAACTGCTGGGTAAAGAAGCTTGCAAGCTGACATTGTTTTGCAATAGCATTCCTTGTAAACAGAGAGCGCTTCATGTGCTCTGGAGGCTGAGCTTGTCTAGCCTTGCCCGCAGGCCACACTAGCTTTCATAGCTTTGTTCCAAACAAAAGATACAATTCCACCTCATTGTGCTTTTTAATAACTGCATTTTCGCTCCAGGTGTGGGAACAGAGATTTTCAGTTCATTACATTATCTTTGGCCGGGGGTGATGGTTTTCTCTACCCTGAGGGACACTACCAGGAACTAAAAGAATGCTCTCTTATGGTGCCATTTCTGCTTCAAATGAATTGTTCAGACTGCTGCTGTTACTGTATAACCCACCACTCAATTTTCAGCACGTTGTCCAGGCTTTAATCAACTCATTTTAGCCTTAATTTCTCACAAGGCCAAAACAAAGTAAGAACCAACTAAAACACTTATTTCACATGTATGTATTCCTGATGTTTTAGATTGTTAGCAAGTGCTAGAAAGGAAAGTGGTACATTTGGGGATTAGGCAATTTTGCTGAAACAGAATTAACTCATTCAAAGTAAGTAGGGCAGAGCAGGGCCAGGAGAGGAGCTCATTGCAGATGTGAGCCCTCCGCTGCCATGGCAAGGTGCCCCCCATCTGCCTGGCAGCAGTAGGAGTGGCAGCCCAGGGTTGTGTCCCTTGCTGTTGCCAAGCAGGAAGGGGGTGCCCTGCCATAGCAGCATGGGGCTTGCACCAGCAAGAAGCTTCCCTGCATGGCCCTGCTATACCCTGCCTTGCCAGGTTTTGTCCGCTGAGCCACGGAAGCCCCAGCAGGAGGGCAGCAGGGTGGGAAGCCTGAGCCCACAGCAGGCAGGAAGGCCCCCCCCCCCAAGGCTCCACTCTGGTCATGCTGCCCGTGGGAGAGGTGGAGGCAGGCTCTGGGCTCCACTCTGCCACAGCAGCTGCTGCTGCCACCTGCAGGTAGCAGCCAGGGCTTGGGTGGTGCTGTGGTCATAGCCCTGGCAGCTGGAGGCCCCCCTCTGGTATGGCTGGGGGCACCAACAGGAGTGGAGGGCTGTGGTTTAGGAGTAAGGAGCCTGGACCTGTGTCCTGATGAGCAAGAGGGGCAGGGTGAGCTCTGATTTTCCATGAAAAACACACCAAAAAACACAAGATCAAATACCAAAAATGTATAGGTAGTTAGAATTTATTTTATTATAGTGAGTGAGGTAGGCTTCCAACTTGCTTTAAAATTGTAGATCAATAAAACATTGTGTTCAATTGACACACACACATTAAATATACATACATATACACACACATGTGAAGTGGCTAGTACCACTGCTGGCTGTTCCTCAATATGAGGATGACAGTCTTCCAGTAAATAGGGAAGTCAACAGTGAACACATAGATGATGGGAGGCTGATCCAAGAGCCACATGTTTGACTGCAGATGTGGTAACTAGTCTCAGGAGGAAGGAGTAGATCCTCATGATCTCTGGTCACATCTTTCCCTTTGGCTCTGTCATCTATCTACCTCCATAGTGAGGTGAATTTGGTCAAAAGTGGTAGATGCCTTGTCATATATCGTGGCACCACTGAAGACGATTCTCCCAGGTATCCATGTTAATACCTCATTTCTTCAGACTGGCCTTCAATGTGTCTTTGAAGCTCTTCTTTTGCCCACCTCTAGACTGGTGACTATCATATATGACTGGTGCCTCCCGAGACTGGGGGAGCACCATGGGGGCAAGCAGTGACTGCCCGCAGCTACCACTGACCGTGTCAGCAGCGGGGGGTAGTGGTGGCAAGCAGTGACTGCCCACAGAAGCTGGCAGCGGCAGCCAATCTCATGCCCCCCCATGCATCACCTATGGTGACTATTAGTGAGTTGGGAACACAGGACCTGTTTTGGGAGCCAGCTGTTAGGCAATCTAATGACAGACATGTCCAATGGAGTTGGTGCCATATAAACAGGTCTTCAATGCTGGTCATGTCTGCTTGAGCCAGAACAGTGGCCTTCATTCTTTTATCTTTCCAACTGATATGGAAGATTTTCAGAAAACACTGGTGATGGGTACCATTCCAAAACTTTCAGGTGTTTTTGCTGTCATCCAACTTTCACATCCATACAACAGGGTAGGGAAGCCTGGCAGATGAGAAGTTTGGTTTGGATCCTGTCATCATGATCACTGAAGACAAGATTTCAAAGGCATCCAATGGCAGCACTGGTAGATTTTATCAGGTGCTGAATATAATCTTCTGTATTTACTTTTTGGGAAAGACGACTCTACCCAGGTAGAAGTACTCTAATTGTAACATGGAAGAGCAGATGATTGGTAAAGTATCTTATTTTTTCATCAGGAAGATGACAATGAATCCAAGCATTTTGTATGCTTCCAGAGCAAGAGTGACCTGGACCTCTTCAACTGAGTGGGCACACACAACACAATCACTAGCGTCTTGAACATCAGTAAAGGAGGTGTTGGTTTTCTTGAATTTGGAACATAACCAGTTGATATTAAAGAGATTCCTGTCCCTGCAATTGATACAGGATGCTGATTCCATATGGAATTCTATCACCAATGAGTTACGGAATAGACGTAATAATGAACAGAAAAGAGTGATGGTGCACATCCTGGCTTGACTCAAGTTCTAAAGTGAAGGGGTCTGTTTCCAAGCTACTGGTTAGCAGGGCTGTGCGAAGCTTTGGCCCCTGAATTGATTCAGCAGAGATTTAGCCCAATTCGGTGGCTGAATCTCCAAATCTGAATTGAATAAGACGACTCTTTAATCTCTCTGAATCAAATTGGAACCCTCCGAATTGATTTGGAGAGATCTGGAAAGATTTGGCAATTCAGATATAGACGCAGCTTTAAATGCTTTTTCTACATACCTCTAGGTAGTACTCAGCTGAATGCTGCAACATTAGGGTGGATGGAGCATCCTACAGGAGCACGGAGGCCTCCCCAGCGCACTCAGCAGCAGACCCGGAAGTGGACTAGAAGCGCTTCCAGCCCAATTCTGGGTCTGCCGGGGAGTGTGCTGAGGGGGCCCCCACAACCCTCCTGGCCTGGCAACTGGTGCCTTCTGGGCCTGGGGGGGCTCCTGTGGTCCCCCCGTGGCCAATCGCCGAGCCAGGAAGCATGGGGGGGGGGGGCCTGTGCACTCCCCAGCAGATCCAGAAGGGGGCCAGAAGTACTTCCAGTCCCCTTCTGGGTTCGCCGCCAAGCACACAGAGGGACCCCTGCAACTCTGTGGGACACTCCATCTGCCCCAGCATCTAAGTGTTCACAAGCTGCGCCTGGTACCTTGAGGTATGTAGAAAAAACTGTTAAAGCTGTGTATGTCCAAATCGCTGATTCTCTGAATCAGCATTGAATCTTCAGATTCGGATTCGGCTGAATTGAATCAGGGACAGTGATTTGAATCGCTGTCCCCGACTTGGAACGAATCGAATAGGGTCTGCTTCACACACCCCTACCACTTAGGATGGCTGCTAGCATGTAGTTAAGATGTCTGATAAATGGTAACAAATTTTGGCAGGCATTCAAATTTCATCAGGATCTTCCATAGGGCCTCTCTGCTGACTGAATCAAATGCCTTACTCAAATCAACGAAGGCCAAAGATCTCATCAGTGTTGCTTGCAGTGCTTCTCCTGCAACTTGCTAGCAACAAAGTAAATATCAATTGTACCTAAGAATGGTCTGAAACCCCATTGGGACTCAGGTAGACTCTCTTCAGGGAGGAAAACTGAGTCTGTTGAGGAGAATGATAGTGAGGATCTCCCCTGCTATGGACAGAAGTGCAATGCCGCAATATGCTGCGATCCAATCCATCTCCTTTCTTGATTATGGGTAAGGATTCTGGCATCTTTCAAATCACTGGAATCTGTTTATGTTTCCAGATTTTCATAATGACGTGTAGTTGGTTAGAACTTTTCCATCATCTTGCTTGCTTTTGTCCACCAACATACTTGGTTATATTAACAACACTGTTGCTAGCAAGTAAAGGGAAGTGATTCTTTTGCTATATTCAGCACTGGTGAGGCCTCATCTGGAGTACTGCATCCTATGTTGGGTACCACATTTGAGGATGGGGCAGGCAAATTATAGAATACAGAAAGCAAGAATGATAATGGTTTGGAAAACATGACTGACAGGGAAAGCTTGGAAGAAATGGAATTATTTAATGCAGAAAAGAGAAGACTGAGGGAGGATTAAATAGGTCTTCAACTACATGAAAAGGTAATTATAAAAGAAGACAGTGACAGACTATTCTCT
>NW_017729029.1:47936353-47944675 GCF_001723915.1 Gavialis gangeticus
GAGGCCTCATCTGGAGTACTGCATCCTATGTTGGGTACCACATTTGAGGATGGGGCAGGCAAATTATAGAATACAGAAAGCAAGAATGATAATGGTTTGGAAAACATGACTGACAGGGAAAGCTTGGAAGAAATGGAATTATTTAATGCAGAAAAGAGAAGACTGAGGGAGGATTAAATAGGTCTTCAACTACATGAAAAGGTAATTATAAAAGAAGACAGTGACAGACTATTCTCTGTGGCTGCATGGGACAGGACAAGGAATTATGGTCTTAAACTGCACCAAGGGAAATCCAAATCAGATATCAGAAACAACTCTGTCATTATGAGATGTGGTAATTATTCTTTATAGATTATGTCCTTATAGGCCAAACAGGAAGAAACGTGATCTTGCAGATTCATTTTAATTTCATTGTTAGGATTAGTTTTAGTGCCTTTTGCATCTTTCTGTAATACAGGCAACATCTGTTTGCAGAAACACCTAGCAAGAGTAACATCCACTTACTGGCGACATTTTCTCTACCATATATTCAGACAACACCCTGGAACAACAGTTAGCCACTTAGAAGCAACAGAGCACCAGGGCTACAAACAACCATTAACTGTAAAGAAAGATAATCCTGTTGAATTTAAGGGACATTTTGATTCCAGGCAAAGAAGAGACTCCCAGGAAAGGGTAGTAGGGGCAAAAATACAAGCACGAGACATAACTACAATAATTTCTTGCAAACAGGAAAAGAAATCCAACAGTTGAAACCCTTTACTGAAGCTATGTGAGAAATGTGATCTGGAGTGTACTCAAGTCAGCTCAACTCTGAACTGTGCAACTAAAGTGAGCATAAGCTAAAAAGTGAGGTTGGAGAGCAAAGAATGGCTCCCAAACACACAGACTTAATGAACAACTGAAAAGCACTGTTCCAACTCTGGCTCACTTGTCAGGCTGTCTAAAGTGCCTTGTTAGACCTATCTTCTCCAAATCCAAACAGTTTGGCCACTAGAAAACAGAACACAAATGGAACCTTTCAGCTGCTAGGTCACAACACTGTGGCATTTCAAATAAGGAGGCTCTATATGACTATCCCTATGTATCTTGACCCTTGTGGAAAAAGTAAGCAAGCTTCTTTGTGATGATAGTCAATACCATTGTTCATTTACAATCTATGGGCAAGAATAACTAATTTTGAGATGGTGCTTTCCTTATAAAATACCTAGGAATTTGTTTTTAGATTTTGAATGGATGATGAGTCTAATAAGCAACCTACACTACAGCTTTAGTTGTTAGAAAACTAATTTTAGTTAAGATACATTTTATTAATATGGTGCTGTACCTGTTGCTCTCTAAAAATTACACAAGCAGGGAAGAAAGGGAAATAGTAATAAAATAATTGGTCAAACTACTATATGATGTTTCAGCTTTACCAGTTAACAAACTTTGCTATCATCTATTAGAAGTAGCTGGCTGTTCATTACAAAGGGCCTGATCCTGCAAGCTGTAAACCCCCTGATAGCTGCAAGAAACCGTTAAAAACTGGAACTCAGCAAGTTAGCATTTGTTACAGAATATGACAGTTAGTTTTAGACCTTTTGGTGTTTACTCTGCCGACTACTAATGCCACATTACAGACAGGTTCTCTGCTCATGCTCACAAATGTTTTATTTTATTAGAAGGCCTGGAATAGATTAAATGTTCTTGCTAACCACAGCATCTGCTAATATCATGCTATATCTTGCACACCAGCATTTCATGGAGTGAACTCCCAGCAATCTTAGAATTGAACAAACGCAGGCAAGCTATTAATCAGATGGATGCTCCTTGTAAATTCTCTCTCATGACCTGCACAGACTAGATCATTACAGATGTTTTCAGGACCAGCAAACATTCCCAAGCACTGTTCATGGATTATGAAAAAAGCTCCATCTCTGAACTTAATTAAGGTTATATATGCACTCTTTATACAATAAAAAAATTAATCCTATTTTCAGAATTCTTTCTTGTCTGATGGGGAAGTGGGGATATTGGGGAAAAAAAGTTATGAGAAAATAATAAGTTTCCTGGTCAAGGGCACTAAAATTTGGAAGTGGTTCTAGTTTTGAACTTGTAGTTCAGCCCATAGTTGACCACATACACAAAGCATTAACATATAGATATTGATCTGCCACTCCAGTAAGGGATCCAAACATCCAGCAATATATTCTGGCACCCTTAATTCTGCATCTACAACAAGTAAAGACAACTTTAAAATTCTTTAAAGTTGATAAGAGGTAGGAGTTCCACATTCACAGAAAGTGGCATAGACATTATTTAAGTGGCACAGACATTATTTAAACCAAAATTTGTCCAAAAAGGATCTTATTTATTATTCATCCTTGCTGTTTATCTCATCTTAAAAACTACAAAATATTAATGAACACCAATTAGTATCAGAATATTCAATATGCAATGAGAATATGATGAGAATTTAAAAGTACTTGATGGCCCAAAGCACTCTTTCCAAACCCAAAGTTACCAGCCTCAAAGAAGAGTTCAAATCAAATATTTTACTTTAAATTAAATTGTTCCAGATTGGAAAGCAGTCTTAATTCAGTGACATTCAGATGAATCTGCATTTACATTGTAGAAATGGTATTGTACACACACAGCTGCACTGATATAACAAGGTATCTTGAAAAAAATTCAGTGAAAAGTTTACCCAACTGAAAAGATTAAATTAAAACTCCTCCACTTCCTTATAAAATATGTTATGTCCTTTGGCCTCCACTGTAGCTTAATTGTACAGCTACACAAAATGTAACTCATTCTAATAAGTCTAATTAACATATGTGTTTATGTCCTTATTAATACCAGCAGATATCTAACTGCATTTAAGTTCCTACTAATAATATGTATTAATAAAATGCAAGATCATGCAACTTGGAACTTTCTTATGTGCTCTTGGTTTTCCTGATTTTTTAAAAATTTGAGTTGGATAAGATCATACATTTTTAAGAAACATGCTTTCCTGCTCCTACTTAAAAAATAGGTCCAATTCAGATGTGTACTGGAGATTACTCTTAAGCAGTGCATCAAGACATTCACCACTAAATAAATAAAAAGTTATTGACTTCCATTGGAGTTTAGGTCTCTTCTGATAGTATATATAACAAAAGGGGTGAAAAGTTGCATTGAAGGATGGTGGGGTGGGAGATACCTGTAGCACTGTTATCAAAATGCAAATATAGCTGAGGCAAGAAAGAGAAACCAGGACATTAAGTGTTACAGGTTTCTAGCCAAGCTGAAGCCAATACAAAACTTTACAGTTTGTATTAAATCCTTTTGACTGATGTCCTTAGAATGATCCATTACCCTTTTGGACCCAAACTAAAACATAATGCATCTTGATCCTCACATTTCTCCATCATTCATGATAGTGAATTACAGTATACTCTGGGAGGGATGTGCCTTGAATCGAAGATAGGAAGCTGGGGCACCTATACACAAGCAGCGAGGCTGCTCTGACACTGGAATTCCAGCATGTCAGAGCAGATGCTCCAGCAGCCTCCTGCATCTTGTATGTCAGTGACCCCATAATTAAAAATGGTGGTGGGGTGCTTGAACTAAAGCTTGAATTAGCTTTAGTTCAAGCACCCCTGCCACGTCAGGTACACGAGATGCTGCAGCACTTTGAGTGGTTCTGACAGCTGCTCTAATTAAAGTGCTGCCCCCACCTACCTGAAAGCACGTGTAAAAGTGCCCCTGGAGTCTAGCATATGTTGTCTATCGTTAATATTGTTTTCCAAATTAAAATATTTACCAACGTTTGGTGGGATGAAATGTAAGTTACATATTCTATACTGCATTGTATATTTTGCGTATATAGTAGTCAACTCATTTATATTAATCAGCAGTAGAACAGTCGCTTGCAATTTAAGGATGCATGCTTTGTTCCAAAGCAAAAACATATTCAACTCTAGTGAAAAACCCTCCACTGATTTACATGAAACAAAGCAATGAATTCACAGAAGTAAGGTATCATTGTTCTATATGTTCACCCCATGATCTCTAAGGAAATGTGACACAAAATTTGGCTGGTTTTGTTGGCTGCATTAAAAGAGTAAATGATTTTTTTAAAGCACAGCACCATTTTTTTCCTCCCACCACCACTCTATCCATAAAGCAGGGTAGATAAAAATCAATGATTTAAAAAAAAAAAAACCACAACAAATCCAAAAACAAAAAAAACCCAACAACATATTTTTCTATTTAAATCAGATTTTTTTTTTATTTAATCATTTCTTTGGTTAAGATGCTTTTTTAAAAGTATATATAGTTTTCATTTAAAACATGTTCAAGCTCTAAGATACCATCATGGAATAGGGATTATAACTTCTAATTATTAGGCAATATATTAATGTAACCTTTTAAGAAGTTTTATAAATAGGTCACAACAGACCATGGAGTATATTAGAGGCCCAATTTTATGGGGTTCCTAGAGGCGAGGCTCCTCTATAGATTATT
This sequence comes from Gavialis gangeticus, assembly GCF_001723915.1. NCBI lineage: Eukaryota > Metazoa > Chordata > Crocodylia > Gavialidae > Gavialis > Gavialis gangeticus. Next base: position 47,940,848 of record NW_017729029.1, read on the forward strand.
ACAGATTAAAGAAAACCACTCTACCCAATGGGACTCAGTGCTTAGTCTATATCCCATTAAGCATCTCTGCGATGCTCACTTTCAGTTTTCAAACTGTGGACTTGTGTCTCCAGAGATCATAGGCAGACAAGTTTCTTTCAGTAGATGTGATATCTTTTATTAGACCGACTAAGTAGTTGGAAAAATTGTTTTTTGCAAGCTTTCTGGCCCTTCTTCAGCCGTAGGGAAAGTTTGTAGTCTCCCGAAGATAACATCCTTGTTACCAGCAGTGTATGGAGATGAGAGATAACAGACCTGATTATCCACTCATGAAAGCTGTCGGTCTCTCTGCAAGTTTGTGTACACACAGTCAAGCCCTTACCTTTCTCTAAAAGTGCAAAATTTCAAGAAATTAAATGAATAAAGGATATCAAACAACAAGAATGCACTTTCTGTAGAAAACAGTGACTAAATGGCTGCTTTACCACTCCACCCAGGAAGAGCACAGACCAGCTGCAGACATTTTCTCAGTCTGATGAAGGATATTTGTGCCCAAAAGCTTGCTAAGAAGATTTTTTCCAAGTATTTGAGTTGGTTTAATAAAAAGATATCAGATTTACTCAAAGAATCTTGTCTGCCTATTACCTTAGACCAACATGGTTACATCCTATCATACCCCCTCACCCCGATTAAATCAAGGCTTCCTGACCAGTGATTTAAATCAAATCCACCTGTCACAAAGGCATTAATGCAAAGCATTTTCCCACTTTTCCATTTAGATTTGCAGCACTAATTTCATTTGTTGATACCTCAAAGCCTAATATACAAACCTAAGGGCATTTCTACATGTCGTCCTGATGCGGCACTGGGCACTTTAATTAGCGAGCTGTACCAATTAAAAGTGCCCAGTGCCACATTAGGAGTATGTGTATCAGTGGTGCAGTGCGCCTCTGCACTGAGAAAATGGTGGTGGTGCGCTTTGAGCTAAAGCACTTTGAACATGTTTTAATTCAACGCGCACTGCTGCCATTTTCTCAGCGTGGAGGTGCACTGCGCTGCTGATACATGTGACACACAAGGCTGCCAGAGTACATCAATTTATGTGCTCCAGCAGACTCCATTAATCAAGGCACTGGATTTCCAGCGTGTTGGAGCAGGGTCCTCGCATGTAAGTGTCCTAAAAATGGAGTTATACAATACAGTAAGTTCCAACTTCAGTCGTCACTGGTCTTCATTTTGTGGTTGACACAATCTGTCTCTGTGTTTTTAATTTAATTTTTTTTCCCAGTAATTGCTGAGATGCAGATTCTTGCCAGACAAACACATGCAGCCCCATTAACTTCAGTGGAATTTCACTTATTCCCCAATGGTCACAAGTCTAATTCAATGGCTTTTTCTGTATCAGCAGCAACCTATGTTCCTAAACTAAAAAGGCTATGCCAATTTTGCAAGTCACACATTAGAACTTCCTTTCTAATGTGACATTTTATGTGATGCAACATAAATACAATCCCAATACCAGAAGTGCAGTAGGATTATGTCAGTGGGAACAATGAGTTATAATTCGTATAGCTGTAATAGTTTACTCAGGAACGTAGTTCACTGTGTACGAATGTGCTCACTCTTTTTTGGCAGAAGCATGACAACATCCCATTTATATTCTAGTTTAAGCATCATCTCATCCTACCACTACAGTGAGACTGACAGAACTGTCATCTCTACCAGCCACTTTTCTATTGTTCTCCAACAGCTATATGCCTCACTCTGCATCAGCGTTCAGTCACTACAACAGCGTGCATAAAGAAATTAAACTGCGCCTTTTAACCATGTGCCATGCATGAAGGAAGCCAGGGGCCAGCCCTCTCCGTTTCTCAATGCATCTTTACTTTAAAAGCCCCAAAAACGCTACGTGGGTTGGAGGCTTTGGTATGCTGAAGTCATTTATGGTGTTTCCAGCTCCACCTGTCTGTATTTTGATGTAGCTGAATTGTACTCTTTCAAAAGAAAGAAAATATTAATAATATAGCCACTGTGTAATGCAACATATGCTACCTGCATATGCAAGTTTTAAAAACAATAAATATGAGTATGCACAGTCATCAAATATTACATACACAAGTGAAAATGGTTGCGCAAATCTAGCAATAAGGTGTTCTTATAATAGGAATCATCAAAATACATTAGTATAATTCATTCTTACTTAATTTTAAGGCTTTGGTGAAAATTTTGGACAAGTCACCTGGTCTACCTTATATCCCAATGGATGCACCAACGTAACTCTGATATAAATAGCTTGCTTGGTGTACATTGCTATACATACAGTTATTTCAGTATGACAGTGGATCAAAGCACTATTTTTTTAATAACTGGATAACAAAATGGTTAGAACAACAGTTCCAGATAAGAGTTTGATCAAAACACTAGAGTAGGATTCGATCAACTCTCCTGAATTTAATTTGTGAAAAAAACATTCCCAAAGCAATACCATCAGGAGAGATGGTAAGTGTTAGGCCATGGCCACAATATAAAGCCTATTCTTTATGACAACTGAAGATGAGGACCCTCATTTAGAGTACATACCACTAGTGAGAGGGGGCAAGTTGGCTCTTTTATCCCCGTGGGAGACGGATGCTATGGCTAAAAGTTTTATGGTAAAGGAAGATATTTCACAGAAAAAACCAGATACAGATTCTGCCCCCTCTAATATTTCAGGGATGGGGTGGGGTGGGGTGGCGTGGGGTGGAGCAGGGAGAAAGCACGCCTGTGATGAAGAGAACAGGAGAAACCGCTCTGATTTCAGTCAGAGCACATCATCCACAATAACGCACCCTCACCCGTGTCATGGAAAGGAAAAAAATGCACCGGTTTAAGTATTTAAGGCTTGGAGCAGGAGATCTGGGATAGTGGAAAGAAACTTTCAAGCTACATCTTTCTCCAGAAACAAGGGAGCTACAAGCTAGGCTGCAAGGGGGGGGGCAAGGGGGACGATCCCTAGAGCAGAAGCTCCTGAACTTTTTCTTATCGCATCCCCCCTCCAGGTTTACTAGCAGATTTACCACACGTTTGATTTGTTAGCCAGTTATCAGCATGGAAATTCACCCCGCCATTACACAGCCGCCCCCCCAGGGGTGCTCGGGATCCCCAGCCCTAGTTAGCACCTGCCTCCCCTCAGCCTGAAGGCCCAGGACAAGCTCCCCCCCAGCCCATCTGCAGCCGAGGACCTGCCGCCCGGCACAGGTGAGGCCGGCTGGGAAGACATCCGAGCTCCTTCCCCTCCTTTGCCCCGAGCCGAGACAGCGAGCCCCTCTCCCGCCACCGCCCCCAGCCCAGCCCAGCCCGGCCCGGCCCGGGGCTCGCACTCACCGCGGCGTCCGCAGCCCGCCCGCACAGCCCCAGCAGCAGCAGACAGCCGGCTGCCAGGCTGGCCCCGGGGCTCCGCGCAGCCAGCCTCATTCTCCCCTGCTCAGCATGGCACGGACGGGACAGAGGCCGGGGCGGGGTTGGGCCACGCCGGGCCGCTCAGGCGGGAGCGCCGTCACCGTCTGCGGGGCTCGCAAACTTTTCCCAACTCAAGTTCTCCCGGGACTACTTCCCGGCATAGCGAATCCCTCCGCCCCTGGAGCCTGCAAAGTGGTGGGGGGGGGGGGAACACCACGGAGAGAGACGCCCTCAAACAGCGCTTTATCCCCCACGCTTTTTTATTTATTTGTTTATTTATTTCAAACACGCTGGGTGCACGGAGCCCCTCCGTCTTTGCGGGGGGACTATTTTTCTCAGCGCAGAGGCATGGCGGTGCTTCAATACTCCTCGGGGCGGCCGGGGGAGGCGCCCCCCAGTGGGCGGGCGGGA
>NW_017729029.1:47944839-47945749 GCF_001723915.1 Gavialis gangeticus
GGGGGGGGGGGGGGGGGGGGGGGGGGGGGGGGGGGGGGGTGTGCCCGCGTCCCTGCCTGTGCGCGCGGTGATTGATGGAGCCGCGCCCGCCCCTTCCTCTGCCCGAGTCTCTTCTCGCCCCCTCCCCGCCGGTGCAGCCGCGTCTTGGTGCCCCGTCCCCTCCCCTCCCTCCGCCAGGCGGGACCAGCCGGGCGCTCAATGAGTGGCGGCAGCAGCAGCAGCAGCAGCATGCGCGCCCGGTAAGTGCCGCCCGCCACCCGCCGCTCTGCCCCGGGCTTGGGGTGCGCCGCCGATCTAACCCCGCTTCTCTCTGCTTCCCCCCTGCAGGGCCGCGCTCCTGCTCGCTCTCGGGCTCGCCGCGGAGCTGGTGGCCGCGGTAAGTGCCCCCAGGGCAGGGCAGGGCAGGGCAGGGCAGGGGGACGGGTTTGCGCTCGTGAGGCGCCGGCTCCTGCCAGAGCCCCTCGCACCTCCTGGCAGCTCCTCTGCGCCTCTTCTCCGTCCCGCCGCCGCTTCCTCAGGGTCTTCCGTGCCCGCCCAGGCCTCTTGTCCGTGGGAGCCCCTAGGGGGGTTGCTCAGGGCCCCTGCATTCAGCTTCTGCCTTGCCTCCCCCCAAGTTACAAGCTGATCCTCTCCGTTCTTGTTCACATGAGTAGCCCCATTGGAGACAGCCACCCAAACACATACTGCCCCAGCCACCTGCGAGGGTAAGGGATCGGGCCCTTTGCGTGGTTGATGAAAATTTGTGGCCATGAAATACGGTTTTTGTTCCCAAATTACTGGATCCAACCCTTCATTGATGAATGACAGAAGTCTGCTCAATTTCCCCACCTGCTCATAAACCAGTGGAAGAAGTTGGGCTGAAACTAGCAAGCGAACATGCCAGCTTTTATGTACTCCTAAATGTGACCCC
>NW_017729029.1:47950749-47951180 GCF_001723915.1 Gavialis gangeticus
AGGCTGGCCCCGGGGCTCCGCGCAGCCAGCCTCATTCTCCCCTGCTCAGCATGGCACGGACGGGACAGAGGCCGGGGCGGGGTTGGGCCACGCCGGGCCGCTCAGGCGGGAGCGCCGTCACCGTCTGCGGGGCTCGCAAACTTTTCCCAACTCAAGTTCTCCCGGGACTACTTCCCGGCATAGCGAATCCCTCCGCCCCTGGAGCCTGCAAAGTGGTGGGGGGGGGGGGAACACCACGGAGAGAGACGCCCTCAAACAGCGCTTTATCCCCCACGCTTTTTTATTTATTTGTTTATTTATTTCAAACACGCTGGGTGCACGGAGCCCCTCCGTCTTTGCGGGGGGACTATTTTTCTCAGCGCAGAGGCATGGCGGTGCTTCAATACTCCTCGGGGCGGCCGGGGGAGGCGCCCCCCAGTGGGCGGGCGGGA
>NW_017729029.1:47951683-47954158 GCF_001723915.1 Gavialis gangeticus
GCCGATCTAACCCCGCTTCTCTCTGCTTCCCCCCTGCAGGGCCGCGCTCCTGCTCGCTCTCGGGCTCGCCGCGGAGCTGGTGGCCGCGGTAAGTGCCCCCAGGGCAGGGCAGGGCAGGGCAGGGCAGGGGGACGGGTTTGCGCTCGTGAGGCGCCGGCTCCTGCCAGAGCCCCTCGCACCTCCTGGCAGCTCCTCTGCGCCTCTTCTCCGTCCCGCCGCCGCTTCCTCAGGGTCTTCCGTGCCCGCCCAGGCCTCTTGTCCGTGGGAGCCCCTAGGGGGGTTGCTCAGGGCCCCTGCATTCAGCTTCTGCCTTGCCTCCCCCCAAGTTACAAGCTGATCCTCTCCGTTCTTGTTCACATGAGTAGCCCCATTGGAGACAGCCACCCAAACACATACTGCCCCAGCCACCTGCGAGGGTAAGGGATCGGGCCCTTTGCGTGGTTGATGAAAATTTGTGGCCATGAAATACGGTTTTTGTTCCCAAATTACTGGATCCAACCCTTCATTGATGAATGACAGAAGTCTGCTCAATTTCCCCACCTGCTCATAAACCAGTGGAAGAAGTTGGGCTGAAACTAGCAAGCGAACATGCCAGCTTTTATGTACTCCTAAATGTGACCCCTTTATTTATTTATTTATTTATTTATTTATTTATTTATTTTGCCTGAAACCTTCTGGGTAAGGTAGCTGTGATAACAAAATCATTAGTCCACTTAGCTGCTCCAAAGTATAAACGTAGGAGGGAAACCGAGTACTGGATTCATGTACCAAGAGTTGTTCAGAATAATGTCTGTGTGTATGGTCATGCTGTGTAACGTTACACAAGTCTTACAAACCCATTCCTTTTAGTTTAATTTATGGAACATGTTGCAGTGTATTCATGGGAACAGCTGGGACATGTGTACTTCAAAATATTGTTATTTAATAGGTCACCTTCTGGTACAGATCTTGAAGAAAAAGGTTTGAAGTGTGAATTGCTCTGCTAGATACAGTTTGTCAAGAAAGCAAAGTTTTGCGTTGTGGTTTCTGTTTCCCTGGTGTTTAGACAACAATATCTTTAAGGTATGTAGAGCTTTCTGCATCTTGGTCTCGGTAAATGATGTTTTCAACACTTACCAAACAGGTTATTCCAAATTTGTACAACTCAGTTGGTAAATGCAAAAGATTTAACTTTTAAATTGTCTTGAATCTTCTATAACTGCTTTCACCTGTGCAAAAGGCTACTATTCTGATCTGGCATCACTTTCCATCACTTTGAGCAGCTTTGCATGATTAAACAAATTAAAAGGTGGTGCAAAATCAGGCCATATATATATTTCCTTTTACAGTTTTGCAAAACTTTTTTATTTAATGCTACATATAGAGGAATTTGTGTTTTTGTTGTTGTTTTAAAAAAAACAAAAAAACCCCAAACCATCCTTATGCATTTGCCTTGGAAGATCACCTGATTGGATTCCAAACACTGAGAGATGGGGAGAAGAATTGAAGTCATCAACTAAATTCTGTTACATTGCTGTAAGTCAGGAATAATTCTTTTTACACTGGCCAGTACTCCCAAGTATACCAATGTATATGATGTAAACCAAAGGGGGGGAAAAATCTATTTCATGCTGGTTAGAAAGCTAGAACTGTTGAACCAACAAAAATGTGTGTGTTTGTTTGTTTTTGTTTTTTTTTCTTGACTGAGCGGTATAAGCTGTAGCCATGTTGGTCTAAGGCAGTGTTTCCCAACCTTTTCCAGCCCAAGGCACACTTACGTTAATAAAAATTTTTCTGTGGCACGCGTGTTAAGATATTCCTCATCCTCATGTCTACTGCAGCTCATTGCCACGGCAAAATTCCTCAGCACACCTGTTCATTTCTGATGGCACACTGGTTGGAAAGCACTGGTCTAAGGACATAGGCAGGTCAGATTCTTTGGGTTAATCCGATTTTAATTTTTATTAGACCAACTAAAATAGTTGGAAAAATTCTTTTTATTGCAAGCTTGCAGGTACAAACACCTTCAGGACACATCTGGCAAAAAAGAGTTTTTCCAACTATTTCAGTTGGTCTAATAAAAGATATCAGATTTACCTAAGGAAACCTTTACTGCCTTTTTGTAACTGATCCTTTGTGACAGATTTTAAACAAAATCGTTAGCTCGACTTTAGTCAGTTTAAAAAAAACAAAACATAAAGATGAATTTCATGATGAACATGGGTTGGCAGTGTGGGGAGGCAGTTAGGAAGTACCTTGTCATGCATCCACAGATGCATTTCAAGTAGGTCAAAAGAGGTGATCCTCCCCTTCTATGTGGCACTGGTCAGGCTGCAGCTGGAGTACTCCGTCCAGTTCTGGGCGCCGCACTTCAAGAGGGATGTGGACAGCATCGAGAGGGTCCAGAGGAGGGCCACTCGCATGATCAGGGGGCAGCAGGGCAGGCCCTATGAGGAGAGGCTACAGGACCTGAACCTATTCAGCCTCCACAAGAGA
>NW_017729029.1:47959158-47968527 GCF_001723915.1 Gavialis gangeticus
CCAACTTCCAAGAGAGGTGGTGCAGGCTCCTACCCTGGGGGTTTTTAAGAAGAGGTTAGATGAACACCTTGCTGGGGTGGTTTGACACCAGTACTCTTTCCTTCCATGGCAGGGGGTCGGACTAGATGATCTGCTAAGGTTCCTTCCAACCCTAGAAACTATGAATTCCTCTGTCAGTGTTTTGTTTTTACAGTAATAATATATATATATTATTTATCTCTTGTTTTGTATCCATTTTCCAGATGATAACGCTTATGTAACATTCAGTAAGGAGTAGTCCTGCAAGCACTTTCATAGTTCAGTAACTTTATTCATATGAGCTGCTAGTGGACTATCCATAAACAAAAGCCTATTAAATGTACATAGGTTTGTTTGTTTGTTTTAACTCCTCCAATCACAGTAATATTTCAATAGTATTAAGTAAATCAGTTTTAGACACAAGTTACAAAATATTCCTGATAGGGGTACCCCAATAAAGATTTTCTTGGCTGATACCGATTTGATAACCAGGCATATCAGCTGATACCAATCCAGTAGCCAATTTATGGGAATGCAGCCTTGCAGCTTGGAGAGCAGCATCCTGCCGTTTAGTCTGTTGGGGGGAAGGGGCATGGGGTTTGTAGGTTGAGGCCCCCACTGTGAGGGAGGGAATGGGGCAGGGGCAGGTGTTGTTGCCCAGCCAGAGTAGTGAATGCAACCCCAGGAGTGGGGTGGAGCTGCAGGTGGCTTGTCCAGTGGGGTGCAGGAGGTGAGGATGGGGGAGGCTGCCCCCTGCTGCTGTGTACACCACCGGGGGGAGGCATGGGGGTCATGTGTCCCTCCGGATTTGTCCACAGGGTGAGGGCAGGCTGCCTGCTGCAGGCTTAGGGCCATGGGCTGTGCCAGTGTCTTCCCAGAGCTGGGCTGGTGGCGCTATGGGATGGGCTATAGGCACCTCCAAAATTCCCTGCAGCTACCCCTTCTAATACAGCCATGGCCCAGCCCCTGCACTAGGAAGAGACCAGTGTAGCCTCTGGCTCTGAAACTGTAGCAGGCAGTCTGCCCTTGCCCCATGTCCAAATCCCAGGGTCACATGACCTCCCCCTACCTTCCCCAGGGGTGCACACAGCAGTAGGGGGTGGCCCTCCCTCCTTGCCTCCCACATGCCCCGGAAGAGCCACCTGCGGCTCTGCTCCACTCCCTGGAGGATTCACTATCCTGGCCGAGCAGCACCTGCCCCTACCCCACTCTCTCCCTCATAGTGGGGACCTTGAGCGGTGGGGAGCGCAGTGGCGGGGAGCTGCCCCCCACTCCTCGCCTTCCACGCTCCCCGGACAAGCTGCCTCTTCCTGCAGCTCTGTCCTGCTCCTAGGGTCACATTCCCCACCCTAGATAGGCATCTCCTGTCCCAGTCCCACTCCCTCCCTCACTAAGTGGGCCTCAATCTGCCCCCCCCTTCCCTCCCCTAGCCCCTTTCCCCATAACAGACTTACCAGCCCGATGCTGTTCTCCAAGCTGCTGGGCTGCATTCCTGGCCACATGCACGCTACGGCTAAGCACATGCATGCAGCATTTATCCGTGACATTTATCAGCTACACTGGTCAAAAAAAGCCATTAATTTTCCTCTTTATCAGTGCCGATCCAATATGCCACTGATATATCGGTACACCTCTAATTCCTAAAATATCTTCTAGAATTTTATGTAAAATAGGCTCTTAAAATGAAACATGAATGACTGAACAAATATTAGTGAAAAACATAGTTTTCTTTAGGAAAAGTAGGATCTGTATAATATTTTTTTTTCAATAATTCCCTTGTTACAAAATGTAAAACAATAGAGTGCAGTAAAGAATCATAGTGTCTTAAAACTAGGTGAAATTTGCAAGCTAGTGGTAATTTAATGGCTTTAATAGCTGTTCCTATAGCTAACTAGTATACTGTACACCTATGTGATACAACGTGCCTGGCAAAAAATTGCATACTTTGGATCCTTGACTGTTAAAATGGGATTAATTAAAAACAACCAGTTCCTTATTTCATATTTTCTGTTCTTATGCACACTTCCTTCTTCCTATATATTTCCTTCTTTTTCTCAAGCATCATTCAAGAATCTCATACCAAGTTGTTAACAATGAATCCTCACCAGTCTTTCTAAACAAGTCTTGTGGGATCATAAGGCCATCAATTTGAGTGAAAATGAATTTAGCTCGGGGACTTATTTCTCACCGATATTGCAAAGTCATCCTGTCTCTGCAAAAACGGGTTTTAAATGCTACCCCATCCATCCAAGTAGAAGTATCTGAGTAGATGTGAGGGAGGTGAAATGCACAAAGTAAATAACCTGGAAAAATAGCAGATACATTTTCCCCTTCTTCCTCAGCATATTTTAAATTTAGGTGCTTTGTGTAATAATAGTGGGTAAATTATTTCAGGCATAAATCTCATTTTTGAGCTGATGGCAGCCTTTTAAAATTTGTGGAGCCAAATTATGTTGTCTTCTGCATGTATGTAGCCTAACTGAAGGTGGTATGGGATGGTCAGGTGTGCTAAAAATAGAGATGGCCTGTACAGTGTTGTTAAGTTTTGAGTTATTCCTTGTTACCATCTTGTTGTTCAGCATTTTATTCACATGCTTCATTCACAAAGCAAAAGCTATCTTAACTAAGGCATGATGTTATACCACACAGTAACATGGGTTTTCAGTATGGACTTATGGATATGCATCTTTCAAGGCTTGGAGTGCATTTTTTTTCCTTAAAAGCCAGATGGTGAATTATCTGTATATCTCCCATTACCTTCAATGGAAGCTGTGTGGTACATTCCTGTAGTTGTCTCTGTAAATGCCAAGATTGAAAGTCTTTAATGTTTTCAGCCATTGACAATTAATTTTCATCTTGGCCTTGAAGACATACCTTGGAGATTTTGTTTGTGTGTTGGTTATTTGTCGCTGTTTTAATCGGATCTGATTTTGATCAATTTCTCTGTCCATTGCTTGAATGAGAATAAAAGGGTCTATTGAAGGGTGATAGCTATGTTTAAATGCTCTTCTCTGGGCAGTAACTAGGTCAGGGTGACCAGGGAAGCTGCCAGGAGGTGGGGGAAAGGCAGAGGGCTGATTTTTGGGGGCTGGGAGTAGGAAGAAAACACTGCTTCCACAACTGCACGATCACATCAGCAGCAATCAGAAGTTGCCACTGCCATTGCCACTGCCCCTCTGTGTGGCAGCTGCCCTAGACACCTGTTTGTCATTATGCCTCTGTATTTAGGAATGATATCGGCTCAAGAAACTGAGTAAAGCAACGCATGTCTAGGTCACTGCAATCACTCTTGCTACTTAACTAGCAGATCCAGAGCCTCCCTGTGTTTCTGCCTCATCTAAAGTATAGACTGACACCAGGGCTGAATCAGTTAGCTTTGCTGATATGGGAAGGTGGAACATGTGTCTTATTTTCTGGTGTTTATTTTTATTGAAAAGTTGCCTATGCTTCCCATTTATTATACCCTTGTTAGACAATTTACTAGGTAAGGCATAAACTGTATCTTAAGACAAGCATCCCTATTAGTTTCTGAGGAAGCTGGAATGTTTGACAAAGAGCTGCATAAGTGCTGCTTTCTTTCAGTCCTAAAAGTCCTTGAGAATCTTTATTGAGCAGTTTTAAGCAAGTGGACAATGTGTTTAAATTGTAGCTGTATTGGTCTACAGGCAAAAGGAATCTGAACCCGTGGCAGAGGTGTGATATCTTTTATTAGACCAACTAGATATTTGCAAAATACCCCAACTTTATTTGCAAGTTTTTGGGCACACTCACCCCTCTTCAGGCATAGGAGAATGCAAAGATTGTAAAGTTTCTCCTAGGTGGAAATGAAAACATATTTCACAGGAGAACTGAAGGTGTGGTAAGATCTCCTGCTTGGAATAGTTCATTTTGTGCAAATTAGGGTCAGATAAAAGTTAGAACAGTCTTTTTACTTCTACATCCTGCTTGCCACCAAGCAACTTCAAATTATTTCCTTCTGATTCCTTGTGCCTATAGACCAATACTCTACAACCTGTATCCCTGAAACATGAAAGATATTGAATTTAGCCATTTATTTTAAATGAAAACTTCACAATTTTACAAGAATGAAGCAAAATTTACTACCTGGAAACCTGAAGGCTGATGCCTTGCTCCTGCCTTTTGTTTGAGCTAAACTTGCATTTTTGCAGGGCTCCGAAGCACCTCAACATGAGTAATTCCTTCCCCAGGAAAGCATTCCATCTCCCCACTCCCCTGTGAAATATGAAACATCATAACCAGAAAGAATCCAGCTTGCGGCTGCCCTTTTTGGTGCTCAGCATGGGGCCAAACCCCACCTGGGGTAGCCAGTGCCATGCTCTTACTTGCACTGCCCCAGTCCCAGCCCTGGCCAGCGTGCACAGCTTCCCAGCGGGACTGCTTCTGGTGTGATAGTAGCCCCCCAGCTACTGCTCTGCTCCCCACCCAGTAGCTACTCCTTCTCCTGCCCCTGACATGCCACTGAGCAGCGGATAATGCTAGAAGGCAATGACAGCCGTGGAGATTTGCACTGGGGATTTGCAACCTAGCCAGGCTGCGAGGAAATGGCAGCTGGGTGGCTTCTGCCCCAGTGTATGGGGCTTCAGTTCCTGCCAAGCTGGAGCTAGATCTCTGGGGCTAGAGCCCCTTGTGCTGGAGTAGGAGCCACCTAGCTGCAGCTTTCCCCTGCTCTCCCCCTTTCACCCCCCCTTTAGCTGGGTGTCTGGTACTGAGTGTGAGTCTCCATAGCCACTGTCACTTCCCAGCGTTACCTGCCGCCCAGAGCAGCACAGTAAGGGTGGGAGGAGGAGCTGTTGATCAAGAGGGGATCTACACTGGGAGCAGCCTGGACAGAAACCTGTGTGTGCGGTCCAGGGCCAGGGCGGTGTGGGTGTGGGTGTGGGCGAGAGCAGGTGGGGCTTGGCTCCATGTGGAGCGCTGCAGGGTCAGCCATGGGCTGGATCCAGTCAGTTGTCAGTGCTTGACCACAGGCCGGATCCAATCAATTGGTGGACCAGATCCAGCCCTCGGGTTGTATTTTTGTCCTCCTCTGTGTTAAGTTGATGTTTGCTGGAGATGGGCAGTTTTTTGGGGGTGGGGTTTCAGCAGGGGTTCGGAAGGGGCTATGCTAAGGATTACAGTAAAAGTTTCAGCTGTATTTTGACTTGGATAAAGGCAATCTGGGAATGTCTAGTCTGACTCCAGGCTGCACCAGAAAAGACCTCAGTGAAGCATGGCAGATATGTTCTGTGCATGCTGAACCCTAAAACAGGTGCATCTGCCTGTAGAGCAATGCTGGGTGTTGCATTAATAATGTTGGAAGATAGTGCGAATAGTCCCAATGTACACATTATGGGTTGTAATTATTATGGGAGATCTGTTTTGTTTTCCTTGTGTATATAGTAGTAGCATCCTGAGAAATACAAATAAAGATGATTTAAAATTAAGTAGTAGAGCATTCATATGATCCTAATTCTCTACTAAGTGCCAAGACGTGCAGAATTTCATGGAAGTTTTACTTGGTACAACATATTCATTTTTTAGTATAGAACAAAGAGACATTTATATGCAGAATATTTTCTGGACGTTAAAGATAACTAAGTGTTGAAAATGTGGTATTTCATTTGGCACTTGGATAATGAAAGATTAAGAATTTCTTCAAAACACAACAACCCACAGGACTTCAGCTGGCTGCCTCTGTAATGTAGTGTGGAAGCTATTGGGGCACGTCCCTTTTTCACATCCATGCATGGAGCAGCCACAACGTGTGGTGCAAGGAACCTTTTTTTTCCCCATATTTCCCTAAGCAAGGCTAGCTGTATTGCTAACCTTTGCATTCCATGAACTTTAGAACGGGGGTATCTAGCACTAGCTAGGGTGAAATCTCCAAAAGGTTTTAGTGCAGTGTCATAGCCACTTTATTTTATGCACAAACGCAACTTTATGGCTATGAGGTTAGGTAGAAATCTGTGCCCCTTCTCCAGTCTGTCACCAGTAGATAGTAGCAGAAGAGGCAAACACTGAAACTTATGGATTTTCCAAGGTGCCTGAAAAGAAAATTTGTCTGATTCTCATTAGTTTTTACAAAGGGCCATATTTATCAAGGTAGGTAAGCAGGCGCCTGTTTAACTTCAGGCATGGCACCAATCCTACTAAGTTCTAAGTACTTTGCTGAACTGGGGCCAGAGCTTTTAGTGTAAGTAGTAAAAATTGAAATGACTTTTGTGAGTTTGTACTGCAGGTCACTGGGAAAGCACAGAATGTTTTAGAGCCACTGAAGTGCAGGCCTGATCTATGCTACATAGTTTTGCTGGCAAAACTTGGATTCTTTTGGCAAAGTTGTGAAGTGTATCCACTCACAGTTCCTCTGTGGTAACAGAGTTCCTTCCATTTGTTGGTAAAGCTGCACCCACTCTGGAAGAGGCAGGGCTTCTGCCACCATGGAAAACCACCAGAAAGAGCGTGTAGACACACCTGTGCTGCAGCCCCCTTAACAGTTGGTGCCTCCCTAGGATACACTGCGCAGCTGCTGCAGTGGAGCTGAGGAGGGTGGCCAGGAGCTGCACAAGTGAGGATGTGCTCTGGGGCTGGTCTGCTGCCAGAATGTTTGGAACATGGACAAGTCCTTAGTCTAGTTACAAAACTCTGAGGGCATTTGCACTGAAAGTTCCTCTGCAACAGTAAAACCCTTCTTTCTGCTGTCAGAATTCAACCACCTTTGCCAGGTGGAGTTAAGGCTTCTGTGGAGAGCTGGCAGAAGGTGCCCATAGACACTCCTGTGCCTTCTGCCAGCTGCTGTAGTTTGTTCAACTTTTCTGATGGTACCAGCAGAGCTCTGAGATTTGGTTCCTAGGGGTCTGGCACTGACCCCTCCAACCTTTGCATGCTGGAATTGGGTTCCAGGGGGCTGGCATTTCCCCTTTCTGTCTCCACTCACATCAGGATTGATGCCTACGAATCTGATGCCATCCCAATGCTAGGATGGGGCCTGGTGCCACCCCCAGCCTGCCCTGCACACTGGGGTTAGGTGCTGCATCCAGTGTACAGGGAGCCCTGCAAGCTAGATGACACAATAGGCCAGAGGTTGAGCAGCCCTGATCTAGACTTGTTTAGGACAGTACAGCCTTGGCTTCCTATCCATGCTTGAGTAGAATGACCTTGTAGGTTGTAGCTGACCTTTATAGAATCACAGAAGAGTAGGGTTAGAAGGGACTGCAGGAGGTCATCTAGTTCAGCCCCCTGTTTTGATGCAGCTATATGGATTAGGAATACATTTATTTTTACCTTTACAGGATGTCACAAAGCTTAGCAATGTGCATCTTGAAAACGTGTTGAAATCCTCCAATGGAAGGTGCTATGCCCAAGTAAACAATTGTGAGTTGCATTGTGGGCTTTTACAAAGCTGCCTGAACAGCTAAAGATTATATTTTCTTTCCAAAAAGGAGGGGTAAGGGAAATGGACATCCTTCAGGGATTCTTATCAGTTTAAAAAAAGAAAGCAAGCTGTGATGTATGAGTTTTCTTTGGTATTTTGCCCTTCAGTTTCTGCCTGAAAACAAACCGGTTGGGAGCATGTTTGAAACTTTATTACATACAGGGTGTGTGTTCCAGTGTGGGTCAGAATTTTGTGCATGGGAAACTTAATCAAGCTGAGGGCTATAAACTGATCATTTTAGCTCTTTATAGTTGAGAGTTGTCCAGCCATCTATTTTGGTCATTCCAGGCATCTAATGCCTATTTTTTTAATACTAGATGCACAAGATAATAAGCAAGAAATTATGATAGTAAAATGGTCCTGGTCCTAGAAACTGTTACTCTGTCAAGCTAATACGACTCTTCTTGTGACAAAGGACCACAAAATAACAGGGCAATCCTTCTGTTGCAGAGAAGTTGAAAAGACCACAACATGTCAAGATGCTTTTGACACTGGATTCCTATCCGAAGTCTCTGGGTTTATCTCATGAATCATGTGCAGGTGTTTGTACACCTAACAGTGCTTATATTGCAACACCATAAAGAGGGATCTCATGACGACCCAGAGTTGCAAATCACTGGCTTAGGGACTGTTTTGCATTGGTACTTAAGGCAATCTTGGGAGTGCACTTTGTCAGGTGCTGGGAGGCTTGTCACAGGCATGCTGTGTGTGTAATGTACCAGCATCCTGTATATGAGTGAATGTAATGTTGCCTAAACAAAGAGTATCAGCAATGTTGAAGGACTTACTGCTGCTCCCAACTATAGAGGTTCTTCCTCGGCTCAGGTGGTAAAGGCCTAGGTTCTGAGTACTGGAAATAAGTCTTCATTTTGACTCCCCGCATTTTCATGGCTTCATATGTGACAGGGAACCTTTGGTGCCTGTCACTTTAAGGGCCTGAGCAGGCAGCGGAGCAGCCTGCAGGTGACTATAGTGCCAGTCAAGAGAGTTGCATGAACAGCAGGAAGCTGCCTGATTGGGGGAGGGCCTAGCTGCTAGACAATAAGAGCACACCCTAAGCAGTAGAGCCAGCAGTTGCTGCAGGATCCAGAGGGATAACATTTCCCAGCTGGACCTGCTGCTTCCAGAACGCCAGGAGGGTCAAGGTAGAAGCTATGGGGATGGAGAAGGTTCTTGGTCCTGAGGCATGACCTGAAACTACACCCTGCTAGGGTTGGATGGTGTGGGCCTGCTTGTGGTAGGGCAGCTTCCAGGGAATGCTACACCTGTGCCTCCCTGGTGAAGGGCGAGTATGGGGTGCCAGAAAGCCTCAGTTGCCACTGCCTTGCGGGTACCCCATGGAGGGGAAAAACTAGAGGAGCACACCCTGACAGAAAAGTACAGGGGCCCAGACCCAGTGAGTTGGGCATTGGTTCCACCCTAGCCCCTTGAGTGGTGCCTGAGGCAGGGTCCAGGCATGTCGACAGACACCAGAGTCCTGAGTGAGCTGTAGGCTGAGAGTGGGGTCCAGACACGTCTATGGACACCTGAGATTCACAGGTTGTAGGGCCCCATAGTCCCAGTGAGGGGGCAGAATTGTGGCCCCGGTGAGATGGTGTAGTGTGAGTAGTAGGCCACATAGAGTAGGGCCTGCATGGGGGGCCTAAAGGGCTGCATATGGTGGAGTAGAGTAGGGACCCGCATAGGCAGGCATGAAGGGCTGTGCAGGGGCACATAGAGTAGGGTCTGAGTGAGGGGCCTGAAGGACTGCACATAGGCTGGCCCCAATAGTTCAATAATGCAAGCTCCAGTGAGGTGGCATGTGCTCAAGGTAGTTCTCCAGATGCCTGAGGCTGAGTTTAGGCCAGAGGCCAAATGCAGCCCAGCAGTGGGGCTGGAGGAATAATAGTGGATAGTGATTTTTTTTTTTTTTTTTTTGG
>NW_017729029.1:47968586-47981859 GCF_001723915.1 Gavialis gangeticus
GGGCTGGAGGAATAATAGGGGATAGGTATTTTTTTTTTTTTTTTTGGATGCCATTTGTGAGGCATGGGACACAATAAAGGGGAGGTTTGGAGCAGTGTATAGCACCCTAGACACCAGGACACAATGGGTAGCCTCCTGCATTGTTACATCTGGTATCATTACATTAAGACACAGCAGGTGAGGCAGGGCAGACTGCCTTAGAGAGGTAGACAGGCTGACATTGTGACTGGCCTCAATGGCCCCCTGTCACATCATATAATACCTGTGTTTTGTATACATATGGAGATCTGTTACAGCAGGACACCTGGTAATTTCCCAGAATAGGAGGGTGGGAAACACTTCCCTCTGGCTTCTTCCCACATTCCCAGGCTCTTGCTACACTTTGGCTGTTGCTGAACCCTTGGTGTTTCACGAGATAAACCCCGGATCTTTAGGAAACATCTCTCTTTCCTATTAGCTATAGTTTTTGGATGTTATCCCAAGACACACTTCCTGCCCTTATTCGCACAAATACTCGTATTGTTCCTGTAAGCATTTTTGCTACTTATAAGGTCCACTGCAGAGCATTACGATCTAATCGGTTGTCACAATAATTTTTTTTTTGCTTACATGTTGGGTATCTCCAAACTGGACTTTTAACTTTCATGGGGATATTTATTTGGAGGAGGGGATATCTGCAGAATGTCCCATAGGACCTTATCAAGTCTTGTATTAAGGAAAATGAAATCTGGCCTTTTAGAGGGGCGTAGTTCTACCAGCCACCTTCTAATGTTGTCATGCCCCCTTCATTTCCTGACCGAAGTAAAATAAAAATGAATGCATGTCCCTTGGAAGAAGACATTCTATTTTGGGAAGATAACATATTATGAGGTCATAGTGAATTCTGTTTTGCTCTTTTCTTGAATGTATATATCATTACTAATGAATGTTTGCAAAACGCTCTGAGACTAGTGGATGATGGCTACTCTGTATGCATGAAGTATATTTTAATGATGTTAAACTACTTCCCCAGTTTTCTGACTCTTATGTTTTGGTTCCCCCTCTACTGCATCAATGTCTCAATTTGAAAAGTAGGATAGGTCAGGTAGGTGTTTCAGTATTACTTGTGCTTCTTTGTTATGGTCAATAACTTTCTAAAGGGAACCTATCTTTGCCCATGGAAATAGAGGAAAATATGAAAAAACAAATGATACTTGACACTTTTTTCCTTTCTCCAGTTGCTTCCCTTCAAAGATAACAGGTTAACTAACTAGTTTCTACCCAGAAACGCATAGGCGAGGGACAGGAGTTGCACACAAACTGGTTTAAGTGATTCAAAAACTGGTTTAAACCTGTAGCAGAATAGAAGTTCAGTGCACATAAACCAGTTTCAGCTATTCTGAAACTGATTTAAGATAATTCTGGTTGAATGTAGTATCAAACTTAACTGATTTAGGTCAAATTGGTTTATAAAACTTCTGTCCCAGACCCCTTCCTGGTTCAAGTTAAATCAGTCCCCAGAATTTTGCAGTCCTGGGTGGGGCTGTGCTGTCTGCTCCAGAGAGCAGGGCTGGCCCCGCCCCTCTGCTCTGTAGCTGGAGCAGTGAGGGCTGGCTCACTGCCCCCTGCCTCTCTTCCCCTCCCCCAACAAACCCTGGCTGGGGTCTGGGGCCAGGGAGGGGCTTTAAATTTCCCCTCCCTCGAGTATGGAGCTGCACCGCCCTGCCCAACTTGCTTAGTGCTGGCTGTGACTGGACTAAAAATCCCAGAGGCACCTAGAAGCAGGAAGAGGAAGTGATGAGCAATTCTGCAGAGTCCTGCTGCTGTCGTTGGGGACTGCAGATCCCGAGATCTCAGGGGCAGCAGGAAGAGGAAATGAATGCACAACCCATGCTGGCTACATGCCAGAGAGCCATGCTCTGGCACCCCCTGGCTTTGGGCTTGAGCCACTGCAGGAATGTGGCTGCATTTCCTGAATCAAAAGTGAATGTCTGTTCATTTGCTAATTGATTCAAACTTTGCAGCTTAGACTAACCTGCAAAGGCTGAATCAATTCAGCTGTGGGCTTTTTGACTGTACTTAGCCCTAGAAACTTATGACCAGTATCATCATCATAATAGGATGATAGCACCTGTTCCTATGATTGATTAGTATGGTTGTTTCTCCATTGATCATGAGGATGTTGGGTGTTTGGTCACTGTTGTGATAACATTAGCTGTGGATTTTCCTGTTTGGGATTTTCACATAGCAGGCTGACATCTTCCACCCTATTTCTACGATTAAACTAAGTGATGAAGGGGAGAGAGTGACAGGAAAAGATTAGTTTTTGGAAACTGCGATAAATATCCAAGTGTACCAGCTGCTGGGGATCTGATTTTGATTTTGGAAGGCCTAGTCAAGTAAGCACAGATTGCAGAATCCTGAATTAAAGTGAAATAGTAGCTTTAATGTTGCTACCCTCATTGTACCTAACAAGATTGTTCTGCATTCTGAAAACAGATTAATATTGATGCTAAGACTGTGTTCTTTATGCATGTGAACTGTCCCTGAAGTACTCTAGTTGAAGTGTTGCTGGATTTAGTGCTCTGTTGAAAATGACATCTCTCTAGCCCTAAGGGACTAACAGTCGCAATATAACTAGTAACAAAGCTATGCTGGGATGCATTGGCGAAATGTACAGGGTGCATGTGCACCCCCTGAGATTGGCAGTGCACTCCTTGCGATTGGCAGACGTGGCTGGTGACGTCTGCAAGCAGTTGCCCCTTGCCGCTGACACTGCTGGGAGCGTCTGCGGGCAGTCGCTGCTGGCCACTGCTGACTGCCAGCGGCATCTGCGGGTGGTCACCTACCACCAGTTGGCGCTCGCCATTCCCTCCTCCCCCTGCTGACTTGGCTTGCTGACATGGCAGCAGCGAGCTCTTGCTCACTTGCAAGAGCTCGCTGCTGCCATGCCACCAACACCGCTGCTGCCACCTGCGGGTGGTCACTGTGCCCCCCAGCCTCTGGGAGCATGCGTCATTCATGCTGGGATAAGCTTCATGAATATTGTCAAATGTATGAAATGTCTTGAATTCCTTCATCAGCAATTTGGAAAATTAAACCCAGGTTTGTTGTTTCACTCCCTCCTTTCATTCATATAACATCCCAGCAAACCAATATTGGCTCTTAAATTTCTTGGGAAGACCTAAGGCCACATTGTTTTCCCAGTATCTTCTACATTAGAGCTGAGGTTCCCAACCCCCGGGCCATGAAGGGCTGGCTGCTGGTCTGCAGGAGGGTTGGCTAGTGTACCAGAAGTGATCGGCATACTGTGGACTGGCAGCCAACCCTCTTTTTATAGGGTTGGAAAAAAGATTAGCTGCGGGTCCACAGTATGCCAGTCGCTCCCTGTCTGTGGTCTAAAAAGGTTGTGAACTACTGCATTAGAGCCGTCCAAAGGGAAAGGGTGAGGCTGAAACTGCTGTTTTCATTGCGTGCTTCCCTCTAAGGGGAGGGAATTACCTCCTTGAACATCTCTGGAGAAGAAAAAGGTCTTTTTAAGCAGGAGGATGTGTATCCATGCAGGACTTGTGCATACCTCCCAAAGAAGCAAGCTATTCATGCTTCTCCTTGATGTCCTGCCCTCTCATAAGAGCCTGGCTCACTTGGAAACTGCTACCATTGCTGGGCATAAATCCACACTCCTAAGGACAGACAAAAGCCTTGCACACCAGTAGTAATACTGGCAGGACCAAGTGCAGCTCTTGCAATGGCTGCTCTCGTAGCACCTCCTCTCGTGGAGTCCCAACCACGTACCAGCGTAGTGCTATTCCAGAAAGGTGCTGCTCACCCTCCTCTTCACAATTTAGATGTTTTTATCTTTTTGCACAGTTTTTTCTTCTGTGTGGAGAACAAACATGTTCTGAATGTTTTCCTAGACAGAGGAGACAATACAGTACATCTGACCCATCTCTTCTATGCAGTGAAAGTATCACGTGCTGAAATCCAGAACAGATGCAGTATCACCAGTGACTGCTTTTCCTGTTTCTGCAGGATCTGGATTAACCTCACTTATTATGCACCTAAACTGACCACACTTGAGCATGCTGTCTGCATAGCCTCCTGTCACTTGGTTTTCTTTATACTGACAACACCCACTACTGGCCAAATTCTCTTGCCTTACTTCAACAGCTGTGATGGAAATTTGGCTTTATGAGTCTCAGTTCTCTGTGTCTTGATTAGAGAAACTGGCTATGCTCTGTGCTGCCAGCCCTGCTTTTACGTGCTCTTAAGCACCTTTCTAAACTCTCCTCAGCATTTTTGGTACAGGAAGGCTGCCAGGAGAAACCTGGCAGCAAATGCTATAGTGCTGCTTCTGACATCTTGCTCTTAGCTACATAGAGAACATGCTTGTGCCTGTTACCTGGGAATCTGAATTGCCCAATCTGTCTCAAAAGGGTGTAGCTGAAGTACCTCACTACTGTCATTTAGAAAGATCGTATCCTTGAATAAGGAAAACTTAGTGCAACTGATACAACAAAGGTAAAAGCCTAAACATTAGTCTAGAAGTGGCAACTGGATGACTAAAATCCAGTTATAAAAAACAAACAAACTATTAAACAAGGTTTTATATGAGAAATAAGACCTAGATTCTCTTTTTCCTTGAGTCTTGCACATAAATATTTTTCACTTTCTGCAAAAGGGGTGGAGAAAGGGGCATAGTAGGAAAACAGATCACCTTTGAATTGGGATTCTCTTCTACTTTTGACTAGGAAGTAGATCAGGCTCTATAATGTCTGGTAGAAAATCAGACTTGAAGGAAACTATTCAAATGCCAAAAAAAAAAAAAGTTTGTCAAATGCGTTAGTGGATTTATGGCATGATCGCAGGGGTAATGTAAGCCTTTCTAGGAAGGGAACTGATGAGAGGAAAATATGTACTCGGACAATGAGGGAACAGACCTATAAGTGTCACTCTACTCATTTAAAAAGCAAAACAAAACAACAAACCCTCTTGTTCAATGTGTTTTGGTGGAATTAGGATTCTCCTTATTTTTCTTCCCAAATGTCTGTATTTATAGCTTTCGGAAGATGCCAAGTATGCATCTCGTCTTTCAACAATCTGTTTTAATTGCAGTGTGTGCTGTACCTGCTCACCTTTCATCTACCCACTTCGGAATCTACCCTGTTATTCTCCTCCTTTTGGTCTGAATCCTTTCAAATATGTTTGTTTTTTTTTTGTTTTTTTTTTTTTTTGTTTTTTTTTTTTTTTGTTTTTTTTTTTTTTTGTTTTTTTTTTTTTTTGTTTTTTTTTTTTTTTTTTTTTTTTTTTTTTTAATAATAAACATGTTTAGAGAAGCTATCTATCGCCACACCTCCCCTTTCTTGGTTGTGAAATTGTTTAGTTCTGAAAGGGAGTCTCAAGACAAAGTGTAGGAACAAAAATTGCTTTATTCATCAAAGGAAAATAATAAATAATTTGAACATAAGACATCCTAGGCAGGGAATTTGATTGGAGATTGTAACGTGCCTGGGATGGAAAGGCTTTTGACATCCTGACTCACCAACAGGTACAACATTTCTTCAGCTGCATGGGATGTGCATTAATACAAAATTAGATGCATTACATGATAGATTTACTGCTTTTACTGGGCTTCCCAGGTGTAGATCAGATGCATACAGACAAGCAGTTACAAAGTTCTGCTGGTAGCAGGCATCATTTTAGCCAGTGCTCTTATTTCAGTAGAGCCTTTGACAAAGCATTTAACTTGAAACCCTTTTCAGCAGCAACTTTATGTAATTGTTGCTGGCAGAATTAGAAAGCATTTAATAAAGCAATAATGGTCTGAATCATTATATTGCACAATGATCATTAAACCTATTTGTAATGTAGGGTGGAGCTTAACTGAAAGAACGTAGCCTGAGGAGAGTGAAACATGCATGTGTGAGGAGATTGAGAAGTTGGAACAGCATCTCTAAAATGACTACCTTTTTTGTAAGCCATTTCTATCATGAATTGTGATGTTTTGTGAAACTTGACAGCTTGACTGAATAGGCAACAGATACTGGGGTACAATATACTTCTCCTGTACTATACAGTACACTGCACTGTTCTTGCCACTTCTGCCAGAGTTGAGGGCAATAGCTTTCAAAGAAACTTCAGAAGTTACTCGAGTGATCCGAATGCAATTCCAGATAGGACTCTTGGTCCTAAGTCTTCCTGCCAGTTTTAGTCATTTTTACATTTTTCTTTTCACCTCCTTTTTAGGTATGCCTGAAAGAGATGTAGTAGCCTTGTTGCTCTTCCTTTAGTAACTGGCTAAGTGCTTTGGACTCTTGCACATACCCCCTATAACAGAGCCTCAAGGCCCACTCATTTCTTTAGAGTTAATAGCAGAAGGTTCTTGCTCCTTTTGCTCTTAGAGAGAACAACAAGTGGCAGCTTCTGAATAGACCATCTTTCAGGTGGAAATGCAGTTATGTATTAGTATTCTTGGCTCATCCCAGGTGGTATTAAAACTGGTAAATGCGCCTCTCTACAACAGGGGCAAGTAGAAATGAAAGTTGGGGAGGGGGGTATCACATAAGAGGTGTCTATCTAGGTACTTAATGGGCTCTCAATCACTGTACCATCAACCTTACTGTTGGTTTTTTGTTTGTTTTTTTTGGGTAACAGTTTCAAAATTTTTAGTCTCACAGTCACTGTGACAAGACTGGGCCAGGACAGGACCAGGTGTGACCATGACACCCCTGGTGGCTGTACGGCTCCTGCCCAGCTCAATCACTAAGCTACCTGCCCTTGATTCCTTTCCTGCCATGCCTTGTTTTTATCAAGAGATTAAAGAAGGGCCTTAGAACAAGCCCTAATTGGTTCTAGCCACCAGCAGGTCCCTCCTAGACTCTGCTAGTCTCAGTTCTGCCCTTAAGTAGAGTGGGCCCTCTTGGGCCCTCCGTGCCTCACGGTGCCTGTAGCCTTAAGGACTAATTACATGGCTCTCACTATCCCCGTGCCTTGCAGGTGTTACCATCTGATTAATCCAATCAATCTCCTTTATAGGGGTTGTGGCCCCCTTGGCCTCTGCCCCTTGGCTTTTACTGGGTCTTTTAGCTTAGGCTTGCTGTGCTGGACCTGGCTTCCGGGCTCCAGCCTCTGCCTTGTTCCTAGGACTGAGCCTGCTCTGGCCCCAAGCTCTTCCCTTCTCTGGGTTCTGTGGTCTCTAGCCTCAAGCTCTGGCTTTGCTCCTGGGCCTCTGATCCTCTCTGCTCTGTTCCTGGGTTCCAGCTTGGTTCCCAGGCTTCTGGCTGTGCCTTGAGCCTGGCTCCTGTCAGGACTCAAGGCAGTCATCTGCCTCTTAGACAATAAAGGGACCACCAAACCCACCCCTCACAGTCCTATCCAAACCACCAGTGAAAGCAGTAAATTATCCTGCTGCCTTGCAGCAAGTCTTCTTCTTACCCAAGGCTGTGTTATTTCCTAAAGCAGTAGTGTTATTCAGCCAGTCCTTAGTGACAGCAAGGTCACCCCAGCATCCCCCTGCAGCCTTCTTGGCCAGGAGCTCTTAATCCTGTGGCTTGCAGGGATAGACTCTGTGGTTTGGCTCAACCCCAGGCTTATGTGTCATCTTTAGGCACAGCATGGTCACAGTCCATCTTCAGCAAGCAGCTTCCTGCAGGGCTCCTTCCCCTTCAGCTTCCAGAGCTAGAGTGTTTGCTATGGTTCTGGCCAGAGTTTATGTGCCCGGTGTAAGCTCCGGAGCCTATTGCTTCAGAGTGTTTTTTTTTGTTCCTAGGTGCACATTCAAACAGCATGCCCAGGAGCAAGTAACTGGAGTTTGTTCATGTGCAGCACATTGCTCTGGTCAGAGCCGCCCAGGACTCCTCTGACCAGGCTCAATGTGTTTGCACAGAGGGCTAGCTGCAGCACAAGGGTGCTTTGGCACAAGGCTAGCCAGCAGGGAACCCACACACTGAAGTACTGTAGCCAGTCAGGCAGCATCTATACATACACTGCTGTGCATGAAAAAGCTATGGAGCAGGCTAGTACTTACAAGTACTAGGCTTCTCTGGAGTTTATTATTTTCATGTGCCCTAATAAGGGTGCACACGTAGATATGGAAACATTTACTTATGATCTCTAATTAGTCAGCTCCACAGTAAACTCTTGTGTAGGCATACCTGGTAACAGGAACCCTAGGTTCCCTGTTGCTTGTCCCCATGTGACTAAGGGTACAGGAGCTTCTCTGTCTATACCAACTATACAGTTGGTCTAGTAAAAGATACCAGCCACAAGAATTCTTGTGTCTTGCGTATCTCCTGGACCATCACAGCAAGAACATGACTTCAATTCCATGTGGCTAAAGGAGTCT
Organism: Gavialis gangeticus; assembly: GCF_001723915.1. Lineage (NCBI taxonomy): Eukaryota > Metazoa > Chordata > Crocodylia > Gavialidae > Gavialis > Gavialis gangeticus. The sequence continues at coordinate 47,976,910 of NW_017729029.1, forward strand.
TAGGCCCACTGAAGGTCTGCAAGTAACTTGTATTTAGGTTGAATAAAACTTTCATTGTGGATGATGAAGAGTTAATATTTGCAGAAGTCAAATCCTCTTAGGCCAAGATCTATCTTGTACAGCTGGCAACAGACACCACACTCCAATTTTGTTTTTTAAAACAGGCTTTAAATATAGTCCAAAACTGAAACAGGATATCGGGGCAATAAGTGAAACACCACTGGAGGCATAGATGTGTTTAGAGAACGTTATCCAGGCTTTCTTGCTAGAAATCAAGTTGCCTTTGAGCAAATGACTTACTTTGGGGGGGGGAAGCACCAAGTTGTTATATTGTTCTAGCAGGAAAAACTATGTATAGTTTAATGAATAAAAATGACAAATCAGCCTTTGTTCCCTTACCTAGAGGAGCAGAACAGGCTAAAGACTTCCAGGGAACTTGAGACAAACCAAAATAGGACAACTAGCAACAAAATAAATACTGAGAGCTTCAGAGAAATGGCATCTCCCGGTACAATGTAGGAAGGATGTGTGCCCTCCATCTCTTCTGCCTTTATGAATGATTTGAAGTATGGACTAAGAGTGGATATATTTGACCTGGGTTCCTGTTTGATTTTGGTCAAATCACTTTGCGTTTCTTTTCCTGCTCACCCTTCCTATATCTTACCCAGACTGAGAGCAGTCCTTACAGTTTTATACAATGAGAATCATAATGGGGTCCCAGTGTCAGCTGGAGCCCCTAGGCACCCCATAATGCAAATATGTAATAAAGATAGCTTTTTTCATTAGGATCAGGAGTTGAAGTATTGTGGAACACAAATCCTTAGTCGTGGTCTTGGCTGACCAAAGCTGGCCTCAGTGCCAGCTTTGTTTACATATTCCAAAAATTCTTTAGAAACTTTCTTCTGATTTTACTTTGATCAATAAACTTAGCCCTGTCTGAATGAACAAAGAGACTTCTGCAGCCTGGCAAACTACATATGTTGTCTGCATAAACCTAAAACAGTATTAAGAGTTCATTTTTTTTCTTTATAAGCTGCATATTATTAGTTTAAAAATGTACTACTTCATTCTCTCCTTACCTAAAATAATAAAGTAGTTTTAGTACAAACTGGGAACCTTTCCACAAAACCCGTTGTGTGGATAGTACTCAGCTTCATGCTGCAAGTTAGAAAAATGTAGTAATAAGCTTAATGTTGACATGAATAAAAGATGTTAATTAAAAAAAAACAAAAAACCCCAAAATCTCAGCCTCTTTTTTTATAACAAAGACTCTTTATTCTCATGGTCAGAGTAGATTCCAGATATGCAGGCCACTTAGGCAAGGAACAGATAAGGAAACTTCCTGTCTTTGAGAATTGCATGTGCATATAATCAGATATTGCAGTCACACTTTTTTTTACCAGTGCACATCCAAACAGGAATGCATTGTCTTGCTTTTATTCTGTTACTCAAATTCTCCTTGGATCTACTCAAAGCCCACTGATGTCACATGAAAGATCCCAGGCATGGATATTGATTGCAGAACACATACAGATATCCTATTGACTTCTGTGAGAACAGGATCAGGCACCTAATGCTTAATCCTGGTAGATTTCTGAAGCTGACATAACCTCCTGTCTACAGCAATAAATGTTTTTCATCGGCTAATAATGATGTATACACTGAAGTGAAAATAAAATCTGTTAGTAATAAATGCATTCTTGTAAAGGGAATTCAAGTAGTTTTGGCTAAAAATTAGGTTTAATAAAGAAAAAATACTTCCCTCTTTCCCCCCACCCCCTTTTAATTTTAGCTGCTTTTTTTTTTTTTTTTTGGTGCCGGCATATCCATCAAGTCTCCTACTCAGCAGCACTAAAATAAGTACAGGACAGCCAGGAGGGGTAATAGGGTCTGGGTACTGTAGTATCAGTGCCCAAAGTGAGACAATACAGGAAAGTGGCAAACAGTTTGAATGGGAGAAAATGAAGTAGGACCAAATTGTCCCCCTCAATGAGGGGGAAAAAAGGTACAGGAGATGAGAAATTCTTTCTGCTGTATTAGTCTGTACAAATGGCTTTGATTGGGGTGATTATTCCTCCTACAAGCCACACACAGGGAATTTTGCTGAGGTTTGACCCTGGGGAAAAAAACATTGGAGCTGGGGCACTGTGCCCTTGTGCAACTTCCCAGCCTTCTTGTGGCACATGCTATGTCTTTATGGGCTTTCTTTAAATATACTTTGAGGGAGAGCTAAATTGTCATGGCAGATATATTGGCCAGATTTATGTTAGCAACTTCAGTGTAAATTTCAGAAAACATGCACTACTATGAAGAGAGGCTAAGGTCCAGTTTCACTCATTCATGAAGTCCAGTCCTTGCAGAACTGGGAGAGGGAGGGAGCCAGAAGGTATGATGCCACAGAACTGGATCTTCTGTTTCTTTCTGCATGGTCCAGCCCAATCCAGCGGACCTAGGTCCTTTCTGCACCCAGAAGTCTAGGTGATAAGATAGCTGTAGGTTTTACGAATTCTTTCTTTTTTGGACAATCCCAGATGGTGGTAGCAACAGAGGCATGGAGTTCTCTCTCATTCTCTCCCCCAGAAATATTAAATGTAAGCAAGTCAGTGCCCACAAACAAGATGCACTGGTTTTAGTTGCCTCCTTCAGGTCAACTTGGTGATTATATGGTTTGTTCTGTGGCATCTCTTTACTTACCACAGTTCTTGTGAATGTGTAATTTGTTAGGATTGAACTGCAGTCTAGCCAGACAGTTAGAGCAAACTCCAAGCTGTGGTCTGACCTGCTATGTCTTAGTAGAAGAATTCCCATGTTAAGGGGATCCTAAATCTTGGAGTGTTGAGTGCTCTCAATGGCTCTTGTGGTTTGTGAGAGCTGAGGGCATTTAGCACCTTTAAATGATGCACTTTGGTCTGTTTACTATTGAATCTGCTAAATATTGCAAAAATATACCCTGAAGAAATCTAATAGGACTGGGTACCTTATTCAAATGGTCTCCAGACCAGTGCTGAGCATTCCCTTGTCACTTCTGAAACCGGAAAGAATATAAGGTGTTTGGGGGGCATACAAAGAGATGAGAGGCTGCAGGAAGAGGACTGCTGCAAGGACTAAACATCTTACAACTTAAAAAATGTTGTTCTGTTTGTTTTGTTTCCCTTTTAGGTTTAATTTACCATCTTAATGTACTCATAGCTTCCCCCCACCATTTGAATACAAAATAAGCCGTATTGTCATTTGAAATTTTAAATACTTAATAATACATTGCACTTATTAATGCCTTTCATCTGCAGATCTCTGAGTGCTTTGCAAACATCCTTTAACTACACATTGTCACATCCCACATGGTCCGTAAATGGCACGGTGCCCATTTTTCAAATGGGAGAAAAAACTGTCTAAGATCGCAGAACAGACCAGTGCCAGGTACAGCATCCAGGAAGTTTGACTCCACGTTCTGTGCTCTAATCACAAGAAAAAACCCCTCTTGTTACCAGGTGGAACATTCAGGAAATGCAAAATGTTCCTTCACTATACATGTTGTTTAATTTGTAGGCTGTAAGGCCCGCTTCAGACTAAAAGATATGTGTACAGCCAGCCTTTGGAGCCCTGGAAAGATTGGGCCTTTAACCAATAAAACATGAAACTATAAAAGTTAAAGTATCTTTATTCTACTGCAGTTTCTTTCATGTGCTAGCATGATACTGTGAATATTGCAAAGGGTGGTTGGCTGGCTTTTATCTTTCAGCTTCACACCATCCAGCCAAGTTCTGCACATGTTTGAGAGAGGAGTGGCAAGGATTATAAAACAGCTAGTCTCAGTTATAGACTGACAATGGCAGAGTAAAATTAATTAATGTTTATATGGGGTCTTCAGTCTCAGTAAGATTTCCTTCAGCTCTACTAAGAGAAGCTTTATGAGAGAAATTCAAATGTGGCTACTCTGTTCCCATAGAAGTAAAGAGAAATAGAATTTATTTGTACACAGTATATATTAAAGAAGACTGTGATTTTAAAATGGTTTGATGGTACATAAAGTGCTGATGTTTGAAACAGTAAACAGAGATTAAACCAAACTCAGTGGATGGAATAGCGACTTAAATTCAGCAATAAGAATTTAATAATTTTTCAGTATGGAGCTAATGCTGGAAAGTGCTGAGTACCAGCATCTTCCAGTGACTTTAAGGTTCAGGTCCTCCAAGAGCTACTGAAGATGCATTCTTTCTGTCTTCTTCCATAAGCAGAACAATAAACTGATTTAAATAGTTGTTAAAAGGTATTTTTCCAATGCAAAATGATTGCTTTACAATTTTGGCCCCCAGAAATCTGTTAAATGGTCTTGCAGTCTTTGTGCACTGCTATCAAAGGCAGTCTTGCCTGAAGGCTTATGATATCACTGAAGTAACTGTGAATTAATTTTACTAAGAGTCTTATCCTTGTGTGTAATAACAGCCAGGCAAATCACTTCTGAAGTTCATTCCATCAGAATGCACACACCTAATATTTTCTGTTAATGAGATTCCAATGGCCAAGTTATTTTCCTCCCTCATTCCACTGCTGTGAGCTCATTTTCAGGAGGTAGAAGGGGTATGGCATTTCAGGCCTTGAACTCCTTTGACAGAGGAATGTGCATTGAGACACAGGTACAGGCTAGCTCCGTGACATACTTGTTTAAAGAGGCCTTTTGCAACCTAGCAGCTTTCTGCAGTTTGAGATCTCAGTCCTAGGATGTTTTCCAATCTGAATATATTTTGTAGAGGGAGGGGGAAGATGGGCTAATCTCCATAGTGAACGTACTGGAAGCGTCTTAACTGTACACTGTGAAATTTTGTTTTCATTATTGTTCACAGTGCAATTTTTTTCCCAGGAACTAGTTCAATCTGACCTTTTATTACAATTTTAAATACCTTTTTAATCAGTGGCATTCATGTAAGCCTGCCTCTGTCTGTGTTTGGGTCG
>NW_017729029.1:47982078-47984498 GCF_001723915.1 Gavialis gangeticus
TTTTTTTTAAATTTTAATATCTTTTTTTTACGGGGGGCTTTGTGGAAGCGCCCCTTGGTTGGTTTTGGGGGGGGGGGGGGGAAAAGTTCAAGTAGTGTTTGTTCTAAATTAGCCTGAAGTTATGCAGAAAGGCAGACATCTGGCTAAATATAGATAGGTAGCCCTGGTGTGAGCTGAAATGTTTACTGAGTGTTTGGGATAGGCTATAAGAATGTATCCTAAGATCTTTTAAAAGACTTAGGTGCAGGAGAGAAGAAAAGAGAAAATGCAGTTGATCCCCTCCCTGCACTAGTAAATACTATGTTGTTCAATCAAAGTCCGTAGGAATTCTGCCTGTTTCAGGACAGCAGGCTATATGCCACTAATGGCTTGATCCTGAGAGATACTGAACTTGCACTGGAGTCCTTTAAATTGAGGGTGCTCTAGTGCCTGCCAGGTGGAGCTCTCATATTAGTTATTTACAGCGCATGGGCTGAATTCTGAGCATGGCATTTGAGATGTTTCATATAACTTTTAAAAAATTATAGCCACCAGCTTTTATTTTCAAAATGTTGAGGTAAAATGGCTAATAGCAAAAGAGTTAACTCTCTTCAGCAAAATAAATTACTTCTACTGAACCATGACACTTTTTAACCTAAAAATAATCCATATTTTATTTGAGTTTTATATTCTAACTGTAGGGGTCTGGTCACAAAATACTACATTTCATTCAGTTCTAGTAAAGGTTTGAGACTTGCTGTTCTGGTCTGTTGTTGGCTGTATCTGCTCTTGCTCACTGACCTTTAATGCATTTTAATACATTTTGCTCTGTAATATAAAGAAATGGTGTCAAGGGATCAGCCTTCCAAGTAAATATTGGTCAGGAATAGAAGTTGGTGTTTTGCAGCTAAAACATGACCTAGTGGTTAAAGCATAATGTGGGGAGTCAGGAAATCTTGTTTCTATTTCCAGTATAGACAGATTATGGTCTAGGCCAAAGCCTTAAGCTATCCAGGCTTTGCTATTTCCTGTTGGTAAAATGAGTATAGCAATGTTTTTGTGCTCTTTGGGCACTTATACAACTGATCAAAAGACACTTCCAATCATGCTGTAACTTGTGCACTTTACACAAAACACTTAGTTACAGTACAATTGAAATAAACAGATGTTTAGTAGTGGGGGCTTGGAGTCTCCATGCAGTGGATGAGGCCAGGAGGCAGGGGACGCTGTTGTCTCCATGTGCTGCCTAAGGCCCAGAGCGTGTTGACAGCAGCCCTGCCCCTCTGCCTCATAGGCCCAGGCCAGCTCCCATGGCATGGGAAAATCTGAGTCCCCCTTCTCCCCCACCTCAGCTCCTGGCATGAGCATAGTGCCAGGGGTACCTTCCCTCACCCCTCTTCCCCTGCTACACAAGGAGGAAACGTCCTGCAGCAGCCCCAGGGGTGGGACTAGGCTGGTGTTTGCCCACATGAGCACCAACCTCGCCTTGCAAAGGCTCATGGGATACAGGCAGAATTGCCCAGAATTAACCCTCACAGAAAACCTGTATCCAAGCTCTCTGCCCTAGAACACCTTCAGCTAATAGCTGATTAAATGAGGGTTAATTTTTCATATGCTTGGCCATTTTAAAAGTGCTCTGTTCGTTCCATTATGCCTGTTGAGCACTTTCAGGGGCCTTATCACACAAAAATGTAACTTCTGTAAATACCCTTCATGTAGATGTTGTAAGGATTAATTCTAGAGTATTAGTAGTTTTTGAAGACTTGTGAGTGAAAAGTAATAGAAGAAGGTAAAGTTCCCCCTTTCTTCCATTGGTCATTGTAGATTAAACGATATTATTTTGAGGCTCATTTTTAATTTAAAAGTTTTATAAGACTTGACTAGAGCAGAACAAGTAATTTCTATCCCTCCTCCCACTTCTGCAACCAGCATTTTTTTTGAAGTTGTATTTGTTTCTGTTGTCATGTATTTTCGGAATAGTTTATTGGTGCCTCTAACAACAAATTTATGTAAATAAATAAAGGTAGGGGTATTTTTGGATAAAGATTTTTTTGGCTAATACTGATGGCCAATTTTATTAACCAGCAATATTGACCGATCCTGCTCCGATGGCCAATATACAGCCTGGCAACTTGGGGAGCAGTGTCCAGCTGGTAAGTCTGTTGGGGGAAAAGAGGCCTGGGGGGGGAATCGAGGTCTCCACAGTGGGGCAGGGACAGGCGCAGCCCAGCCAGGCAGGGGGGCATGTGCCCCCTGGATTTGTGCGTGGGGCGAGGATGGGCTGCCTGCTGGGGGCTTGGGGCTGCTCTGGCCTCTTCCCGGGAAGGGGGGCTGGGCTGGGCTGGGGCTGTGCTCCGAAGTGGGCCGGGTAGCACTGGCACTGGGAAGGGGGGTATGGCAAATTTTGTGGTGGCCGTAGCCCACCATCCCCCCACCTCCTC
>NW_017729029.1:47984845-47993284 GCF_001723915.1 Gavialis gangeticus
CTTCCCCTGCAGCAGACTTGCTGCTGGGCTGCATTCCTGGCTGCATGCATGCTGTGGCTGTGCACATGCTCGCGGCATTTATCGGTGACATTGGCTACACTAGCCAAAAAAAGCCAACTGCCGATTTAATGTCAATTTTCCTCTTATCGGTGCCAATTCCATATGGACCGATATATCGGTACACCTCTAAATAAAGAAGCTAGATTAAATCATACAAAATATATGTAATGCAAATGGGTAGATTAGTGCATTGTTAAATTTTTAATCCCACCAAATCAAAGCAGCTTTTTATATAGTTACAGATAAAAGTTGTTATTCCTTTATTTATATAACATAAAGTAATGTCATAACCTAATGTATTTGGCATACAGTTTGTCATATCACTCAGAGGTGTAATTTACTCTAATGAAAAATTCAAATGTAGTATGTAAGAGATTGTGAAGAAACACAGTTCTCACTTCCGTGATTAGTCTGAAAAATGAAGAAAGCATCAATATTCTGTCATGATTTTAATAATAGTACATACTAAAAATCTTTTGGAAGAGAGAGAGACTCATGCTTCAGGCCTTATGCATCCTCTAACGGTTTTACCGTATTGCCAGCTCTGGTGACTTTTTTTTTTTTTTTCCCCTCCCGTCCTCCGCTGACAGTCCCATGATATTTCTTAAAGCCTTAAGTCCTGGAGTTTTCTGTGAAAATCTCAGCTGTTACTTAAAAGGAAGCCAAGTTTCCAGCCCGCTTCATTCCATAAAAAAATGATTGAAATGTGGATGTTAAAGTATGAGTTTAATCTATTAAGGTACAGATGCATCTTATGTTCACTTAAGCTGCTGTGCTAACATGTATTGTTTAATGCATGCCAGCCAAGAGCTATAGTTTCAGAACAAAATTCAGTTTTAAAAAGTTCCAATTGTTTGCAGGACACTAGTAATAATCTTTTTGAAATACTTTGCACAGCTCCTTCTCTCTCCTGTCTTCAGGTGGGCTGGGGTTTGTCAAGGAGGAAGGAGGCTTCATCCCCTCCCATTCTCCCAAGAAGCAAGAGACCTGTGGGAGAGTTTAAAGCCAGGCACTGCCAGTGCCAGGATAGGGCTGCCCACCCAGCCCATTGCAACCTTTGGGAGTCTGGGACTAGGGGTTGGGAAAGGGGCATGTCAACAACACTTTACTAGAACTCTAGTACATTATGCGCACTGTATAGTGAAATTGGGGTTTAGTGTGAGGCCTTTGTCACTCTAACACAGCAAGTGTCAAGCCTAGTGACTCATTCTGGTGCAAGGGAGCAGCGCTGCAGCTGGTTTATACTTCCAAATGAGGCAACAGCAGAGCTGGCTTCTTAGTCCTTTCTGTAGTGTACCTCTTTACAGGCTTTACAAGTGACCGTCTTGACTAAAAGCTTAATACATTGTTTTACACATTTTTTGTACCATCTGTTTGCCATGTCTTAAAGCATAAATGTGTTAAACAAAAAGACTTGACTGCTTTCCCATGTCAGTATATTTTGATGGAATGAGGTGTTTTATTAATTTACCATGATGTTCTGGGCCTGTGTGGGATGCAGGCTCTGTTAAGGCACCTTTTGGAAAAATTGAAACAAAACATCATGCTCACAAGTACAATAGCGGTAGATGAGTGAAAACTCATGCAGCCCTTTGTTTGACTGGCTGTGGAATACAGTTTACAAATTCTGTTTGTAGGACCTTTGGACTTAATTTACCACAAAAAAGATTCTGCAGAAGGCCTGCAGGCTCAGGTCTTGAGTTTGAGGCTATAATTTAATTCTGAAAGGGGTTGCAAGGTGGCCATATGCATAGTAGTTTAACTTCTAGGCATGGGTGTTTCTCTCCATTTAAGTTTCACACCTGTACTAACAAGAATTACCTGATATGTGAGAGTGTAGATCACTGCGAAAAGATTTTCTTGTCTCCTAAAATATATATGACTCCTTCTCAGGCCTTATTCTCTAGGTCAGCACCTAGTTTGTGGGTAATTTGAGGGTGCCTAGATCCTCTACCAGCATAACCTTTCAAAGGCTCATGTTGATGCAGTTATGTATGCTTTTGAAAGCATGTGAGAGATCTGAATATCGGACTACTTGCAACACAACCTTACCCGGCTTTTTCCAACTTGTATTTATGTTCAGTTGTTACTTGGGTGCTAAAATCATCATAGACCCTGGACGCACTGCTCTACGCACTGTAAAAACACAGAAACAAAAAGCCATCTCTGCCCCAAAGGTTGATGGTTTGAGTCGGAGACAAGGTGGATACAGCCAGGCAAATGGAGAAGCACAGGGAATTGAAACACTACTGGTTAGCATGATAGGCAGGGATCAGCTTAGTATTATTTATGGCATTGCTTGTGCTAGAATGTGTGCAGCTTTCTCTGATTTCCTGCAGGATAATGATGACAGGTTAGTTATCTCTTTCCCTTGACACAAATTTGTGGCCAGTGCTATAAGCCTTGCATCTAGATTCAAGCTCCCTCACTAGTTTCATGGATAGCTAAATCCATGGTTTGAGCTCAAGCCTATGTCTGATATTACACTAATGGATGTAATTCAAAAGTGATGCTAATTAACTTGTTTGGAAGAGTCTGAAATGCACTTACCCCTCTCCCCAAAGAGTACTCTTCCTGTTCTGGGTTGAGATAAACCTAGCAGCAGTACTGGTGAGCTCACAGCACAGCTGTGCTGTCTGTTGTTGGCACATGAACAGAGAGGACCAAAAACTAAACTTTTTGGAACAATGTTTTGTTATCAGCTGGTTGTCAGCTCTGAGCACAGATCTTGTGAAAAACATAGGAAAAATTTCATTCTCTTCCTTACAGCAACATAAGCGATAAGCCTTTCGTTTCCTAACAAGCTGCAAATTATTCCACTCAATCAGGTTCTCCCCCCTGTGCAGCCATGAAATCCAGGAAACAAACTCAGGCCAGAAAATACACCCAAGTATTCATTCTGGGAGCAAAATCAAATGCAACTATATGCCTCCCTGAGGAATAGAGGAAAATGGATTGAGGTCATAAGCTTATGGTGACTATTTGTATATATGCTTTCACTGCAGCGCTGGGTACTTTTAAAAGTGCCCAGAACTGTGTCGCATGCGTTTTGTATAAATGGCAAAATGTGCATCAGTGCTGAGAAAATGGCAGCGGCGTGCTTTTGAACTAAAACGCATTGAAGGTGATTTAGTTCAAAGGATACTGCTGCCATTTTCTCAGTGCTGATGCGCATTTCACCATTTATACAAATGTCTGCGATATAGCGCCAGGTGCATCAGCTCATGTGAGGAACAGACTTGATTGAGTCTGCTCCAACATGCCAGATTTCCAGCATGTCAGAGCAGACAAATGTATGTGTATAAATGCCCAAAGATTCCAGTGCTTTTATATCTGGCTTATATATTTTAAAAAAATGTTTAGTTTTGATGTCTGAGAAATTTCAGAGAGGGCAATAACATGTTGAAAATATTCTGTGTCTCATGATGAATCTGGTACAATGAGCTTGATCCAAAGTTAATTGAAGTAAATGGAAAGGCCTCCTATTGACTTCAGCGGACTTTAGATTGAACACATTGGGCACATCTACATGTGCACTTCAATGTGCACTAGCCTATTTTACTGAGCATTAAAGTGTAATATAAAAAAACTGCAGTTATGCTAATTCACAGTAAAATAGTGCTGCACATTAAGCGTCACTTTAAAACCATGCACATTAGTAACTACGCATGAAGGCAACCTAATTAGCATTTTTTAGTACCTCACATTGGAAGGTGCCAGTACATGAGCACAGAGGCTGCTCTGATGTGCTTTAATTGCAACACATTGGAGCGCACTTGATTAATAGAGTCTACTGAGCATGGTGATTACCTTCTGAGCTTTTAGATTGGGTACCCCCACCGCCATTTTGAAGCATGGGGATGCTGATACCTGAGACACTGTGGTGCTCTACTTAAAGCGCCCCCTCCCCTCCCCAGAGCACATGTAAAAGTGCCTGGAAGTGCTAAATTTAATGCTTATTAGAAAAAGCACCTTAATGTACGTGTAGACATGCCTGCTGTGTGCTGTGATGCAAAGAGCCTAGGCATCATGAAAATGGTTTTCCTCACTTTCTCTTGTGAGCATGGCATCAACTGATGAGTTCATGGGGGTTTGGCACAAACAGGGACTGGGGTCACAAATCATGCATCATTTTGCCTTTTTACTTGTGATGGTACTGAAGTAAACTTGGTTGAGAGACTGCTGCTAATTGACTTATAAGGATCCTTAAATAATGGGTGACCTAATCTTTATTATATACCTTGGCCCAGCTTCTGCTACTGCTCTAGGGAAGTCCAAAGGATTTTATCTAATGTAATCCATTTGCTTAGGTTCTGTTACAGCATCTAAGCAACTCCTCTGTCCATTGCTCTAGGGCAGTGCTGCCGAATCTTTTGGCCCTGTGGGCCAGATGAGCGGTGTGAGGCTGGTCGGTGGGCTAGATTGGGCCATGGGGCCCAAAACTGCCCCGTGCCTGCCCCATGCACTGAGATTGGACACCAGGGACCAAGTACTGCCCCTTCCTGCCTGAACGCACTGGGATTGGGTCCTGGGGGTCTGGCACTGCCACCTCCATGTGCCAATATTGGCTGTTGGGAGGCCTGGCACTGCCTCCTACCTCCCCCTGCCCCCCCAGGATGGGTTCCCCTGCATGACAGGATTGGGTGCACTGGGCTTGGGCACCTCACAGTGCACAGGGACCTGAGCTCTCCATGGGTCTTGAAATTTGGCAGCAGGGGAGTGGTACCACAGCTTCCCTGCCACCAAGCTTCTGGACCTGTAGGGAGCCTGATGGGCCAGATGACATGGCACCATGGGCTGCATCTGGCCCAGGAACTGCAGGTTGAGCATCCTTGCTCTGGGGCAGTGCTTCCCAAATTTTCCCTCAGCATGACCCCATTTCCTCCGCATGGTCCGTCGCTCCCAACCCAGATCCCTGTTTTATTACAACCCCGTCCACTGATGTTGCAATCCCATTTGGGATCATGTACTACAATTTGGGAACTGCTGCTCTAGGACATGAGGGCTCAGGACAATTATTTGAACCACAAAACATGATCCAGTCACTTTTGTGTTAAATACCATGTTGTTATTTCTGCTGAGAGATGGAGGGAAGTGCAACATTATCACAACTCATAGCCTACTAAGAGCCTTGGCTTTCTGTGTTGGAGCACACTAAGAAGTATTGCACAGCACTTTGTAAAATAGACATAATTGAATAAAACAGCAGGAAGAGTATCATTATCTCTGCTGGAATGTGTCCAGGATTCTAATTTTAATGCCCCTACTGCCAAGGTATCTTTAATGACCACAAGTAACTCCCTGTGCTATTCTGTGCACTGTGATGTGAAGATATGCTGTGCAATGCAGAATAGTAAGGTCATTGTTTGGCATGGTCTTGTTTCTCATCTAAATGTCCGATTGCCTTCCAGCTTCTGCAAAGCATCAGTGCAGCAAATGGCTTGTATGAACTAAATAAGTGAGACTGAAAATAGAGAGAGTAGTCACACCATCCTATTCCCTTTCTCTTGCTAGACTTCAGATGAGCTCCAGAAAAGTCAGTGCAAAGTTGGTATAGTTTGAAGTATCATTAACTACTACTCTGCTGCATGTTCTGTGATTTCCTTCTTTGCAGTCATGGGCCATGACCACATGTGGTGCAGATGCTTGGTTCTCCGGGGATAGCTACCAGTGGCACACCTTGTGCCGTCGCTAGCTGTCTCTGGGCAGCACCCGTGCCATGTGCCCTCTGCCGCATGGCAAGTTTCCCCTAGTGGGGTAGGGGAGGCTGGGGCCAACACTAGGCTGGCCTCAAAAGCTTTACCTGGGGTCCTGGGGGCCTCCTAGGGCTGCAGCAATGGCAATTCTTCTGTGCAGAGCCTGGCTGGCAGCTGCAGTCTGGATCTGGGCAGCCCAGCTCCACTTTTGAGTGGCACCTACTGCCTGTATATTGTCACTCCATTTTTGTTCTCTGAAGGGGTGTTTTGTTTTGTTTGATTTGTTTGTTTTTGGGTTTTGACCCATGGATATCCAGGGGTAAAAAAAACCCCAAAAAACCAACCTCTGTGCTGTTCCCTTGCAGCATGGAGAACAACTGTGGTGCCACAGTCTGCATGACCACGCTCGTCTGGACGTGGCCATGGAGTTCAGCTAAAGCTGCTGTCTTGGACAATATGGCTATTAGTGCTGTTCTGCCTTCATCTGGGTGTCATTGGAAAGATTGTTAGAGCAGTCTTTTCATACCATAGGATAGGATCTAAAATTTTGCTCCCAATTAGTTCTCTCCCTTTACAAGTTGTAGCAGCCTGGATGAGAATGCTGTGAGATGTGTTAGTTCAGGAAGAGAAGAAAGGAATATAATTCTCCACATGTTAGCTTCTTGTCAAGATTCTTTCTCTGGGCAGAAGTTCAAGTGTTTGGAAAGTACAGGTATTTCGGAATAGGATAGCGTGTATTGTGATAACTTGTTGATCATTTAATTTAATTCGTCACATTAATTGGTGAATGCTTGGACCAAACTGTGTTTGCTGAGCTATGCAGCAAGAACTTTTAGGAATTTGTGTTGAATAAAGCTGAATTTCTAGGGGTGGAGAGTAAATGTAAGATTGAGTTGTGGAGGCTTGCAGAGCTTTGCTTCTTGAGAACCTAACAAAAGTCTCTTTAATCCTTAAAGCCCTGAGAAGGAGTTTGCTTCCCTTTGCATCTAGGGAGGAGACCGGGAACAAAAAACTTCTGTCCATCCTCTCTCCCTACGGCCCAACCTTCATAGCCACCCCCTTTCTACTGTAAACTGAGAACCCTCCTACCTCCATAGGATCTGTTTTCCTCCCATCAAGTTAGCATCAGACCAGGTGCTGTTCCAGAGGAGAGTAATGCTTCAGGCTCTGTGTGGGTCAGCGAGCTTTAGGATGAGAGATGAGGAAGTACCCATTCTCATCTATCACCTACTGCAGAAGCGAGTAGAAAGGAAAGCCAGGGAAGGCTTTGTAGGAATCTCTTAGCACCTACAGGGTTCTGTTGCTGCTAAGTATTAGGCCCAACTCCCACAATCATAAAACTGGCCAGTTCTGAACATGACGAATACTTGAGGATTAGGCAGTATTGAAAGGGTTAATGTCAAAACTTTATTTCAGATCTTCGGAACTTTTTTGTTTTGGACAGTTAGTTTAGCTTGGTCCTTATGAAAATTGACCGTGAATGGCAGGCAGATGCATCCAATCTGATGTTTGGAACCGGACTATTGAAAGAGTCTTGTTAAACGTTATTTCCATTATGCCAGCTATTTGTGTTATAGCTGCTGTCAAAATATAACTTTTTACAAAGTGTTTAGGTCTCTAATCTGACATGAAAATGCCTTAGATGGCGCAGGCTCCATTTGCTAGCTAAAGGGATGCTGCCAAGGTCGAGACCCACATTTTCCCTCCTCCAAGCTTATGCCTGTGATTTATTTATTTTTTTTCTTTTCAAAATGAGTGATCTCTCTTTCTCACTTGGACCTCCAAAAATAGATTCCAACCTAAGAGCTGTGCAGCTCTCTTGGATTCTAATAAAGGCAAGGGAGGTTGAAGCCAAGAATTGCATTTTGGGTTCAGGCCCTATGAGACAAACTTAGCAAGCATGAACCATTGGTATTTAGTGAGTAATCAAAAGGAGGTGGAAAGAAATGGATTTTAGCCTAGTTGTAAGGACTGGGTTATAAACAACATGTGGGGAAAAGAGGCATTTATTTGAACTGTACTAAAGACTCATGAAAAGTTACCAGATTGAGAGCGGTGGGCATTAGTGTCCTCTGTCCACTGAATGCTGCTGAAATTAAAGTTCTGAATCCACCCCCAACTCATTTCACGTAGGTGGTAAGAAGATTTGATCAAGAGTCACTGTTGACATGTGTGAGATTTTTGACCTCTTGGAGATTGGAGTTTTTATTTAAGGGGAGGAGTACAGTGTCTACCACATCTGGGTTGCCCTAGTTCACATCCAACCAGGGTCACTGTAACCAAAATCTTTACCATGTGATGACTTTGGTTTGCATAAAACATATTGCTAGACTTAAAAAAATTAGAACTCTTGGTTCCAAAATTATACCTTTTTCTTAGACCAACTAGAAAATGGCAAGAAAATTGTCCTTTTCTGCAAGTTTTTGGGATCAAAATCCCTTCATCAGGGTCTGGGAAAAGTGTAGATGGCACAAGATGGTACAAAGTCCCCATAGGTAGGAAATAAACTTCATTTTTGCACAGAGGGAGCTGAAGATGGAGGGCTGTCCCTCTGGGTCCATGGGAGTGTCTTTGTAAGCTGTGTTGAGTAGCTCTTTTGATGTATTGATCAGGTAGAATTCCTTCCCTGGAGGTGTCAGATGGCAGGCTGAGAGGTTAAAAAAAAAAAAAAAAAAAAAAAAAA
>NW_017729029.1:47993335-48003288 GCF_001723915.1 Gavialis gangeticus
GGGTTAAAAAAAAAAAAAAAAAAAAAAAAAAAAAAACCTTCCTTGTTCTGCAATGAAGTTTAGAATCCAAAATTGCTGGACTTCTACACTCAAGTGCTATGCTTCATTTGTAAAATACATTGTGGTCTGAGAGGACAGGCACAGTAAAGGGAAAGTGTATTCCTGCTTTTGAAAGAGAGCACCAGTGGTCAAAGTCTGATTTAGAAATTGCTTCCAGTGAGGAATGTGCTCTGTTTAAAATGAATTGATAACGGCTAAGGATGCAACAATAGAATTAAATTTACGTTAGAGGCATATCTTAACACCACATTACCACTTTCTGTTTGTTTGTGATAGAGCTGTGCTGCTTAAACAAATAAAATGGCTTTTTGTGCAAAATGTTCTTTAACTCTGTTCTGCGCAAAGTCACCAAGTTCTTTGTGTTGTCTCTTCCTCTTTCTTTGTACTCTGCTGTAACAGTTTTCATAAAGCACAAAGTCAGAGTTAGTTTACAATACCCAAGCTGTGGGGTGGCTACCACTCTCTTTATTTTATTGGGGGGGGGGTCTACTGACCCAACAATAATGATGAGGTCAGATATTTGGTATGTTATTTAGATCTGTTAAGAGATTAGTTCTTATTGGATAGAAATTCCACACAAAAGACAACATGTGTCTGTATTGTCATTCTTAAGATTAAGAGGGCCAGGTATAGCTGTGGGAAGCTGCCCAGATGAAAAGACAGCTCAGTCTTTGATGTACTAAAAGACTGCTTGGTCTTAAATAGCTTTATCCAACCTATTACAGCATGGGCATCTGATTTATGACAAATAAAACTCTGACCCCATATAACAAAATGCAGAGACCATTCCCTTATCCCAATTAAAATGAATATCAGAATGCATGCCAGGAAAGGTTTACTGTACTGAAAGCCCATTAATTTATAGTACCAAAATATGCAATGACACTAATTGATTTTTGTGTGTGAGATTATGAAAATGAAGGTATTGGATTTAGAATGAAGAAGCCTTTGGTCTGGAGTTGCAATTATGAACCAAATTTATTGCTGCTGGTTCTGTTGACTCCAAAGGAAAAGAATGACTTATCTGATTCTAAGCCTTCATGCAAGTGTGTCTCCTCCAGAAAGGTGATCAGATAGGTTCCTTGGGTATATGGCTTCTTGCTTTCCTTTTGGTACGTTCCTTGAGTTGTTTTTTCTGGCTCAGAACAACTTGGATACTGGATGGAACATTTTCATAGAGTATAAATTGACGATGATTGGCCAAACAAGTCATGGTTGTGATGGCAAAAAAAAAGAAGTCAACATCACAGAAGTCAGCGATTATGTATACTGGTGTGGCCAATAGCAGAATGTGGTCAAGGATCAAATGCAGATGTGATGCAGCTTAGTACCCATGGATATTTTAGCTGTACATAGTGGCAGATTTAGCTTACTTTTAATTGGAAACTTTGTATACCAAGTGAGGAAGGGAATTTCAAGTGTGGAAGCATCACAGGGCGTTTCAAGAGAGAGCAATAGGGAGCTAAGGAAAAAAATGAATTTTCTAGGGTAGCAGAGTTTTCTGTGCTCAGATTTCTGTTCATCCCACCAGAGATGCTTCCCAGTTTGAAAGGAGCAAAACAACCATTAGAAAGAAACATAGAATCATAGAAGTAGGGTTGGAAGAGACCTTGTAGATCTTCAAGTCTGACCCCCTGCCTGGGGAGGAGAAAAACTGGGCAAATGACTCCAGCCAGGTAGGCATCAAGCCTCTTCTTAAAGATTGTTGCTACTTGGAGGAAGCCACAGAGAGACTTCAAAGCAATGAACATCTTCCTGAAGGGACTGTGAACATGGCTATGAAGTACCCTTTCTCAATTTTTGTTCCTGAATGTTTCCCTCACTTTTTTTGAAAAGGCTCCCAGTTAAAACATTCAAATAAGGAACATGTTCAAGTATAGTCTGCTATTGACTTCAGACTTTTTGGTGGGGGGGAAAAAGTTGCTTCTGTAAGCATAGCATGGACATCTCGAAATCAAAACAAAATAATTAATTACAATGGTGAAAATGCTGAAAATGGATCTATAGCAAGCTATGGGCAATATGTATCTATCTCAAAGTTTGACCAAATAAATACAGATATAGTTTTTTTGCATGTGGTGATGAAAGAAAAACATAAGTCGAAGCCATCCCTGCTGTAATTCCAATATTTACAGCAGGGATGAATTTGACTTAATAGCTTTCAGTTTTGATGGTGTATTTGGTAATTTTGTAGTTGTCCATTTTAATACCCCTTTTCTCAAATGGAATGTACTTTAAAGAACCATCTCATTTTGTCTCTTGCTGCTGGCCATTAAAATATCAGTGTACAGTTGGCAATTGTTTGTGCAGCTCTTTCTGAGTAGCTGTTTTTTTTCTTTAAATGCAATAGCCTCAGGGACTTGCCATTTCTGCTGTCTATTCTACTGTTCACTTTCGTCTCTGAGATGGCTACCTAATATTGCAACTTCTGTTGCGTCTCTCAAGTGTTTGTCCCAGTTATTTAGTTGCTTTTTGAGGGTAGCCCAAAACCAAGGCTGGGTAAACGCTTGGTGTGGTCCCCAAGCTCTTGGTAGGGGGACAGTTATGCTAGCTTGAGAAGCTAGATTTCTGCTTTTCTATCTGAATTACAGTAGATGTCACAGAGAGCTTAGTTCTTCCTTCATTCCCAGCAGTGGAGCACAATAAGGAAATCTAGTACTTTTAAAAGGCCTAGGGTGATTTCATTGTTTATGATCCTGAAAATGATAAAATGGCCCTTGACATGTCTCTCTCGAATGATTTGAACCTGGTGTTTCTAATTACTCTACTGAAGAATTATAAGCAATTCTAGCAGGATTCCATGTGTGCCAGAAATTTGTTTGCCTTGTCTTATCTGCGATTCTCTTCATACAATAAATTCAATATATTTGAGGAAAGAAGAGATGTTGTATAACATGGAAAGCAGGAACAGTACTGATCAAAATCTGTGGGGGTGGAAAGTGCATAATCTGATTCTTTGGATGAGTAAATGGAAATTTATTTTAGTAAGATGCCTTCAGAAGATAGCCTCCCAGATGTTTTCCCATTACTAGTTCTATCCAATCAGTTCCCATTTCTGAAAACAGATTGTATGTCTCATTACTGATTTAAACGAAAGTTTTGAAGATGATCTTCCAGGAGAAGCAGCCTTGTCTAGTAGTTAATGCACAGTATAATTCTGAAAATTTAGAGGTCTGGTTCTATCATGGAATCGTTGTGTTACCTTGGGACATCTGTGGTCCAGCTTTTCTGCCAGTAAATGAAAGTAATAAGTTACCCATGAGGGTCAATTAGATAATTGTATAAGGCAAGATATTTTTTTTTGGGGGGGGGGGTAATATCTTTTATTGAACTATTTGTAAAAATATCACCCAAAAAAATCTTTGCCTTTTGCATAATTCCTAGACCACTAGACAATCACAGATATATCATCACTCTAGCACACGATGTATACAAAGAACTCTGTAGAGCTAATATTTCATAAATGCTAATTTATTATTATTATTAAGAGGTGCTGTACTGGCCTTCAGGTTTCTTCCTCTCCATCAGTTATACAGTGGCGTCCTCTGAACTCTAAGGCTATGGACAGAAATTGCACACAGACTGGTGTAAGTAAACAGAAACCAGTTTAGTCTGTAACACAAGATTTAAAGAAGAAGTTCAGTGCACGTAAGCTGCTTTCAAAATGGCCAAAAACAGTTTAAGATAAACCTGGATGGATGTAGTATCAGTTTAAGTGACTTGGGTTAAATCAGTTTATTGAACTTCTGTCCTAGATCCCCTCCAGATTCAAGTTAACTCCCAGGCTAGGGCCAGAAGTTGCACATAAACTGGTTAAGTGATCAAAAACCGATTTTAAACTTGTAACAGAACAGAAGTTCAGTGCACTTAAGCCACTTTCAAAATGGTTAAAACTGGTTTAAGATAAACCTAGTCGAATGACTGTAGTATGTATCAGACTTAACTGATTTAGGTCAAGCTGACTTATGGAGCTTCTGTCCAGACCCCCTTCCCAGTTCAAGTTAACTTGGTCCCCCAGCATCCCATAATGCTTTGTAGCCCTGGGCTGTCTGCTTCTGCAAGCAGGGTCTGCCCCACTGGTGCTGCTGGTAGAAGGTGGGGGGCTGGAGAAGGAACCAGACCCCCAGCCAAGTGCTGCTGGCCTGGAGAAGGGGAAGTCTGCAGCAGGGATTTGGCTTTGCTCCTAGAGCTGGGAGCCATGCCCCCTTCTCAGCCTCTGGGTTGGCTGAAGGGAGGGGTAAGGGGAGAAGAGAAGCCTATATCAGGGCTTGGCTCCACTCCCCACAGAGCTGGGCTGGGGTCCCCTGGCCTCTAGGCCAGTTGAGAGGGGGTTGGGACTTGCATCCCTGGGGGGCAGAGCCAAGGCCCTGCTACAGGCTTCTCCATCCCCCTGCCTTCAGCTGCATGGCTCCCAGCTCTGGAGGGCAGAAACCAAGCTCTGGCGCAGGCTTCTGTCCCCTCTCCCCAGCCAGCCTAGTGGCTGAGGAGGGGGTGTGGCTCCCAGCTTTGGTTGGGGGTGGCCCTGTTCCCACCTGGTGGGGGGGGGATCAGAGTAAAGACCCCAGTTCCAGCTTCCCCCACCCCCTCCTGGGCTGTTCCTGGCTGGGGGTCTGGTGCCAGGTGGAAGGGGTGGGTTTTTCTGCCCCCCCACCCCTTGCTCAGCTGGCAGAGAGGCTGAGGAGGGGGCATGGCTTTGGGAATCAGAGGGCTCCAGCTCTCTGCTGTGGTTGGAAGGCATGCTGTAGCACCCCCCGCACCCTGCTGTTAATATGGGCAACTGCAGGGGTCTCGCTGCCTTTCTTGCTTGAAAAGTGAACGTCAGTGCACTTGCTTATTGGTTCAACCCATGCGGTTTAAAAAAAACCTGCAAAGACTGAATCGATTCAGCCTCAGGCTTTTTGACTGTCTGTATTTGGCTTAAGTTTATTTCTTACCATCTTGTACTATCTGCACTTTTCCCAGAGCCTGATGAAGGGGCTATGAGCCTGAAAGCTTGCAGAAAAGGACAATTTTCTTGCCATTTTCTGGTTGCTCTAATAAAAGGTGTCACTTTGAAGCCAAGAGTTCTAGTTCTTTTGTATATCTTTTTGTCTTGGACCAACACGGCTACCAAATACATCCCTGTACTTAGCTTAACAAACTTCTGCCAGTAGCCTTCTGAAAATCGGAGGAGGATGGAGGTTTTCTTTGGCAGGTCGGTCTGTAAAGTTCCCATATCTATTTTACTCCTTCAGTGCAAGACAACAGGTGAGAGACCAATAGTTAGTCTGACCTAAGAACTAGAGAATGTTTAAAAGTTTCTTCCATGCAGTATACCTCCAACATGCAGGCCTGAGAAACACGTGCAGTTGGGGATGTTGCAGTGAAATGTATGGACTATCTAATGAGCACATGTATAGTTTATTGCATCACTTGATTGTACTTTTTTAGGGAACTGTGTATGCACAGCATTTTTATGCAGGCTCTTTTTCCAACAGCATTTACAACATTTACAATATATTTAAGTTTCTTTCCAGTTGGTGGAAGCTTCTAATTTGTCCTCTTAATTTACAGAAATTTGTACTTCAGTTATGTTAGTGGAATTCTGCTGGGATTACACTTGGTACAGAGTCAGAATCGGGCCCTGAATTTTGCCCCCTTTTCCATTTTTAAACCAGCCATGTTTGCAGGCTTGTGATATCCCCACACACCATTTCTGAATGCGTGAGGCAAAATATTTTCTCACTTACAAATGGCCAGCAGTTCTATTACAATGACCAGTTGACATGAGAATCTGTAGAATTTGGGTTTCAGGACATACCGGGCACCCACATCCCTGCTCTACTTAAGATTGTTCAACTACTCTGGAAATCAAACCCACTAGGAGTGGAGGCTTAGTTCTCTGTGGTGTTCAGGTCATTTGATTCCCATTGACTTTATTCACACGATTTGAGGGCGATAGGGAGTGCCTCATACACTTACTTTACGTTTTTTGCTTTAAAAAATGGTATAAGACTTTAGAAAAGATTGGGAGACAGACCCTTAAAATTCCTGTAAGCCTGCAAGGATAAGAATATAAACCTTGTCAGGTGATGGAAGCACAGTCAAATGTAGGCCCAATTTTGGGGCTGTAATGTTGCCTGTATAAATAAAATCATAACTGTGAGATGAAACACAAACATTGATGCTCTTATGGTGTAGTTTATGAAAGACCTTGGACTGACCTCTAAAAACATCTGCTTTTTAGGAGATGTTTTAAGTAGAAACATAGACCAGAGCACTTTCTTTTTTAAAAGACACTTTTGGAATTTTAATTACAAGGACTATCTGCTCTTTACTTGAGAGAGTCCTTTGTAAAGCTCTCATTGTATGTTAATGGTACTTCTCTGGACCACTCTCTTTCCACTACCTCCTCAGTCAGTGAGTAATTTCTACATTGGACACTTTGCTTGATGTGAAAGGAAGGAAAGAAAAAAGCTTCCCTCTTCTTCAAGGTCAGAACTGCAACCAGAATGTTTACTTAGACATGGATTATGCAAACACCCCAGTGGAGTATACAACTAAAGCCACCAACAAAGATGCAATTAAAGAGAATTCCAAAATTAAAAATAACAATACATTAATATACTGTTGAGGTAGATCAGCAACCTGAAAATGGAATTCCTTCCTATTAAAGAACCAGTGGGTGAAGAACATCTGTCCTTGCCAGAAAGAATAAGCCTAAGACAGAATGAATTCAATTTGCTGTGTCCTGTTAATTATTGTGTTACCTTTTGCTTTCAGGCTCATTGATTATAACAAAAAAATTAGCCAAATGCTGAGTTTACTAACAGAAAACTGTTTAGTCTTAGCTTATGGCTTAAATTCCAGCTGCTGAGTAAAGGGAAGTTTGTCAGCCTCAGTATAATTATTTACCCGTTTATAATATTCAGTTGTAATGATCTGGTACCTGAACATATGGTTCCTTGATACGTGAGTAGGAAAGACATTTGCTTTAGCCATATGCAGTCTGAGCATTAAGGTTCTTAGGTCCTTGTGCAAGGAGATGAGGTTCATTCTGCAGTCTGCAACCCTGGCCAAAGCATGGGGCTGCAGCATGGGTCCCATGCAATGGTTATTTCAGCTGCAGAACGGTGTCTGCAGTCCCTCAGCCCCACGATGTGACGATCTAGAGCCATTTCTGTATATTATGTGTATAGCGGTCACTGCCCTTCACTACCACTCCTTGTCGTTCTGTGTTAATCTGTGAAAGGTTAGTAAAAAGACCCTTTCCTTAGTGTGTTGCGTGTATGTGTTACCCCCCTGACCTGAGATGGCAGGTCTAGATAGAAGAATCTTTAACCTCAAAGTACAGTACAAACACAGAGAAGCCCTGTTCCAGCCACAAAAACTTTTTTATGAGCTGGTGCCTACAAAAAACAGACCATTTCCCATCTCGTTAGGGGATACAGGGAAAAAATCTATCTGCATATTAAATGCAAGTTGCTACTGGCAGGGTGTTTTTAGTGATGTGGATCTGTCTCTTGGATTCTGTTTCTCATTGCTTGGCATGTCAGTTATAAAAGTGATGGCTTTGAGAGCACTGTAAGGAGTATGAATAGAGGGAGCTCTGCAACAAGACACCTTGTCCATTCAAAATAAGGATGAGGCAGCTGTCTTTTATCACTTCAGCTGCAAGGTAATGGCCAGCTTCCTCTGCAGCTGCTTGATTGTACCCACCACAGTTCTGAATTTCACACCTGTTGAGTGCACAGACTAATGAGTTGCATCTCGAAGAAGAGACTACTTCATGTAATGAAGAGTAGCTCACAGTAGAGAGACTCTTTTTAATAGCATTAACCATGAACTCCCTCAACTCCAGGGTTTCCTTAAGGTCCAGGGAGTAAAGAATCTTAACATTTTCTGTATACATGCTTTCACTTAAATTGAAACTTTTACGAAGGGGTTACAGAGCAAGATGGTTTAAAGCAGTGGTCTCCAACCTTTTTATGGTAGAGACCACTTTTTGGCACCCCAGGATCTACTGTGGCCTCTGCCTCCCAGACAAGTTGCCTGGGCTCTGACCCCATTCACCCAGCCCAGCCCTGGCAGCAGGGGACATCGCTCAGCCCAGCCATGTGCATCCTGCTGCTCCCAATCATGGAGCCTCTGACAGGCTGAGATCAACTAGTTTGTGGCCATTGCTTTAAAGTTCACTGGATTTGATGTAGTCATCACTTATCCTTGTTGCTGGAAGACTCTTGCTCAAAGACAACAGCTTCTCTGTGCTAGAAAACAAAACTTGTAGAAGAGGCCAACTAGATATTTGCAACAAATTGTTTTATTTTGTTTATAATTTGTTTATAGTAATAATTGATTTGCAAATATCTGGTTGGTCTAATAAAAGATATCGCCTCTTCTGTGAGTTTTGATTCCTTTTTATGTGTAGACCAACACAACTACAACCTGGACTTCTGTGCTAGATGGTTTAAAAAAGGTTTCTACTCCTGGGAGCTTATGTTCATATAAAGATAACTATCTCTTATCTATGAAACTTTTTTATAATGGAAATAAGGTCACACAAGGAAGTAGTTATTGGGTCCAGCCTGTTGCAGAAAGTAGTATTAGGAATTCAGTAAGTAGTTTTTTCCTAACTAGTCAAGGCCAGGGATCCTGGTTTTCTCTGGTAAAAAGTAGCCTGCAGAGAGTTTGTTGCAAAACTGCAAAATCCACAGGTTTTGCTGCTAAAATGAGAAATCATTTACAGATCCCTGGTCATGACTTAATAGCTCAGCACTGCAAAACTCCTTGAGACCACTCATGATCTCAAACAGTGGCTGAAAGAATAGAAGTATCCAAATTCTGCCTAAATTCAGTGCATTCTCTATAACTTGTCCTTGCCATTCAGTAGGATATGGGATTTTTCTTCACTCTTCCTTCTCAGCTTTCCAAAGTTTCCACTTCTGAATTAGCTAGGCTTACAATGTAGTATTAAAACAGAGAAGCAATCTTCTGAGAGAGCTGTAGGATCACACTAGGCGACTCTGAAGAGCATAGTGGGTAAAAATTATTTTTATTAAAGTGTCTAGCTTGTGTGAACTGTGCAGTGAATAGCAAGACCTCTAAAATGCCAGTGGCTTTTTCACCGTCTTAGATGCCGTCTCTTAACCAGTAGGGTTAATCAGTATTTTGTTAATAGGTTTTAAAATCAAATTATCTTGTGCAAAACAAATTTTTACTGTATGGCTTTCCTTCCAAAAGAAAACCAGCTAACATTATATAATCTAAATGTGGCCAACATCTTAATAAGCCTCAGCTCCTCCTCACTTCCCAGGCCTTCTCTGAAAGGAGCTATTGTTTCCAGGTTTCAAGGTGGGCTCAGACTTTCACGTTGCCATGGTGTCAGTACGTTTTTCTTCATCAATGATACTTGCTAGTAATCTCAGAAGCTTTTTCAGCAAATTAGCACAGGTGATCTGTAAGTGATTTGGTTGTACCTGAGGCCAGCAGAAGGACCTGCTTGATTTAACAAGGTGAGGAACAGAGGATTTAAAAGACCATCCTGGAATAAGCCTTGACTGACACATGGAGAAAGCATTAAAACAGAAACGCCACGTGACTTCCATTCTTTCCCTCTCTGCCTACAAGGAAAAATTAATAAGCTAGACTATCTGGCAGCCTGAAATATTATTTAATATTTTTTTAAAAGCTCAGTATAAAATTCTAATATAAAGAGCTTAGTCTGTCCATGACCCTCTTGGAACACTGTGATTGGTTACTGAAACAACCAGTCGGAGTGCTTCAGGAGCGTTACAGACAAGAGGCAGGGGCAGGATGTCACCATGACAAGGGATGGAGTTGGGGGTAGTGGGGCAGGTCAGTGCCCCCCCCCCCCCCCTCCCCCCCAAAGGGGGCCCGCCAAGGAGGGGGGGGGG
>NW_017729029.1:48003485-48023034 GCF_001723915.1 Gavialis gangeticus
GGAGTGGGGGGAGTGAGGCCAGGTGGACTCACCCCCCCCCACCCCCCGGCCCTGGCCCTGTTCCTTGGAGGTGGCAGAGTACTGCTGTGATGGTGGGGACGGAGCAAGGGGGGCGAGGTCAGTGGTGCTGTTTCTCCCTCCCCGCTCCTCGGAGGTAGTAGCAGCACGTGGTGCTGGCAGAAGGGGACAGAGGGGATGGCAGGGCAAGCTCCCCACCACACACACTTCTGGGAGGCAGCAGTGGCACATGGGAGGGGTGGGGGTTCACTTACCAGGATAACATCCACATCTTCTGGGGTTAAATGTGTTAGATTCTGCCTAGAACTGTGCAGTTGTTAAATCTGGTTCAGAACAATCATTGAAGTTCTTCAGTAAGGTACATTATTTTAATTCTTTTAGTGGTGAGCCGTAAGCATGTGGCAGTGGTGTTATGCTGCCCCTAGAGCTTGATGAGAGACCTCTTTGACCGCCCTGAAGTTCCTTTGGAGTGTCCAGTGCTAAGCCTGTACCTAATACACTGCACTCTTCCCACTGCACTAGTGCAGCAACACTAGCTAGTGTGTTGGCAGAGGGTAGCAAGTAGAGTAAAGCAACAGACTGCCTTAAATTTTTCAGGCCACTCCTGATTTTTTGAGGCTGTGTCTTGGTGTTTCAAAAGTGACTGTGAAACTGGACCTTTATCATGAATTTAAGGGGGGGGAAAAAGCACAGTCTCCAGTTGCCTTATCCCATGATGATTCCCTCAGGAAATGCAGCTGCAGAGAATCCAGGGTGCCCTGGACTTTGCACATGAAAAAGTGATCACTTTAAGGTAGAGCCATGGCCCAGCTTATTCCACACCCTAGTTACATGCATGAGATTGTATTGGATATAGCAGCCCCAACAGGCTGTTTTCCTCTGCACGCTGCTACACCTGGGACTAGTAGTTGATGCAAAGGAGTAAGGAAAGCCATATGATTCCCATTTTTCCTTACACGACAGCATATGCCTGATCTCAGTCTAGGCCTTCATAATGTTTTTGCCAGTACATGTTGCTAGACCAAATAATGCAAAAGACTGAGCTTGCTAATTCAGGTGAACATCCAAAAATGCCACAGCACCGTGCAGATGCCTGGTGGGTCACATTTTGAGGCAGTCATGGCCTAGGTGGGGAAAAAACCCAAGTCTGCCTTGCCTCTGTGTATTTTACTTGCTGCTGTTCTCACTAGCATTTCACTGGAGATCTGCTGTAGTGTTTGGAAATAACTGAACATGCTGTTCCTTCCAACTTCATCCTTTATTTCATTCCATAAAAGATTATATTTTAAAACTGGGGTCATTATAAAAGTTGGATTCCAGGGAGCCTATTTAGGAAACAAGTGGAGCAGTTATTTCTTAAAAAAATATTGTCAACTTGAAATCAACTCCATGACAAAATGGAAGGGAAAATTTGTTTCAAGTCCATCCAGGACTCCCCTTCCTCATTTTTTATAAATGCAGTATCATAAAAACAAAGCAAAACCCAAATTTCCAAAATCTATTTTACTATTCAGAAGACCCAAATAGAAGAAGCTTAACTGATTGTATAAGGAAAAAAAATGAAACAAAGTATGCACAGTTGTATAGCTGAAATAAATACATATTTTTTTAATCTCTTTAAAGCCCTGCTTCCCAGAAGAGTCCTGGGAGGTGCACGTATTGGCAGGGAGCGGGGAAGGCAGCTGGCACCATCGTGTGGGGTTTCTTCTTGGTAGCATGTGAGTCCCTGGAACTGCGCATGAGCCCCATGCAGTACAGGCAGGCTGGCCTGGCTCTGCTCTTTGCCATCACATGCAGCTCCTGCAAGTGGCTGGAGCCGTGCACCACCTGGCAGCAGTGCCAACACAGGCCATGAGCACCCTGAGGGCCTGCCACCTGCTACTGCCACCACTGCTTGTAGGGGCTGTGTGCTGTGAGAAGGAGGTCTTATGCAATCACCTCTATATAGACTACACAAACACCCATAAATCAGGACAAAATGTTTTTTGAAATAAAATTAAAATACATTATAGTAGAATGTTGACTTTTTTAGTGTATGATTTGTCTTGTTTTTTTTTCTGGTTCCAAGATGGTATCCCTCCCAAAAAGGTTACTTCCAGGGGCAAGGGAAGGGACTTCTGGTGAGAGACAGCAGGGCTTATGGGGCAGGTTTCCTGGTCCCAAGATGGCGACCAGAAGGTGTGGCACTGGTCAAGGGCAGGGTTACCGTTGCGGCCCTAGATAGCTCACCTAAACTCATTAAGTGGCCCTCCAACCAAAATAATTGCCCACCCCTAGAGTAATGGCATCAAGCTGAAACAGAAGAAATTTAAGTTGGAGATTATAGATTCATAGATTCTAAAGCCAGAAGGGACCTCAGAAGATCATCAGGACCAGTTCCCTGCACCAAGCAGGAAAGACATCTGGGGTCAGGTGACCCCAGCAAGGTGATTGTCTAGTCTCCTCTTGAAGATTTCCATGGTAGGTGATTGCACCATCTCTGGAGGGAGCTTATTCCACAGTCTGGACACCATGACTGTGAAGAAGCTTTTCCTAATGTTGAGCCTGAATCAGTCTTCCAGGAGTTTGTGGCCATTACTCCTAGTTTTCCCCTTGGGTGTCTTGGTGAAAAGTTGCTCACCGAGCCCTTGATGTACTTCTGTAGTGTAGTGGTAAGCTGCTACCAGGTCCCCTCTCAGCCTTCTTTTCTTCAGGCTGAAGAGCCTTGGATCCCTCAGCCTTTCCTTGTATGGTTTGCCACTGATGACTCATTCATACTGTGGTCTTTTATTAGTTCCAGGTCCCTTTCATTCACAGTGCTAGCCAGTTTGCCGCCAAGCCTGTAGGTGTGTTGAGGGTTGCTTGTCCCGAGGTGGAGCACTTTTACAGTTCTTGATGATGTTAAACTTCATCAAATTCCGACCCGCCCAACTTGCTCATCTGTCTAGGTCCACTTGTATCTGTAGCCTATCTTCGAGAGTTACCATGCTTCCCTATAACTTGGCGTTGTCCACGAACTTAGCCAGTGAGCTCTCCACCCCCACCCCCTTTGGGAGGAACTTTCTGACTATGAGTGTGATCAAGCATCGGAACAGGCTTCCTAGAGTAGTTGTGTAGTCTCCAATCCTGGAAATTTTTAAGATCAAATTAGATTGACACTTGGCTGGGATGGTTTAGTCAGGGATGATCCTACCTTGAGCAAGTGGCAGGACTAGATGACCCCATGTGGTCCCTTCCAGCCCTGCTTTCCTGTGATCCTATGTTGGGGCAGAATATCTTTAAAGTATCAGTAAACAGAATTGCACGTGTTGCATGCCTAACTTTTACAAGATTCAGGAGCGAGTCTGTTTAACTGAACCCTGGGGGTATTTGTCTATTCAAAGATATTTTTTGCTGCTTGTGTTTTGGGTTTTTTCCCCCTACTTACAACATTCTAAGAAAGTCCTCTTATGGTATCAGTGTTACACTGACAGTGTTTTGTTTCAGTGGCAAATGATAGCTCCCAAGTGTAGTTTAGAACTGGTCCTAGTAAGTGCATGCACTTGGCTTTTTTTTTTCTCTTCCACCCCATTAAAAAATAATTTAAGGGGCATTTATTTACCTTATATCAAATTAATGAAAGGTATGAAACTTCTCAGAGTATATATCCTCCTTTTCTGCCATAATTAAATATGCTTTCAAATTGTGCTGTTGGGAGTGAGAGTAGATTTTTCCATCTTTTGATATTGCTGTTTTAAATAAACTTATTAATTTCTCTTAACTATTCCTAAAATAACTCCCTATTGTCATCTCCTATTCATTGCTAATTAAGCCTGGCATTTTTTTTATGTGTTTTGTAATGTATCTTTCTAAAGCTTACATGAAGTTACTTAGCAACTTGCATATCTGCTGAGTATTAGGATATTTCTAAATAAAATGGATAGGTTTATTCAGCCAGCATTGGGTTTTGTCCTTTTTTGGTTTCCCTGGTTAAAATGTCTGAGAGGCAGACTGCATCAGATTTAATAGGTACATTTTCCCTGGTGAACTCACTCTTGTCCCATCAAAATACTGTGTCAAGCTGCACCTACTCTGTTCTTTTTAATCTAGATAAATCTTTAGAAGGAATTCCATCCCTTCTAGTTCCAGACAGGTAAAATTACCCCTGATGGAAGTTTTACATTTTTCTTTTGGCAAAAGCTTGCAGTGTCCATAGATGATGAATAGTGATCTTCTCTGTTGTAAATGTGTCACCATAAATTAAATTAGGCTTCCAGCAAGCACAACTGCGGAAAGAAATAGCTTAAAGCTCCTTTGACATTTTGTATTTGATTTCCCTGAATTTTGTTTCCGAGTTTACATCTCCTCCTCTCCTTACATCTCCTTTTTCAGCATTGCTGGGTGGGGGGAGGAGATGTGGGACTATATCAGAATAGAAACAGACTTGTCTCAGAAGTGGAATACATCTCTGGCTACTTAAATTGTTTAATTCAAATGTACAGCTCAGATAAATACTTGGTAATGAACTTTGTGGGTGGAATGGAGAGGATCCTTGGATAATCCATTTTCTTGGCTCTGTGGGAAGTACTTGGCCAGGTAGCTTCTTTGTGTAGACTGAGGGAAAGAAAGCTTACTCTGGCATGGGATGAAAACTGAATTCTTGCCTTCTCTGTCTGGTTAGGTCAAAAACTGAACAGAGGTTGGAATGGGACACTCAGAAAGTTACCCTATTCTGAAAGCAGGCAGTAGCAAGTACCTAGAGCAGGGGTGGGCAATTATTTGGGCTGGAGGGTCACTTGGGGGAATGTTTAGTGAGCTGTTGTGGGCTGGGTCAGCACCCCCCTGCCCAACAGCTCACCTAAACTCCCTAAGTGGTAGAGTACTAGACTGGTCTGGGGGCATTGGACAGAACAGGCGGGGTCTCCATGGAAAGCAGCTTGGGACCACGGCGGGCAGGGCACACTTGACCAGGAGAGTGGGTGGGGAGCAGAGTCTGGGAGTGGGGGGAGTGGGTGGGGCCAGGATCGCGGGGCAGTGACAGTGCAGGGCTGGGGCCCAGGGCAGAACCACAGTCTGCTCCCCACACTGTCATTGCCTTGCAGTCCTGCCCCTACCCACCTCTCCTCCCAGATGTCCCTGTCCCAAATAATTTGCATTTTCCATCCCCTCCACTCCCCAAACCCCATTCTTCAGTACTCAAAAGCATCTCTGACTATGGTGCAAAAATGGCTAATTATGCCTCTGTTTAGAGGAAATATTACAAAGAATTATACTAGTCATAAAATATAAGGTGTAAAGTGGTCAGTTGTATTTCTTTAATAATATTATAATAGAGTCTACTTTATTGCACATCCATTATTTGCATCCCTTCTTGCAGGACAAACTTTTGTTGATTCTTCAGTAGAAAAATAAGTCGGCTTACTTGCTTGTTGGCTTTTAGCATATTTTATAAACTGAAACTAGAGAAAGAAAGACAAGGATCTGTTAATGCTTCATCTTTGCGTTACTCAATTGTGGGGGGAGAATTTGGTTAGCCACAGACCATTTTTTATAATGTTTCAGATTATGCCTTTTTTTGTAATCTGGTGAATGAATACATATGGCTTTTTATTGATGGGTTATGGGTTGCTGGATGTATTAACGATGATATAATAGCTAAAGAACTAACTCCACTAATTATTTGTTGTGGTTTTTTTCTATTAAGCATGTATTGGTTTTATTATTTAGCCTCTGACATGTATTTGCCTTGTCCACAAACTCAAAACGGTGCTATAGCTCATAGTCTTATGACAGTTCCAGGAGATGACTACATGCGTTTTTATTTAGATGAGCTATAATTATGCAGACTTTCAGCTGTCTTGGTAATTTTTATCCATTTGTGATTTGCAATATACAACTCCTGTCTTTAAAAATGAAAGGGTAATCAGGACGGAATTAATTAGCTGAGTGTGTTTAATCTGGCATTTCTCAAGGAGAAGAATGTCAAGAATTTAATTTAGATAGAGCCCTTGAACTGGAAAAGATGGGTAGCCTTTATGTCTTGGGGGCATAGAGTTTGATAACTATACTGTGCCTTCACATGGGAGTAGTTCATAAAAGGTTCCACCCTGTCTGCATCTGACGTGTGCTGTCCTATTTTAGAAACTTAATCCAGGGTTGGGTGTATTAGTAACCTGAATAGACTAATGCTGCAGCCATAACCATTCATTTGGGTGACGGGCAGAGCTAACTGCTATGTTATAAATGGAGATATCCATCTAATTTCCTTCATAACCTCCATTATTTATGAATGGACTTCATAGACATCAATTTCTCTTTTGTATAAAGAAATGTAAAGTTAACCCAGTTATGTGTCATTAGCTTTTTGTAAAGATGATGTAGTTCTCTTACAGTGCATAAGTCATTCCTGCTCCTACTGAAGTGTAGGACATCAGAGTCACTGAACTAATGATATCATAAATCTGGGGATATGGAATTGGAATTTCTTGAAATGCATTGCATGAAAAATTGGATCCTTATTATAGCTGGGTATTCAGAATGCTTGTGCTCCCCCAGTGATGCATGTTTTCATACACTGCTTTCACCAGTCCGCCTGCAGTGAAATGAATCTTCCTTACACATAAAATAAATTTAGTCTGTGGTAGGCCAATCATAAAAGAAATGTGTAGAGTGAACCCAAATAGTCTTTTTCTGTTAGGCACCCAAACTTTTTATGTTCCAAGGTTTCTCTCTAATGAGGATTTTAAAGGGGTGGGGGAAGTGCTTTCTTGAGGACATTTCAGGTATTGTTATTGCTATTCCATGTTTAAGGGAATGTTCTGGTCTCCTGCCCCCAGCCCCCAAGTACGTTAGCACGTTTTACCTTGGAAATATTTTTTTCTTTACTTATTTGTAGACAAAAGTAGTGCTCTGGATATGTTCAGAATTGCCTTCAAAGATTTTCCCACAGATATGTTGCTTTGGATCTCCCATGTTGTTGGCTGCACGTTATTAGTTCTGACAAAAGAGGGACCTTGAACATGTTGGAAAGCTTTTTTTTTTTTTTTTTTTTTTTTTTTTTTTAAATATTATTTTTTTGGTTCCTTGGGATATTTGTTTGAAATGCTGCACAACATTTTGGTGGCTTACTTAAATAGCAAACTCTGAAGAAACTCGTTTCATCTTGCGTTTACAGACATGCAGTTGATGCTATACCATAAAAATGTGAGACACAAGGATTTTTTAGGGTGACATTTTTTATTGGAGCAGCTATGCAGTTGGGATAAAGTTAGACAAGCTTTTGAATGCACGGCATTCTTCATCAGGTTTCTGATCACAGGAAGCCAAAAAAAAATGCAGTTTTAAAACTGAATGCACTTCATTATCCCTGCAGGCACACGGATAATTGGCATTCTGTTTCCATCCCACACCCAAGTTAGTGGAAGCAACTCTCCCCCAGCAAGGGAAAGTTGCATTCAATACTGGTTTAGCAAAGAGAAGCGTTTCATGCTCTAGTTTAGGCTCCAGCAAAGCCTCCTGCTTGTATTAAATGGTTTATTAAGGGGAAAACAAAAACATAATGGTTGCAAACTTGGTTTTATGCATGCTCAAGGAAGAGAAAAATATTGTAATCTAATCTGATCAGAGAAACAGGATATAATGGGGGTTACTGAGACTTTTCTAAATCGGGAAGCCATTAGAGGTGTTCAAATATCAGGCTGTAGAACTTAATAGACCCAGTAGCATAGACTGGGTGAGGCATTGTGGGATACTTTCATGCATACAGTTCTAGCAGCTGAGTTCCCATCTGTATTACATTTCTTTGTGAATCCCCTTTTTAAAATCTCTATAACCCACAAATGCCAGTGTTGTACTTGAACATTTCAAAGGAGAATAGGGGCATTGAGCATGTGTAATAATTTAGTTTTTATCATGGTGGAATATTTCTAATTTCATAATAATGATGCATCTAATTTGCAGTCAATCTCAAACTGGAAATTTCAAGTATATCTGTTCAGAAATTCATATTGACCTGCTTTGGAGTTGGTATTCAAGTGTGCTCATTGCCTTTTTAAAGTGCTGTTCAAACTATAAAGTATTAATTTAAGGAATCTCTATGCAATATTATTTAAAATTAAATTATATGCATTTATTAGTGCCTTGACTTGACAGTTGACAAGAATTGGTGAATTGCTGCCAGTACAAGAATAGTAGTTAAACATACAAGTAATTGTAGGATTGGCCCGCAGATTCCTGTATGTGCAGATATATCTATTGTATAGACACAGCCTGAGGTCTTGATTCAGCAAAGCATCTCGGCAGATATTGTTAACATCAGTAGGACATAGGTGTGTATGCCTTTGCTGACTTGTGCTCACAGATCATGTCTGTGTGGCCTCCCTCCCAATGCACCCTTTCTGCTTGGGCCCAGCAGAGATCAACATTTAAGTGACCCCTGAGTCTGTCCATGTCCCAGAGCTATGCTCAAGCTCTGGCTGGGTTGGGGGGGGGGAGGGTCTGAGACTGGCGGGATTGAGAGGAGATACCAGTACTCGGGGTGCTGAGCTATCATCTTTGTCTAATTGCTGGTCTTGTGTGCTCAATGGACCTGGAGTCGGGAGGGAACCCCTCTTAGATGTAGCTTCAGACTTTAACACTGCCACAAAATGGCAGTTCTTTTTTGGTCAGAAAAGATAACATTTTTAAGTAAGGAAGTAATGGATGACATTGAAGTAATATATATGAGGAAGATAGAGAATTTAAGGAAGCATTCATGTGTGTTCCAAGTTCCTTCAGGACAATATTGCAAAAGTGAAATGAGTGAAAAAGGGAAATAGAATTTAAATAGTAGTACGTGACTTCTGTTTAACTTTTTCCTGGGAGAAAAATGAGAATGAATTGAGTAGGAGAACACTTGGAACAAGGCAGCTTTCTTTAGCCCAAGGTAGTCAACATCTTTCAGGAAGAGATGGTCATGCCCCACCAAGTTATTGGAATTCCTTTAAAGATAAGCCTATCATGGTAAGCATAAGCAATTGTTGTTGGCTCACACGCATTAAAAACATGGAAGAAAACACCTGGTAGTGCTCTTCATAACAAGACATGGATTTGAATAGTTGTTAGACGCTATTAGAAGAGAAAAAGGGTAAAAGGAAAGCAGACCTAACTTATCTGATGTTAAAAGGGTGGCATTCAGGTGTGCTAATGATTAAGGTAACTAAGTATACCTGAGAACAGGGATTGGCGTTGTTTTCAGGGTCTCGCCCTTTCAGTTTCTTGTAAAACAGTGCTTTGTCCTGTCTTTAATGCATGCATATTAGACTGTCAGCTAACCCAGTGAAACTAACAGCAGGGCAGTGGAGAAGGCAAGCAACTTGGGGACCGCTTCTCCCACCAAACTGGTGACATGTGCCACTGTGCTTTCTCCGGTGCCCCCAGTGCCAGCAAAGAGTCCTTAAACACCACACGCAAGGCCTAATTCAACCATGGGACAACTCCAGAGGTCATGGTAGGTGATTTTTTTTCATGGACTCGCACTTAAATCAGTCTGGTGGCAGAGAAGAGTTGGAAGTCTATCTCCAAGAGAAGGAAGAGGGGAGAGGCAATTATTTTCTGCACCCTGAAAGTATCTATGTTGTGCCATGGCCAGCACCATAACCTCTACCTCAACCCCCCTCTATAGAGATCTCCCAAAAAACTTATCCTAGTTTCTCTCTCTAATCTTTTTTTCATACTGACTGGCATTTTTTAGCTGATTGTAGATGATAAAAAACAAAAACAAAACAAAGCCAAACAAACTGTGCTTTACCATAAGAAGCAGTGCATTACTTCATCCTGGCTCTGCATCATGTGTAAAGATTGGGCACTTCAGTGGGGCCTTTTGGTGCATTTAGCTAAAGCTGATTCAATCAGCTATTAGATAAAAGCACGAAAAAAGCTCCACTAAAGCACCCAGTCTTTACAGACATCGGGCAAGTCAGGTTGAAGTAATGCATTGCCTCTTCTGCCTCTTTGAAGTAAATTGCCAGGGTTTGTTTGTTTACATCTTCAAGCACCCTTTCTTTATAATTGAGCCATTTTGTAGTCTGCAAGTACTGGGAAAAGGTGCGCATGAACACAAAACACATATGGTAGTGCTGTCTTATTTTCAAACTTGCTGGTCCATGTTGTTTGTAGTATTCAGATATCCACCAGAGTAGACTTTTTTCCAGCTGTAAATCAAGGAAATTAATGGAGTTATTTCCTTCTGCAGGGTGAGCAGATGCATACTAGGGGTGTGCAAAATGGACCATATTCGATTAGAATGTGGCCTGAATTGGGGACAGTGATCTGATTTTTGCTGATTCAGATCGCTGTCCTGATTTGATTTGGCTGGATCTGAATCTTAAGATTCAATGCTGATTCAGAGAATCGGCAGTTCGGCCATAGACAGAGCTGTAAATGGTTTTTCTACATACCTTGAGGTACCACGTGTGGCTTGTGAATGCTGCTATGGTGGGGTGGATGGAGCATCCCACAAGGGCGTAGGGGGGGCCCCTCACATGCTTGGCAGTGAACCCGGAAGTGGACTGGAAGTACCTCCCAGTCCACTTCTGGGTCTGCCACAGAGCATGCTGGGGGGGCCCCCTGTTTCCCCTCCTGGCTCAGCAATCAGCCACAGGGGGAACCTGGCTCCCCCCTCCCCCGACCTAGGAGGCACCAGTCACTGAGCCAGGGGGACCCTGCATGCTTTCTGGTGGACCTAGAAGTGCTTCTGGTCCACTTCTGGATCTGCTGCCGAGTGTGCTGGGGACCCCCCCCCCTTCCTGTGGGACACTCCATCCACCCCAGCATCGCAGCATCCATGAGCCGCCTGGTACCTTGAGGTATGTAGAAAACACATTTAAAGCTGTGTCTATGCCCAGATAATCTCTCCGAATCAATTCCAAGCATTCTGATTCGATTTAGAGAGATTAACGGGTCTCCTGATTTTTTTGATTCTGATTTGGCCACCAAATTGTGCCAAATCTCCACTGAATTGAATTGGCAACTGAAGCTTTGCACAGCCCTAATACATACCACATTTTTTCAGCTGTGAGTTTTCTTCTCTAGAACTCAATCCTTAGTGTAACTTAGAAACTTAAGTACTTTCAAGGAATTGTCACTTTTAGGGTCACCTAGCTTGGTGGCTTATTCCATCCAACCAAGAATATCTTAACACAGCCTAAGAATGGAAATGTGGTATCACTGAATTTATTAAATGGCAGCATTACCCTAAACTTTTACCCATCAGCTTTTGCACTTGGTGTTATAGCTGAAATGAATTTATCCCCAATTCTTTCTTCCATTTCATTGTTCTTGAATTGTAGCTGCTTATTTCAAACCAACATGTAGCTTGGTGCATGGGTCTGGGACAAAGTAGGCATAGTGCATGGGTAAAACTCGACTGACTTCGTTATGTTCCTACATGGCAAAGTTCTAAAAGTGGTTGACTTCCGGTTTGCAAAACTTTTGTTCAGCTCAAATATGAACTTCATAGTCACACAATGAATCAAAATTCTACATTTATGACCTAGTAGCCTTGAACATCAAACGTTTGTACAGCAGCCTTGACAGATGATGACCAAAACATACTGCCTTAAAGTCTAAGATAGTTGGGTTTTTCCCCTCCAAAACCAGAAAACTTTAGTATCTCATTTGACAGGGTGAATGATTAGCTTCTTGAGTGGCAAACTCCCCTACCCTCCCTCCAGCTTGCTAAAATACAATACACAGTCAGTCTGAGCATTTTTGTTGACAGTGAAACGCAATGCTTCTAGCAGATGCTTAACAGATATTAAACGTTGTGCTTCCATCTTGGCAGCTGATAAGAAGCAAGTTGTTTTTAAGACGGCTTAAAAAGATGCATATGAATAATATGAAAAAATGATATCTGCAAGGGAACTTGAAATCTAAATTTCAGTTGTGGCACTGGAAATTTCAGTTTTTTAAAATTAAGAGTAATGATTACTTTCACAAAAATAATTCCCTTTCTGAACATAAATCTAACAAATCAGGGCATGGTCCTTAACTTTCAGTTTGTTTTCCCAAATCAGACTAAATGGTTTGTTTCATCTAACTAAGCAGCACTGTATGTTGAAAACACTAGTAATAGATTATCATACTTGAATGCTGCTGTTTTTATCAATATAAAACTGATTTCCAGCCTGTACACTTTAGATGCAACATATTTTATCAGCACTTAAGATATTTATCTACTACTTAGTTAGTTATTAGATTTATATAAAAGCCCTTCCTAAAGAAGGTTGTGTGATTTAGATTGAAAACTAGATAAATTATAAAGGAGGACAGAAATTATTAATATATAATAGAACAAGCTCCCCAGACAGTGCTCCAAAACTTAACCCTGGTTGCTTACTAGCTAGTCCTAGGATGGACATAAGAGCAAAGGTTATACAAATGACATCTCAGTCACTCAGACTGTGACATGTGAAATGAAGAGGCATTCTTGATGTTTAACTGTTGGGATAAGACTTTTTTGATTTTGATTTTTCCAAGCTACTTGAAATTCTTTTAAGATGTTGTTAATAAGTTTTTCTAAAGGTTTTTCTAAACCAGCACCCCAGGGATCAAAAGACTGAGCTTGAATGCACAGTGACTTTAGGTGGTAGAAAGGTCTGTGTGAGCTGATGCTGTGGGGAATAAAACATGGTATGGACATTGGAAGTATGGGCACCATATTTCCTACCTAACAGTGATAAATCAGAATCCTAGTAATTACTGTATTTCAGAAAAATGCCTAACCTTAGTGTAAAGATATAGAGTAATCTCACACTATGATGGACACTTCCATCCAATTCAAAGGTGCAAAAAAATTGTCTGCTCAACAACAGCCAATTTTTGAAGAGGGCAAAGTCTAAATATTTGTACAGGCAACCCCTGCTTAGTGCTCTTGATTGGTTCCAGGAAAACCGAATGTTAAGCAGAACAGTGTTAAGCAAAACGCATTTTTCCATAGGAATTGATATATTTAAATATAGTCTGTTACCAGGGCCATGCTGTTAGTCCCCTCCAAGCCGGACAGCGGGCGGGGGGGTGGTCACGACCACAGTCACGGTCACTCCAGGCTGGGTCTCCCTTCTGCCTGCTGGCGCAGCCCAACCTGGCTCCACAGAGCTCCTGCCACCCCACTGGGGTGCCCAATGGCTCTGGCCGCAGGGCACCGGCACAGGCCCTGCACTCATGCCTGCCTGCCCGCCCACTCACTGCTGCTCATCTTCCCACCTGCTACCACCATTTCCCTGCTTTCCCGCCCGCTGCCGTTGCTTCTCCCCAGCCCGCCAGCCACTCCAGCACCACGTGCCAGAGTGTTATAATGAAACTCACTGAGCACTAAGTGGAATCGGGTATGAATTTAAAATGAGCGTTTATAACGAAACAGCAGTAAGCGAAACAGCCTTAAGTGGGGGTTGCCTATATATTGCTGTAGATGTAGTGAAGTTTTAAATGAGATGGGGCATATTCCTAGTATGAGCATTAAAGTCTAGCTTCATAGGTTTTTATGATCTTTTTTTTGACAAATGCCTCAAATAAGGTCACAGTCCTAAAAACTTTAATCGTTGCTTGAGCAAGTAAGGGTGACCCTAGTGACTGAAAAGATTGCGCGTCTATACTAAAGCCTTTTTAAATTAATTGGAGCTTTTGTCATCTTGGAAAGCACATTGTGAAGTCTGTAAGTAAATTAATTCTCAATTATTCTTCCTAGCATGGTCAGCCATGTGTTGGCCTTGTATTAAAAATGAAATAAAATAGGAATTTTTTTTAGGGAAATTCCAACACGGTAACACTAAAAAGGGGAGGGAGAGAGAAGGGAATTCTTTTCAATGGGATTTTTGCTATTAATGTCAATGGGACAGACTTCTGAGAAGTTTTGGAACCTTCAGATATATCCTTTTGAATCTCACTAGGGGTTTAAGTCTTCTTAGATCTTTCATTTAGCATGAGCTGCCAGTTAATCTTTGCCAGCTTTATGAAATGAATGAAAATATTTGAGGAAATTTGTTTGCCCAGCCTCGATAAAGGTTGTAGCCATGTTGGTCTACTTTTTTTAGACCAACTTGGCTACGACCTTTATCCCTGAAACACGGAAGATATTGTAATTAGTTGTTTTGAAATGAAAACCATAAATTTATAAGAAGGAAGCAAAATTCAACAACCTGAGACCTGGAAGCTAACACCCCTACTCCAGCCCTTTGTTTTGAGCCAAATTTGCATACTTGCAGAGCAGCTTCAATGCAACAAAACTTCTTTGCCCAGGAGAACCTTTCCATCACCAGTCTTTCTGCAAAATGTGAAACATCTTAACAAGAAAGAAGTATAATTTAACATCCTGCTTGCCATCAGACACCTTTGAGGTAAATAGACTGCTCCAACTTTTATCCAAGCCTACTTTGCATAAAATGAACATTTCCAGCCAGGAGAACTTGTACCACCTTCCACCTCTCGTGTGCAATATGAAGTTTCATTTCTACCTGGGAGAAATTTTACAATCTTTGCGTTCTCCTTTGTCTAAGGAAGGGTGCATGAGCCCAAAAGCTTGCAAATAAAGGAATTTTTTTGCAACTATTCAGGGGTCAGCAACCCTTGGCACATGTGCCAAGCATGGTACGCAAGGCCATTTTGCTTGGCACACCACTGCTAGCCCAAGCTCTAAGCAGCTGCTGCCAGCCACAGAGCCCAGGCTGCTCCTAACAGGTGGCTAGGAGGCTGCAAGCCCTGCTGCAACAGGCTCTGTGGGCCGGCTGCAGCCGGGAGCTGCTCTGGGCTCCGGCATGTTGGCGCTCCAGCATGTTGACACTCCAGCACCTTCCAAGGTAGACATTGTGTGTTTTCGACACTTCAGCCAAAAAACATTGCCTATCCCTAGTTGGTCTAATAAAAGATATAGCCTCCTACCACACTGACTGCTTTTGCCTAACAGGGCAGTGAACCTTAAAATGAATTAGTCTCTTGGTTAGAAATTCACATTTAATAGCCCCCCTTGAAAGGTCTTTTGTCCTGTAAAAGATAAGTTGAGTGGCTTTGCTTGTTCTTGCTCATATAGGCCATCCATAAATAAACCATCTAGATTTAGCCACATGTGTATTCACTGATAGTCTGGTCAGAAAAAAGTATAGCTTCAAATAATTTGCCAAAAAAACTTTAAAGATCAAAAAAGAAAGCAGAGCAGAACCAGATTTTGATTTTTACTATTTGCATCAAATAATTATGGCGTAATCCTTTTTTTAATGACAGTGGTATCTAGAGCCTATCTGAGGAATAAGGTGGTACTCTACATGAGCATTGATGCTTAAATTGGAATCTGCTTGTCATATCAATTCTTGGTGGTGTTTTCATAAGGATTTTTCTATCTTTGATCCTGTTAGTCAAAAATACCCTTTTTGTTTGTTTGTTTTCTTTTGTTCTGAACAGAGCGGACATTGCTTTGTAATGAGAACAAAAGCCCATCGGATTGTCAGAGAAATATGTTCAGCTTAAAAATAGAGACCAGCAAGAAATGTTCCACCTTTCAGAGTGAAGTCCTGTCCTAATTCAGTCAGTGACTTAGCTTCAGCGGTACTAGGCTTCTGCACCCCCTACTGTGTTGAATTTTGTTGTCCTATTGGCCAAGGTACTCTTGTTGCTGATAGCCTGCAAGGGGAAACCTGAAGTTTCCCATGTTTTTCTCCTTTAGAGGAGAAAAATCAGTGTCTTTCCACAGCAAGCAAAACCCGATCCCTGTTTAGCAGTATGCATAGTGTTAACATACAGTGAAGCACAAGCAGCATCTATTTTTTTTTTAAAAATGTATGCAAAATATGATCCATTTTTAAGTTTGTTTGCGACCCTTTCATATATTCTTGCGACCCATTTCTGGGTTGTGACACGCTGTACACCTCCCTGCTCGGCTGGAGCAGACAGCTTGGGGCAAGGCTAACCTGCCCACCCTGTGAGGGGAGGTTTGTGGAGGGAGGTGCAAAGCGTCCCGAGATGCCGGGGGACTGCGAGCTAACTGATTTAGGTTAACTCAGATTCAGGTTAAGTCTGATACTACATCCATCCAGGTTTATCTCAAACCGGTTTCAGTCATTTTGAAAGTGGTTTATGTGCACTGAATGTCTGTTACAGATTTGAATCAGTTTCTTTCTGTTCTTAGCCCTGCAGCATCACACAGGAGCAGAAAGTAATTGCACAGAATTTTTAAAACCTTGTCTGAAAAACCAAAAGGAAACTGTGCCTGCGAGAGAGAGAGAGAGAACAAAACCAGCAACTTAGTCAATTAGAAATTTTCTCCACCTTGGGAGGAAAAACCTGCAGCATCCTTATAGGCTTGGCAGTGCTACGCTGGCTAGCACTACAGAAGAGAGAGACTTGGGGGTCATCACTGACCACAAAATGAACATGAGCCTGCAATGCGATGCAGTTGGTAGTAAAGCGACCAAAATGCTGGCTTGCATCCATAGATGCTTCTCAAGCAGATCCCGGGATGTCATTCTCCCCTTGTACTCAGCCTTGGTGAGGCTGCAGCTGGAGTACTGCATCCAGTTTTGGGCCCCACCATTCAAAAAGGATGTGGAGAAGCTTGAGAGAGTCCAGAGAAGAGCCACACGCATGATCAGAGGTCGGGAAAACAGACCTTACGACGACAGGCTGAGAGCCATGGGGCTCTTTAGCCTGGAAAAGCGCAGGCTCGGGGTGATCTGATGGCCACCTATAAGTTTATCAGGGGTGACCACCAGTACCTGGGGGAACGTTTGTTCACCAGAGTGTCCCAAGGGATGATGAGGTCGAATGGCTATAAACTACTACAAGACCATGTCAGGCTGGACATAAGGAAGAATTTCTTTACTGTCCGAGCCCTCAAGGTCTGGAATAGCCTGCCATCAGAGGTGGTTCAAGCACCTTCAAGAGCAAACTGGACACTTATCTTGCTGGGATCCTATGACCCCAGCTCACATCCTGCCCTTTGGGCGGGGGGCTGGACTTGATCTTCTGAGGTCCCTTCCAGCCCTAAATGTCTGTGAAATCTAGGTCTATGAAAATCTATAGCACATTGTGACAGGGCGCTTAGCATGCCTGTCATTTTGACGGGAAGAGGCTGCATGAGAAGCAGCCTGCACGTGTGACAAGGGCCAATTAGTCATCTGAGCGGAAGGGGACCAGACTTGAAGTATAAGCCCAGGGTCTAACTGGTCAGGCAGTCAGCCCTGAGAGCCACAGAGAAAGGAGCTCCTGAGCAGCAGAGCTGCAGCCAGGCTCCTGGCAAACACATGAGCCGGGATAAGCCACTCTGGAGGTTTGTGGATGGGACTAAGGGGTGAAGGAAGTCCCAACATGCTGGTGAAGAGAGAGGCTTGGGAAATAGATCTAGAGAACCCAAAGGCCAGAATGGGGCAGGAAAGAACAGAGAGCCAGAAGGCAAGGAAGGACAGGGTGCCTATGGTCTCCTCTGGCCTAAGGGCCGGGCCAGGGTCTAGGGAGACTGAAGCTCAAGCACTACTGCTGGGTACCAAGAGGGTCATAGGACCTGTAGCCCAGAAAGGGCAATGGAGCGTAGAGATTGAGGCCAGGGGCCTGAAGCCCAGGAGGGATTGAGATAGGAGGCTGAGGAGGCAGGACATGGTGCACAGGAGTAACTTGCAAAAGTAAAGTGCCTGGGTGTGGTGTGCAGGTAGAGATGCTGTGCTTGGGAGTAGCTGTGAGAGGCGCAGTGCCTGGGTGGAAAAGACAAGCCAGGAGTAGCCGAGCTCTGAGAAGCGCCCGAGCAGGGAGGCCCAGTCACAGGGACTGAGACCATGGCCCAAGTGGGCTGGTGATGGACATGATTGATAACATCTGTGAAGCACAGGTGTGGTGTAAGGGGCAGTTGGAACCATGCTATAAGCCGGGGCTAGGCAATGTTTTTTGGTTGGAGTGCTGAAAAAAACCACAATGTCTACCTTGGAAGGTGCTGGAGTGCCGGCCCAGAGCAGCTGGTTGCAGCCTCCCAGCTGCAGCCAGCCTATGGAGCCCGGTCTGCTTGCAGCTGGGTGTGCAGCCTCCCAGCCTCCTGCTGGGAGCAGCCTGGGCTCTGTGGCTGGCAGCAGCTGCTTAGAGCCTGGGCTGGCGGCGGTGTGCTGAGCAAAACAGCCTTGCGTGCCATGCACGGCACGTGTGCCAGGGGTTGCGGACACCTGCTATGAGTCCTTAAGGTGAAAGAGATGCCTGAATAACAACACAGGGTTAGGGATCCTTGGGGCAGCCTCCCTTTCTAAAAATCTAAGAACAAGGAGCAGCAGGTAAAGTGAAGGGGAGCAACCCTGAGGAGTGACGGCA
The DNA here is from genome assembly GCF_001723915.1 of Gavialis gangeticus. NCBI lineage: Eukaryota > Metazoa > Chordata > Crocodylia > Gavialidae > Gavialis > Gavialis gangeticus. Next base: position 48,021,774 of record NW_017729029.1, read on the forward strand.
GAGCAGGAGCTCATCAGCCACCAAAGGGCACTGCAGCCACCCCTGGAAAGAGCGCCTGTTACATGCAAGAAAGTAGGGTGAATTAGGACAGGGTTGTAAGCTGTCTCTTTCTTGATGGGCATCTTGTTATATAGTGTGATGGTATTGAAAAGAACCACTGGAAGAGAAGGATGGCTTCCATCAACAGGCTATAGATATCGCAAACCAGCTGAGGAAATATGGGAAAGGTAAATGTGGAAGTTGAAGTACTATATGAATGCAGCCGTGGTGGCAAGAGATAATAAATGTGAACAGAACTGATCATGTAAAAATGCAGAGAGCAAATTGGGAAGGTATGAAGTACAATAAAACAAGATGACCTTAATGTTCATAACAAGCCATGAATTTCAGATAAGGGACGAAAACATGCACACAGAGATGGAAAAAAGCTTAGTTATGGCTAAATATGAAGGTTAACAAGAGATAGTAAGAACTAATCCTCCCCACCCGCAAAAACTTGTTTTGTTTTCCCCAGTGTTTCTCTACACTAAACTAAGCTGAACTAAGGAGAGCAGAAGGATCTCTAGCACCCTTAGCAGACCTTGAGAGGAAAATCTACAATATAGGGACTTCCACTCCTGAGGCCACTAGAAATAAGATTGCAGTGAAAACTTGTAGAGTTTGCAAACCAGAAAGCCTTTCATGCAATGCAAGGGCCCTGTTATATTCTTGATTACTAATTAGAAAGTTATACACGCAGTGCCAGACATACAGATGGCTGGATTAAATGTCTCAATTAGACACCTTGAACTAACTGTTGGTTACAAGAGCTAGTTAATACTAATATGAGAAAAAATTCTTCTTTCCTATCATTTACATGTATACTATTTTATATCTATACATGTGTAGCTATCTAGTATTCATTCAATTATTTCATTCTATAGTTAAATATAGTTTCTTTCTAAATTAGTACTTATAGTTTGAGCCTTATTCTGTCAGCTTTTTTCCATAAGATCAACCATTCCTTGTGTTAACTGGTCCACTGAAGTCTATTGGCCAGATGCTATTCTGTTAAACCAGGGATTGTCAATCAGGGGTATGCAAACCCCCGGGAGTACTTGGGAAGGCCCTAGGGGGGGTACGTGTGGGCAGGGACGGAGCACCACCACCCCACCCTGCTGCCTCCCAGGGTCAGGGGGTGGGGACAAGGGCTGTGGCACCCCTCTGCGGGCTGCAAAAGGTGCCACCCAGCTGGCTGGTCACCGGGGGGGGGGGGGGGGTG
>NW_017729029.1:48023228-48027028 GCF_001723915.1 Gavialis gangeticus
GGGGGGGGGGGAGCTTGCACACAACTGCTGCCACCTACCACCCTGTGCTGCTGCTACTCCACATCTGGGTACACATTATCTCCCCTGTCTCCCATCCCCCCCTGCATCCGGCTGCCTGGGATACCTTATTACAAAAGGTTGAAAACCCCTGTGTTAAACTAATGTAAATACAGACTTTCTTCACTCTGCTAATGAAGCTCCTCAGGAAAAGAAAACAATAAGGCATTAGAGCATTTTGGACCACAGGAAACTCATTGCTCAGAAACAGCATAAATCATCCTATTATTATATTTTTATGTCATATAGGAAACATCCAAACAGCAAATGAAGATGCAGGATAATAAGATAGATACTTCCAGAAAGAGCCTTGTACTAGACATTAGTGAGACTTCATTTGAAATACTACATATGACTCTGGTCACCCACATTGAACCACACTGAATTCAAAACTGGAACAGGTGTGGAGGTGGGCCACCAGAATGACTGGGGGAGAGAGGCCCTATATTACCAAAGGATGAAGCTGCGTAATGATGGCCGAAAGAGGAATGTGGTTGTTCTCTCTATTTTTCGGGGGGGGGGTATCAATACTACAGGAAAAGTGCTGCCTCAGATATGTGCTTCCACAGTGGGCACAGGGCTGTGTCCTGGCTGGACTGGCACAGGCAGGAGGCACCACCATGGCCCAGCAGGCATGGGAAGGCAAAGCAGGGCAGTGAGACTCACTGCAGCCGCTGCTGGGATCCCCACACCAGCTGTGCTGCTAGCAGTACGAGGAGTAATGGACAGGGGTGGGGAGGGTCATGCTGTCCTCATTGCCTCCTACCACCAGCTGCTTGCACACTGGGAAACAGCTCTATCCTCCACCAGAGACAACCCTAGTAAAGTGCAGGGCCCAGGGCAAATCTGCCTGTGCAGGGCCTGGACACAAAGAAGCCGACAGCGGTGGCTTGCAGTAGCAGGGGGAGTGGTGGTGGCCTACCACCATGGCCCAGCTGCAACTGCCACCTCTCCCCTCAGGCCATGGCTGTACCTCAGGGCAGGCAGCATGGGCTTCCTGAGGGGTGGTGGCAGCCAGGCTGTGGCAGCAGGGTAAAGCTGCAGCCTGGCATACAAGTCATTCGTGGTGGGAGGAGATAAGGGCAGCATGGCCCTCCCCACCCACTCTGTTGCTACTCCTTCCTCTGCTGGCAGCATGGCTGTCACAGGGATTCCTGCGGTGGTGGTGACAGCAGCAAGTCTCACTGCCCCTCTCCACTCTCCTGAGCTGGGTCCCTCCTGCTGAACCACAGAAGTGGCTCCTGCCCATGCCGATCCATCCAGGCTGCAGCCCCATGCCTGCTGTAGGTGCACAAATTCAGGGGGGGCATGTTTTCCTCCTCACCCCTAATGCCTCATGTCCTCTCTTCTGCCCCTTGCTCAGGGGCAGCAGGTCAGGAGTGAGGGGCAACAGCAGAGTTAGGGGAGGTGGGGGTGCTGTGCGTTGGGAATGAGGGGCACTGTTTCTCCTTAAACTCTGTTTACAAATGGATCCTGGTACAAAAGAAGTTGAAAGCCACTACTTTAGTGCGCCCCAGCTTCTGGCCTGGGCCATTGTAGACATATGGCTGTATTTCCGGAATCAAAAGTGAGTGTCTGTTCACTTGATTATCAGTTCAATCTATGGAGCTTAGACTAACTTGCAAAGATTGAATCGATTCAGTCTCAGGTTTTTTGACTGTCTGTACTTAGCCCAGAAGAGCTGGGATGACTCCAAGGCATGTGTTGTGGCATCCCAGCTGCTACATTCCTGCAGTCTCATTGGCCCTGCTCCAGAGCAAGTTGGAAGTCAATGGAAATACTCCTATTTGGATCAGGCACCATATGAATGACTTATCTATACATGCTTCCTTGATGGGGATATACCAAAAAAGAAAAGAAAAGGGCTGTTGCATTGTTAAAACAATAATAGTTTGTGAACAGCTTTTAAAACCATTGTTTGTTTTCTGGTAGATATCCTCCTTAAAGACAGAAACAAAACTAAAACATATTTTTTAAAATATATTTTTAATAAATCATGAACCAGATTGTGGTCTTGGTAATACTGTTGTAAACCAGGAGTAAATTACTTGAAGTTAATAAATGTTTTACTTCATATTTCAATGGGTATAGTGCAAGTAGGGCCAGAAGCTGTTCTGTTTATTTCTAGTTGTAGTCTGTACAGGCAGGTGGAGGGAGAAGGAAAAGAACCTGTGAGCTACTTTTAAAAAAAATTTAAATCTGCTGTTGACTATTTATATTAAAATAGCTTGATTCAATAGTGTTACCTTTTTATTATCAGCACCCTCCCCTCATTGGTCCCTATTTTGTTTCTCTCGTAACAGTCCTTGTCTGTCTGAAATTTAATATCAAGGAGCAGTTGGAAAGATCTCTTCCCTGAATTCCCTGAGAAGGGGAGGACCGGGCTGGAGTGCCCATGCTTTCAGAGTCAGACTACTATCTATGTATTTAAACAACCCTCACAATTGGGCTTTTTTTTTCTTTTCATGAAAAATTTAGCAAACAGTTTCACCCAAGAAGGATATATTTTAGAAAGTTATATGCAGATCTTTATATTTATGTATACAAATATTATACACATGGCCATTTTCTATTTAAGCAGCATAGAAGTGTCTGATGTCAGCCACTTCCCTTACATAAAATACTTGGTCCATAGCCAACTGGCTTTGATTTGCTTCCTTCCCTTCTCAAATCCTTTTATTCACAAGGGAAGAAAACTACTCATGCTGGGAGCGAACATGCCACCTGACACAACATGCAACATGGACTTGTTTTGGGGTTTTGTAAGTCTTGGTGAGAGCCCCATCCAGCTCCTAATGAAATCAGTGGTAAGACTTCTATTTGACTTTAATTGGAGAAGGATTAGGATCATGTGCAGATTCATCTGCCAAGCAGAGGTACTTGGAAAAATGCACGTAATAGATTGGGAATAATGCTTTCCCTATCTACTCTCCCTGCTTTCCTTTGGGAAGGACTGCTAACTAGTAGTCTGCCTATTACCATTCGCAGCTATGGGTAGGGACCAACCTAACTCCCAGTGGGCGAGACCAAGACATTTTTGCAGGCTGCTTGCTGCATGTGGAGCTGATTCCATGGTCTTTTTACAGAGAGTCTCCCTCGCCGCTGATTGGCCAAGGGTCACACTGACCCCAGTCCTCACCACTGATTGATTGGCCAAGGGACAAAAACCTCAGCATAATTAAATAGCAAAGTCTGCAGAAATATCAAATAAATTACTGCATGATTATACATTATAAACAAGAAGTCCTTTTTTAAATACATAGGGGCATAAAGAAGGTCCCAGGTAATGTGGGGCCCTTGCAGGACATGCTAGGAACTTTGGTCATCACACCAGACGACAAAGCCAACATATTTAATGATTTCTTTGCCTCCATTTTCCTGAGCAGGGACCGGAACAGCCATCCCCCCTCTGGGCCTCCCTTAGGCCCCAGGGGAGACGCACCTAGGCCAAGGGTTAGTGAGGAACTAGTTGGGGAACTTCTGGAGGGACTGGATGTATTTAAATCAGCTGGTCCGGACGATCTCCACCCCAGAGTACTGAGGGAATTTAGCTGCGGTCATTGCGGGACCCCTGGCACGGCTTTACAAGCGCTCGTGGTGCTCTGGTGTGGTGCCAGAGGACTGGAAGAGGGCCAGTGTAGTTCCCATCTTCAAAAAGGGGAGGAAGGAGGACCCAGGAAACTATAGGCCAGTTAGTCTTACCTCAATCCTGGGCAAGCTTTTTGAGAGAATTATTCTGGCAC
>NW_017729029.1:48027038-48041308 GCF_001723915.1 Gavialis gangeticus
GTTTGACCCCAGTACTCTTTCCTGCCATGGCAGGGGGTTGGACTCGATTTCTGCTCAGGTCCCTTCTGACCGTACAAACTATGAAACTATTATACTATGAAATCTAAATATTACGTTTAAATTAAATTGAAATATATTATAGATTTCATAGATTAAGGGTCGGAAGGGACCTAGTAGATCTTCTAGCCCGACCCCCCGCCAGGGCGGGAGAACAAAAAAACCCCAAAAAAAGAAACGGGACTCAAATGAGTCCAGCCAGGTAGGCATCCAGCCTCTTCTTAAAGACCCCCAGGGTAGGGGCCAGCACCACTTCCCTTGGAAGTTGGTTCCAGCTCCTAGCCGCCCTAACTGTGAAGTAGTTTTTGCGGATGTCCAATCTATACCTCCTCTCCATCAACTTGTGCCCATTGCTCCTTGTTATGCCAGCAGGCGCTAGGGGAAACAGCGTCTCCCCCAAACCCTTCTGGTCCCCCCTAGTGAGTCTATAGACGGTCACCAGGTCCCCCCTGGTATGTATATGCAATATGAATTGTAATTAATATCATAATTTATTATTAGCATTCTACAGAAAGTTTAGTAATACTAAATGATGCTAATCTTGATAGAAACCATTCATGTTAGTTGTTAAACATTAGCATGCAGTATCCACGCGTAGTTGCTGGCATCCTCTATCTCTCCAGTATCAGCACATGTCCATACACTGAGATCACTTGCTCTGCGTCCACTTGGAATGGGAAGGCAGCTTTTTACCAAGTTGTAGGGATATGGAAACCAATCAGAAACACTCCCAAAACGGTTACAGTCAATGGCATCTGGCACTCTGACAAAGTCCATGTAAGCAAAATGTTCCTTGTCATTCATGCTCTTTCTGTCCTCTGCAGGTTGATTATTTTATTTTATTTTATTTATTTATTTATTTTTTTCCCAGTAGCTGAGGGTCAAAACTTAGAAAAGGCACCTGATTGGGGTAAAAAAATCCAACAGCCCTAAAGGAGGCAAACAGTTGTTTAACCATGGTGGTAGTGACTAATCCAACCTATAGTACTGATTCAGTTTCACAGCTCTTACCTGGCATAGCTCTTGCTTTCTCTGCTGTTTTTCATGTTGATGGTTTGAAAGTTTTTGAGATGCCATGTCTTTGACCCAGCTTATCAAATCCATCAGCTTCTTGGCAGGCTTTGATCCACCAAAGCACACAACTTTCAAATCACATTAGAAGCTCTGTGAACTAGATTGCATTTTCAGCCACAAACTTAACTTGATCTCCAGTGTTGCCCTGTCTTAAGAGATCATGTAGTTTAAACATGCACTGTGCACTGGGTGTGATTTCTTTTTTTCAAGCTCTGTGAACACACATTGCTGGTAGTACTTCATATTCTTTGCATGGCAACAAACCGTGTTAAACCACAAATTCCACCTTGTAAGCACTGGCTCTGCTGCCAGTGACAGTCACATGTAGATCCCCCACTTTAATTGGCAGTGTATCAAAGCTTATGGCCAGGACAATGTTTGAATGCTTTTTTTTTTTTTTTTAAGGAGGAAACCAGGCTATCTAGGTCGGGAAAATGTATGCCCGAGATGTCACTTACTAAAGAAAGGATGTGTGCTTTGCAGGTGACATGATTTGCATTGGACATCATTCCATGGAGCACATCAGAGAGAGCTTTGCACATGTACATTGCATTATCAGGCAGAATTTAAGAAGCATTTCTAAGCTGTAGTTTACAACAGCCTGCACTACAGCTTGTGCCATGGTAGAAAACTTGACAGACATGAGATGAACTGTCTCTATTTGAAAAACAGTCAGGTTGCAGTCTGTCCAGCTCCCAGGTACAAATAAAATGTGCCGAACATGGTTATCTTGGGCATCTGTTGCTGCATCTGCTACAATCAAAAGTGATTCAGATTCTGCCAATGCAGACTTTGTAAACTGAACATGGGATGCAATTAGTCCTGGTAGATAAGCTTGGCAAAGCTTGTTTGCACATGGGAAACTGCCAGCATTGGCATGTGTTTTGTTAAGTAGTCCTTTGATTTAGGGTTATCAATTTTCTCCAGAGAAATGTTACATCCACGAGTGCAAATATAGCTCTCTCTTCTTGTCCAACTGCTTTCAGTGGTTCTTTTAAAGATCAAGGACAATAGTCTCTTGTTTCTTGCTCTGACCTTCAACCTCTGCACCAGCCTTTCACTTTATATGTAATTCAGATGTATTTCTTTAAATGCTGATCAATGCTATTTTTCTTTGACACATTGCACAGTCTTGTTGCACTATGAACAAAAGGATGTACCACCATTTGTATGCAAGGTACCTACAGGGAACTGCCTTACACAATCCTGAGCTGAAATGTATTCAGCTTTCTTGGATTTATTTTCACTCATCACCTTCAGGCTGTAGCACTGCATCTTCTTAAAAGATGGCGTCAAAGCCCTTTCACTTTCCTGACTGGCATCTTCACTGAGTGTGTCACTAGCTCAGCCTCTTAGTAGCACTCTCGCAAGCCACGTGCTCTCTGGCTGCAGGGATTGCTGCACTTTCTTTTGTATTCCAGAACGCTTGTATTTTGTTTCAGGCAACTCTGTGCAAAATCACTGGCAACACCATTTTTCATGGTGATTGCAGAAACTGTAGTTTTTCATGATTTCTGTGAAAATAGCAAAACCACAATTTAAGTAATCCCTAGTCATGGGATATTTCTGGCACATGGCAGGGTAATTTCCCCACAGTGAGTGCTTCAGAGTTCTGTTGGAGGAACTCAAAAGAGAATAACAGAAGTTAATAGTCATTTACATTAGCAGGAGACCAACCCTGTGATAAATCAAGACTTTTCTTCTATAACTTACTCCTGGGGGAGAAATTTAAATTTGAAATGTTGAGAGGGGCTTCAGGAAGAGAAGGCTTGTACAAGGGAGAGTTGGGACAAGGGCAAAACCAGCAAAGTAATCAAGGGTAAAATGGATCAGTACCTGGTCACCCATTTGTCTTGTTCTTCCATGGTCTTGCATAGTGCATGCCTGGATACTCAAGGCTGTTGCTGTCAGATTGGTTTTGTTGTGGGTGTAAGGTCCGGGAATAGCTGTTTGCACTGAAATACCTTGCTCGGGGTGTTAGGGGGATGTTCCCCTGTATACTTGTCTTGCAGAAACTACCATGATCCAATCATAAAGTCAAGTAATGACCTTGCTTGTCATTACAAATACCTTAGCAACTTTGCAGCTGTACTCTTGTTAATTCTGGGGTTAGGTTCCCATGTGCCCACTCAAGCCTTATTCATCTGACCTGGGTCAGGATTGCTGCTGTACTGGCTGCCTTATAATTTGTTGTCGTGTCTAATAGCTTCAATTTGTTCTCTGCATTGGAGGTTCAAGTAGATGTTATTTCCAACCATATTCAGTCAATAGAAACATGGTACAGAGCTCTGAACCTCACAGGATTTGGTCCTAGCAGCCCAAACATCTAAAACGTCCTTGTTTTGTAACTTAGAATTACATGAGTCCAAACATGATTACTGTGCAGGAAAAGGCTAAGTTTCCCTGTTGAGCAAGAAAACCTGGTTAATTAGATATTAAAGATGTAGAGTGATCATTTATTAATAGATACACTGAGGGAGAAACCAACCTGCTAAATTAGCCTGGTTCTTTATGAACATCAACATCTTATTAGAAGAACATGGTTTTTTCCTCCAAAAGTTGCGTCAAGTAGAAAATGCATTAAAGCACCTTCCTGTTGGTCTTGATGCAGGGACCAACCCATTCTAAAACTGTTGTAATGCAAGAGAGGTACTATAAAGGGGAGTTTCAAAGATACAGGGAGTAGCCCAACTGTGTAGCCTTTCATTTGTTCACTTGTTGCACTGCGTACATCAATAAAGATGGAAGCTTTGCATTCTTGGGAATAGGGGGAAATTTATAGATAATATGGGCATTAATACACGTTTTCATCCCACGACGCGCTGGAGATCCGCTGCTTTGGAGCAGACTTGATTAATCGCACATGAGCTGATGCAAACTGAACTTTCCTGTTGTTCCTTTTAACCATGATATCTACTCTGTATTCAGTGATGTTTATGTAGCTTTCAATTAAAATTGCCAGCCTGTTTGGTTTAGTTGTAGTGCAAAGGGAACTAGCTGCAAATTAAGAGCCAAAAAGGTTAGAACTGGAGCTAAAGTTTCTCCACATCTTGGGGGATGTGGATGTGGGAGATAGTCACTAGAGTTGAACTTGACCCAAAAAGTGACCGTAACCTACTAGGGTGGTGATTATCCATTATTCCCGTCACTCATTGGACCTTGAAGGTATTCGGCACTCTATGGGATAGAACTGTCTCATCAAACTCGTTCCACTCATGGTTTCTTTTATTGATATACTTGATATTTCTGAAAATGAGCCAGTTGTTAAGTTACAAGTTAAACTGTTTCATTTCAAATGGATTCATGACTCACTTTGAGCAAGCTTATTGAAATGAAATTAAATGAATCTTTTCTGAAATGCAGTATTTTAATAGGATACTTAAGGTCTTGCAAGTGTTTGGTTACTTATTTTTACCCCTTTTTTCTTTTATCAGGGTGGAAAGAAACCCTATCACGGGCCGTGTGGGGGCCGAGATTGCAGTGCGGGCTGCAGATGCTTTCCAGAGAAAGGTGCTCGTGTAAGTTGGCTGTTTTGCTAGCTAAAGAAAAACAGTCCTGGTGTCTCTTATCTTGCTTTTTCTGGGGGAAAAAAAAAGAACTAATGTTAAATATGCTTAAGATTCAGTCTAATGACTTCATGAGACGGGAGAAGTGATAAAGTTCAGCTGCATCCAACCCGTCTATGGCCAAGTTTTCAAAAACCATTTAGAAGGTTTATATTTGCTAGCTGTGCAAGAAGACATTAATGGAACTGGCTGATCTACCATGACATCTGAGTGCTATGCAGAATGTCAAACAGGCTTTATGTACATAAAACAAGATAGGTGATTGAAGTTTTAATTAATTGCGGTGGTGCTGGTTTCCATACAGACCTTTCCTGTCTCAGCTGTAAATGGTTCTATATGGTTGTCAATAAATGACTTTTGGCATGTTTTTGGGGTGGAGGAAATTCTGAATGTGTAGGAGGTTATGAAAATTTACTGTAGTCAGTCTGTCTCATGTTTGCCGAAACCCAATCCCAAAGCAAAGTAATTTGTACTGATTTTTGTCTTAGCTAAGGTTGTACCTGAGAGACTGTCGTGCTTGTATCTTGTTTTAGTTGGTTATTTCCTATCTTAAGATATAAAGCAGCTGCTGCTCTGACTTTTCCTTTGGTTATGTTAATTTTGCCCTAATCTTAATTGCCTAAGATAGCTTTGCATATATTAAAATGACATGGTATGATAAAAGGAGGGGTGTCAGAGTATTTGTTTTTTGAACACCTATGGAATTCAGCTGGAAGGTAGCCAGTGCTACTTCAAGGCACAGTGAGATCTGCCTCACTTCATGGTTAATGGAAATAAAGCAATTGATTTTGCTGAAAGCACATGTCTTTCTCCTGCATGTACTACCACATGACAGGAGTTTGCTACGTCATCTGGAAAAAAGTCAATTGTGGTGGCTGACTGGAATTTTCATTTGCCTGTCAGAATTTTTATGAACGTTGTTTCATAACCAAATGTGTATATACTTACATAATGGATTACATACTCGGCACTAACCGTAATTTCTATCTGATATCTGTCATAGTTGTTTCATAGTTGGTAGGGTCAGAAGGGACCTGAGCAGATCACCAAGTCCAACCCCTTGCCATGGGCAGGAAGGATGCTGGGGTCAAATGACACTGGCTAGGTGATTATCTAGCTTCCTTTTGAAGACCCCCAAGGTAGGAGCGAGCACCACTTCCCTTGGAAGTTGGTTCCAGATCCTAGCCGCCCTGACTGTGAAGTAGTGCCTCCTGATGTCTAGCCTGAACCTAGATAATTCCCATTATCTGTATTCATAACGGGAATATAGAATCCCCAATCTGAAAAAACTTTGACCTGTTTGCAGGGGAGGTGTAAAGCATCCTGGGATGCTGGGGACTGAGGGTTAAATTGAATCTGGAGGGGATCTCAGACAGAAGTTCAGTAAACCAGTAACACCTAAATCAGTTAAGTCTGATACTACATCCATCCAGGTTTATCTTAAACCAGTTTCAGCCGTTTTGAAAGAGGTTTATGTGCACTGAACTTCTGTTGTGTTACAAATTTGAATCAGTTTCTGATTACTTGTACTGGTTTAGGTGTTGTTTCTGTTGCTAGCCTAAATGTTTCTGAATTCTTCTATGTTTAACTGTTACTGCCAGTGCTGTGGTCAGCACCTTTGTAACATAGATGCAGCATTTAGCTCCAGCATCTCTCCCTGTACTGCATCTCATTATAAAACCGATGTAAAAAGAAACAATTAAGTGTCTGGAAAGCTCATTGAAGATCACCAACTGGATGAAAGGCACTTGAGATGGATAAACAACTATTAAAACACATCTCTTCTTGTGCAGCCTGTGGTGAAGAAGAAATAAAATGCAACTGTATGAAATGAGTGATTTCCCCTGCACTTGTTGCTTGTGATGCTATATAATAAAAGCAGGTGTAAACCTTGTTAATCTCGGTTTCGTTCTGAAGCATATCTTCTGAAACAGCTGACTGTAGCTCACCCCCCTACAATGCAGGCAAGCAAGTGCCCAATGTGAAACACAGTGCTTGGGAATACAGAGGATGTAGACTTTAAAACAGATCAAGGCAGCTGGAATTTAAAAACAGAATAAATATATATACAAAGAGAAAAATGGGTCTTTTTATGCAATGACTCGATCTTGCAAAATGCTTAGCATTCCTTCAAGGTATGTATTAAGGTGCTTCTCTTCTGTGAAAGGCAGGGGGATCTGAGCATGTGCAGCACCTTGTTTTTTATCTGATCCTTACTGACACCCCCAGGTCGTTCCTTGAACAGAGTGTTCCCAGAAATGCTCCAAGCCTTGGGCAGTGTTGAACATCATCCTCTGTCTCTTTTCATTCCCAGGGTTTGGTTTGATTGTTTGCACTGGCCGTGGCATTGTTGACCTTGCAGTTCAAGCTCTTGGTATGTCTTTTGTTGAGATGTCACAAAGGCTTTCGGCCGTTTTTATTGCAGACCTGAGAACTCATTTGGCTTTTTAACTTTGCTTCTTATGTGACCTAAACTTTGAGAAGTTTTCAGTGCTGTAGATGGAAAAGGACCCGGTCCTCTCACTGAGATCTGTGCATGGAGGGAGATTCTGCACAGGAAACCCCCCTCCCATACAGAAGGGCTGGAGAACAGCCTCCCATAGTGTTGTTTCTCCCAACCTCCCAATTTGCAAGTACTTCAAGACCCAGGACTCCAGTAAGGTGGGATTAAGACATGGTCAAGGGTGTCTGGAGTGCTAGCCTGTACCCCACAGTATCTTGGAGAAGATCATACAACCTGGGATGATTTCACTGGCCCCTGAGCTCACTGCTGAGGAACTGGCTGATGAAGGGTTTTGCTTGCATTGCTGCTGTTGATGTACAGTACCTTTTTTTGACAGATGAAGTGCATGTCTGACTGACATCTTTAGCTGGACCCTTGAAACAGAGGAAGCAAAGAAGGAAAAGAGAATGTATTACTCCCCAACCAGCTAATGGCCTAATGGAAAGAATACACGAGATACTTCATGCAGCTCCAACTTGGTGCATTGCTGATCAGATCAGCAGTGCACCAAGATCAGCACTGCTGATCTCATCTGTCTGTGCTTTTTTTATTTATATTTCTGTGTAGGTAGAAGAATATGTTTAAGAAATACCCAAGTTCCATTTGCTTCTGTTAAGAATCAGGCTCTTACCTGCCACTTCTCACAGTGGGTCTTAAGTTCCAAAGCCACTGTGACAGTGCTGAGAACTTTAATTATGTATTTTCCTTTGTCCTTTTAGAGGTACTGCTTTCTTAAAATTTAGAGGAGAAGATGCACAGACAGCAGCTATTTTTGCTTTCTTTATATCTTTTGTACCTTTTAAGGGAGCAACTCTGGAGCTGGGAGTTCCAATATATTCAAACTAGATCTTCCATGCTCAGAAATGAATCCAGATATTTAAGAAAAACCTCTGGTGCAGTGTGCACGTGAGCTCTTCTAGTAGCAAGTGTCAGATGTCACAATAATGTGAAAACACCTCTCCCTATGGTTTGCACTAGCTCTGGTCAGTTCATTGTGATGGACTTCCTTCTGTATATTGCTCATTGAGGTTTAATTAAGACCCAGTTATGTCATACCTAGAGAATAAACACTTGGTTGTGGGAGAGCCTTTCACCTCAATTAATAAGTCAAATCTACCTGTGTTTAGATAATGACTGAGGATGAAATCCTGGTTCCATTGAAGTTAACTGCAAAATTCCTTGGTGGGTGGGGAGGCACAGTTTCACTCTGAAAAGTGATGTTTGCTGAATGCGTAGTGACTGGAGCCAAGTTGTTAATTCATAGTGGACAGTTTAGTGAGTAATGCAAAATTAGTTAAAATCAAAACACATCAGCTAAGTCCTGGTTAAAAAATAAATAAATTTCTTTCTTTGGGTTTCATCCTAAGCCTTTTAATGTGAAAATAACCCCACTGGTCAGTATCTGTTTCACTTTGCTGCTTAATCTCCAGAGGCTTTGAGAGCCCCAAGTTGGAGCCTGGCTCTTTAGATAAAGTTGTAGGGATTCAGGCTTCTAGCTCTGAAGGTCCCTGATTTCCAGTCTTGTTAGCTATGAAGGCAGTTATCAAATAAATGCAAGGACAGTCTGTTTAAAAGGAGACCTGCTGTGCTCAATACTTATACAAATTGTGCTCTTTCGTTTGCATACAATCCAGTATTAATGCAGTTTGAACGTAGTTGCTGTACCTACATGCACAATTAATCATACTTTGCACACATTTAGGTAATCAGTTCCTCTTGTATTTTTGTATGTGTTTCCTTTAAAATTCTTTCAGAATATCAGTTAATGAAGCAAAGCCAATGCATGTGAAAATATATTGCAAAAGGAAAAAATATGGAAATCCTGATGCCTTAAGATAAAAATAACTTAATTCTGTAGACTGGAAAAAGTAATATATGAAACAAGAGTATCAAGAAAACATGCCTTTTTTAATTAAGAGATTTAAAGAGATCAAATTTTAATGAGTTTTTCATATTAAAAATAATGAAATGCCAATAGTTTTAATGTTCTCAGTTTGATAGGTGATTGCTCAGATAATATTTTAGCTGTAGTACTAAAGAACACCATGAGGAAATATACCATGTTAAAATAATTTTCACTCCTATTTTTCAGTACTTGACGTAGAGCTTTTGGGCAGGATTAGCCCCTGAGCTTTTGAAAAGTTCATTCCATATCAATGACTTTATTGCCAAGAGCTATATCCTTGCAGTAGAAATGGAAAGATTTTTCATAATTATATTGTTTCAAGCCTGGAAGCATTAAATAGTAGAAGGCCCATACCATTTTATCTCTACAGCTGATTTTGCATCCAGTTATGATTGTACTGGCTTGCTTGGTTTTATAGCCTGTCTTGTAATTTTTAACACTTGTAAAGATAAACTAGCAGCAGCACTGTTCACTGTACATATCCGATCTCTTGGTGCCTGCTCACTTATTGTGGACGTTATAACAATAATTGAACTTGCTTTAAGTATTGCTGGACATGTTTTTGTGGTTTCCAGCTCAGATTGGTCCTGTGTTCTTTTCTTCTTTATTTCTGGCACACTGCACCAGAGGTTTTTCTTAAATATCTGGATTCATTTCTGAGCATGGAAAAGTCAGGCTTTTCTTAAAAAGAAAAAAAAAGAACCTGAAATCATTCATAAGAACCCCTGTATTTAATAGAGAAACTGTATCTCATGCAGTTATTTATGTTTTTCCAATTATTGGAAGAGCTAAATTTCAATTCCTAGTGTTACCAGTTACCTTTGAGTTTTTTCCCGTGACTTGTATTGAAGTCAATAAATGTTTCTGTTGCAAATCATGTGCTCTCTAAAGCTCTTCTGCCTGATTAAATGCAAGCCCATTAAGATAAGATGAAGTCATTTATCTAACTACATTGTCAGTTACAAAACCATTAATGCTAGAAGGACTCTTCAGATTCAAATAGACTTTGCTAGCAACTGCCACTCGGAGGTATTTTAAATTCCAAGAGCGGTTGCTAAACTTAAAATAACCATGGTAAATATAGGTCGATTACTGAGTTTTTCATGGAATTGCTGTAAACCAAGCCAGGTGGAAGATGTAGATAAATCTCTTAAGGAGACTGTTTGTAGTGTAACTGGACACTATATATTTTCAGAATGGTATAATCTAACTGATTGTATAGGATTAGTGTCATATTGGCAAAGCGACTTTGGATTCATCTTTTGATTTTGTGATAACATCCCCACCTTTGCTCAGGTCACAGGTAAGCATCCCTTGTGACAAATGGTTGATAGAGATCTTGGTGTGTTCTTTTTCTCTAAATAAATGATAAAATTTAAATGTTTAAAAATTGGACTACTTAAATGTACTAAGGTAGCACTGGTTTGCTGAATTTTGCTTTTGACAGCTAGATAACATTACTAAGGCTGGTTGGGAATTTTCTAATGAAACACTGCTCTGTTGGCAAATGCTAGTGCATATCAACCAAAATACTGTAGCAAGACGTTAGTTTTTGAACTTGCATCGAGCCATTGTTTCCATCTCTTTCCTGTCTCATTTCATACCAGCTTCCCTCACAGATTGCTTGAGACCCCAAGCTTCTTAAGTCTATGGAAAATGGCGATGGCTGTCTTCTCTGCTTTTTTTTCAGGCATGGAACATTTTCCCAGAATTATTTAATAAAACAGGCACTTTCTCCTTCAAGTTCCTTCCAGGAACCAGTTCTATAGATATACCTTCAGATATTGCCAGTTTATCACAACCTGAGTGGTTACCTGCGATCTCCAACGTTGCTTATGAATTTCATTAAATTTTCTTTATACAGAAAGGCCTCATACTTGAGCATTGTATGTTTTATCCAGCTCAAGTAACAATCTGTTACCTCGTCCACTTCTTTTCTCCCTCCCTCATTTTCTCCACCCTGCTTTTGTTATACCATCTGGTGATGAGTAGGGAGTGTGTGTCTGCATGGTAGCAGTCGTCATAATCATCTAGTTCATTCCCCTACAAAGTCAAGTATAATAGTTATAACAATTCTTTGAACTGTTTTGTTGTGTGGAGAAATGCTGATTTTAAAAATGTGTCACTTTCATCCTTAATAAATATGCACAACTGAGAAATATTATGAAGAAAAAAACCTGTTATTTTGATCAATTTCCCCCTCTGGGTAAGCATTAAAAAGTATTACACCATCATATTACTTGGTAAAGAGGATGATCTTCAAAGTTTAAAAAAAGTTGACCATCTGTTGTTAAACATGAGTTTGGCTATATTTTGAGTGAAAATGAGGTAATACAAGTCAAACTCTGTGCGCCAATTGCTTTTATTAACAATTGCCAAGGCTTAGTTTTTATTGTATCCAAAAATGTTAACTTCAGCCAAATGTGGCATTAAGTAATTATTGTACATTTCCTCTACACAACTCCTGACCCAATCTGAATAAAATACATTGAGGCCTGGCTCTTAACCACAGCTATAGTGTAAGTTATCTAAACCAAGGGTGGCTAGCCTGTGGCATGTGTGCCACAAGTGGTGGGTAGCTTGTGTGTGTGGCACACAGCAGACCAGGGAGGAAGCAGGCAGCGCAATGACAGATACGGCTGAGATGAGAACTCAGAACAGCAGATTAGGCAGGGGAAGGGGATCAGAGTGGCACTTAGCAAGGGTGTGGGCTTAACTTGTGGCACGCCTGCCAAAAAGGTTGGCCCTCACTGACCTAAATAAAACTCACAGATTGCAGTTTGTATCATCTAATATGCGGTAGATATCAAGACACAACTGAACACACGCACATAATTTGTCATCAGCTCAATACAACAGTCATGCATTATCATTACTTCTCATCTAATTGACTTTCAGGTGTGATGACAATGACCAAATACTTTTTAAGCACGTTTTGCAAATTGACAAATAATGTGAGCCCTGTTTTATGCCACAGGAGGGTAAATTTACACTATTAAACATTGCATTAGGAAATTGTTTAAACACAATACAAAAGGGTATCATCTGTGCTTGTGCTGTCAGCATGGTTGGGGCAACAAATGTATAAACTAAAACCATTTTGAAAGTGGTCTGTTAGTGCTGCACATCTTGCAGTGCTGTGGGAACCGTAAGGGAGGAGAGGTATTTCATAAAGTTAGATTTTGAAGTCGCCCAGAGCACTAGTTCCCAAACTGTGCTGCACAGGGCACTTCCAGGAGGTCTGCAGAGTTGCAGTGATGAAGTATCTATCAGTCTTTAATCTCTGCACTTCATGCTAAGTGTAGCTCAGTCCAGCCATCTCTTTGGTTTCCAAAGGTTGTATCTTTCCTTAGATTAATGATTCTCAACCAGAATATGGCACTTTGGGGTGCTGTGAGATCCTTCAAAGGGTCCTGTGAAGTATGAGAAGATAAGCAGATGAACACAGGCAGGTCTGTCCCTGCCTTCCCATTCCCCTGCCCCCACTGCAGGGAGGTAAGCACTATAATAAGTAAGTTAACTTATTAAAAAAAGATGTCAATTCACAAAAATTATAGAGGGATGCCTCAACCAGTGAGAGAGGCCTTGAATCTAAAAGGTTGAAAACTACTGCTTTACATTCATCCTTGCTCTCTGGCTTGGTCTGAAAGAAGGGTCAGTCTGTCCTGAACTGGGTCCTCCCAAACTGAGGCATGTTGTTTTCTGTATCCAGGTAGACTGGAACAGAGAACCAGACCAATTATTTTAGGCTGGGATCCATTCCCTAGCTAACTAACAGGGAAGAAATTTCCAGAGATAAAGAAAGGCAAGAGACTTGGCAGTGCCGAACTATAAGAAGAGTTACACATGGGAACAAACTACCAAGGAGATTGTAGCATCCTCTTCAATTAGACAAACGTGCCAGGTTTTCTGTTGAGTATACTTAACCCTGACACAAGGCAGGGAGTTAGACTAGATGACCTTTTGAAGTCCACTCCGGTCTTATGCTTATATAATTTCTTTTAACATTCTTGGACTTATTGTTATGAGTTGGCCAATATTTTATCCAGTCTGGTTCAGGAGTTTTCCAGACTTATAGGTGACTTCAGGATCCAAAAAAAAAAAAGGATGGATCTTCTGGAGTATGTATGGAATCTGCTGTTTGCCATGACAGTCATTGGCTTTTTCTGGTTGATATGCTAAATACATACATGGGAGCATCTTATTCTAAAATTAGCAATACTGGGTGTTGGAGAGAATTATTTCTTTGTCAAGGGCTGACTCTGGTTTGTAGTAAGAACTCACTTTAACTCCTGTCAGGAAAAACTGGCTCTGGGTCATTGGCTTGTATGTGATATCATCAACTGACACACACAGTCTACGCTCCAGTCACTGTTGCAAATTAGCTGAATATGAATGAGGCAACTGTTTTCCCAGTATCCAGGGCAAGCTGGTTGGAAACAGAAATCAGCATGCAGTTAGGATGGGAGAAGCATCTGTAGTTTGAGGATGATTCCTTACTGTAAAGAATAGAATGACCCTATCCCTCATCAAAGAATGGTAGAGTTTTCTAGGAGTGTGGGTGGATCCCAGATTTACTGAAGGGGGTACAGCATACTGCTCCTCAGACCATGGGTGTATGGGGGCAAGGTGTGGCTGGAGCCCTCTGGGTTGGTGGGGACACCAGGGAGCTGGGCATGGAGCAGGCACATGAGGAAAGGACCACATCCCACTGACACTGTTGCCACTGTTGCTGGCTGACCAAGGAGCAGGGCAGATCTGCTCCTGTCTGGCTACTGCTGGGAGCTCTGAGAATTGGCAGCCGATCATGCTGGGTCTGGCACCCTGCACAGCCACAGCTGGAGTGGGGAAGTAGTGACTCTGAGATTCCCCCTGTACCTAGATCAGCTGAGAACAGTAATAGTGGGAGGGAGGTGTATCTGCGATGAATGCTGCACCCATCTGGGGGTACTTTCAGATCCCAAGCGCATTGGGAGCCAAAAGTGAATAATTACACCCTCACTTTCAACTATATTAAATGTCTGCAAAGTTGCCTGAATGTATTAATATATCTGATAAGTATTGGAAGCTGTTTTTGTTTTCTTTTTAAGATGGGGTGGACTATTGCCAAAACTAATAAGCAAAAAGCAATGAAGTTTTAAATGTTGCCTGGGTCTAATCCATT
>NW_017729029.1:48041319-48043070 GCF_001723915.1 Gavialis gangeticus
AAAAAAAAAAAAAAAAAAGGACAAAATATAAACTTCACGTTGAAGAATATTAATAAAAATGCCTGTTTTTGTTCTTTAAAGCATTTTCAATTGCTTTAAACAATGATCAAATAAAAACTTCTAATGGTTCAACATGTGAATTTACTTAAAGCTCTCCCTTTTAATTGTACATTAGTACAAAGGCTGATACTGTTATGTGGTTCATACTACAATCCCAAGTGTCTTTTGGTTTACAACTAAAATGATTATATTTGTGTTCACATCTCTTCTAGTCAGTAGCATCTACTCCTCTTTTTGTGATGTGTGCTTGCCGCCACCCCAAACAGGTTGCATAGGTATAAACCTGTTTGTGACCCAGTTTAACAGTTCCTCTGAGGATGCACAAGCCAGGATAGAGTCCAGCTCAATCTCCTGTAGCTATTCTGGCTGTATGTGTACCGCAGAGTTATTTTAATAAAACATCAACATTAATGGTGCTGTATTTTTATAAGTATTTCCCAACTAAGTATGCAGAACAGAATTATTCCTTGGGAACTGTTTTAATGCCTGATTGCTAGCAAATTTGCATTTCTTTTGCTTATGACTTGTGTAGTTTAATTTCCTTTGATAATCCTAATGACTGCCCCGGCATGTGATTCTTATGTGTAAAACAAAGACTGCTCTAACAAGGGTGTCAAACATTCAGCTTGTGGAGTCACTCTTGCCACTGTGCTAGAGTTGAAGTCAGCACTGGATGCTCTGTGCCAGAGTCACTGATGCTGTGTGTTCCATGCTGGAGCTACAGCTGTGGCACGAAACTTGTCAGCAGTAACCAGCTCCAGCCCGTGGCACACATCACATGGCTGGGGCTGGGGCTGCCACTGTCACCATGTGGACTGGATCTGGCCTGCATGTAGCCCTGTGGTCTGGATCTGGTCTGGAGCAAGAGATGTGTGACTCCCCTGCTATACAAGAGATGACACTTCTGTTAAATGATCTGGTAAAGTACTGTTTCAGATTAAACCCATTCTGAATGCCCAGATGTGGTCAATATGTCATCTGTTTGTGTTATGGTGACCAATGTCTACAGGGCCCAGATGAGATTGGGGCCCTGCTGTACAAAGTGCTGTACAAATGTACAATAAGAGACAGCGCTTGCGTTGAAGACTTGCAATCCAAATAAATACTTTATTTGTAAATTGTCTTAAGCTGGAACTAGGTAATGAGAAACTCATGTTCCTTACTTATATTTAGAAACTTGTTTCCAGGAAAATAAATTATTCTATAGCAGATCTTTCAAACTGAAAACACTAGCACAGGGTAACTAGGGTTACTGGTGCTGTATATTGTTTTTATAAGAGAACTCTGAAAGTAACGTAGCAAAATTCTGCTGGAAATCATCCACTTTCCAAATATAGAGACATGAACTAAATTTCGTGTCCTTTTTCTTGTCCCAGTTTTAATTATTTAGGATATGTATTCTGAACAGAACAAAACGTTTTTCTAAGAATACTCTACCCCTGGAAATTTCTTAGAAGTAAAAATGTACCCTAGTCTGGCTTGGAGCAAATGTAAATTAAATAAATAGTCTGTGCTCAAACTCATAACAGCAGGTGGTCATTTTCTATGCAACTGCAGCTGCAAAAGAACTGTAATTCCAACAACATTTCAGAACGTAGCTACAGGACACCCAGAGACTTCTTTATGTTTGGATCAATGTTTCTAAGACTCTGAAAGGGAACATTTTCTAAGATTTAAAGTTTTTTTTTTTT
>NW_017729029.1:48043081-48044340 GCF_001723915.1 Gavialis gangeticus
TTTTTTTTTTTTTTTCTTTCCCCTTGAAACAAATGACAAAAAAAGTGAAGTAATTAAACTTCATTTGTTTTTCTAACATCCTGCCTGTAACCTGAACTAATCTATTCAAGCCATTTGTTTCCTATCATCAGTCAGACTGAGCCTTTGCTCCTGAGAACATTTTGGGTAATTAATTAATTGTGCTTAGAGTGGCTTTATTCTGTGACCTCAGTGAAAAGAGGCATGCAGAATTTGCTTTGTATCCTTAATCTGGGTGCTCTGTGCTGGCTATTTCTGTTTTGCATGTGGTAGTCAGGTACTACACTGAATACGTATAGCCTGTAGTGTCTGCCCTTAGCTTTTAGCAGTGTCACTTCTCTCCCTTACAGTTTTGTTTGTACGGCTGTGTCCAGATTAGCATGGATATGTGGAACTACACACGAAAGTATCCCCTGCACTGCTACCTTGAAGTTTGGGGGAGTGGGATTTAACCCCAGGAGATCCTGGGATCAAAATAAACACATGCCGAAAAAAAAATCAGGGTGGCGCATGTGATGGTAGTGCATGCTGCCCAAAACCGGAGCCTAGCTAGCCAGAGCCACACTCCAGCTGCTAGCCAGGCTCCCAGCTGCAGGAGTACTGCGGCTGCAGCTCCCTGAGGCCCCCAGGACCCTAGGCAAGGCTGCTGGGGCCAGTGCAGTTTTTGGCCGCAGCCTTCCCTACCCTAACTGGGGTAACCTGCAGCGTGCTAGAGCATACGTGGCACAGACATTCCCTGGGGACAAGTAGCTGTGGCACAAGGCGCTGCTTGTCCCTGGGGAAACAAACATCCATGCTTGTCTGGATGTAGCCACAAGTATTTAAAAGCTTCTGGCCCCAAACTCATGCTAAAATTCTGGTTCCACTGAAGTCAACTGGGGGGAGGGCACTTGCCACTGACTATAGTTGGGCCAGGATTTTACCCTCAAACTCCACAGTTCATATTTAAGGCTTTTAAGAACATGTACTCAAACTTCCATTTGCTTATGAGGCTTGTCATAGGCTTGAAGAAGATAAAACGAGCAATACTTAATAGAGGTGCTCCAATACATCGTTCCATATTGTATTGGAAAAGGAAAATTGACATTATCAGCAATTGTCATTTTTTGGCTGATGTGGCCAATAATGTCACCGACTAAATGCTGCATGTGTGTGAGCAGCCGCAGCATGCATGAGGCCAGTCTGGCAGCTTGGAGAGTGATGTCCAGCTGGCGAGTCTGTTGTGGGGGGAGGAGGGAAGG
>NW_017729029.1:48049340-48050864 GCF_001723915.1 Gavialis gangeticus
CATCCTGCCTTGGCCACTGATCTAATCCAGCATGATGGTGCTTATGTTCCCAGACCCCGTCTCCAGGCTTTTATCCCTGTTTGTTTAGGACCATGGGGTGGGGGGGTAGATCTCATTTTTACATGTGCCATGGGGGGCACATGCCCCTGGGATCTGTGCATGGGGTGAGCGCGAACTGCTGCTGCAGGCTGGGGCCAGGGGTGACACCGGGCTCATCCCAGTGGGGGAGCTGGGCTGGGGCTGTGGTTGGGGGGGATGGGACTACAGGGTGGGCTGGTGAATTCTGGGGTGGCCACAGCCCCCCTTGTAGCCCCACCACTCCCAGTGTCACTGCTGCCTGCCCCAAGCACAGCCCAAGCCCCCCCCCCGCTGGGAAGAGCCCAGTCCTGTCCCTGACCCCAGCCTGCAATGGCAGCCTGTCCTCACCCCACACACAGATACAGGAGGGGGTTATGCCCCCCATAGCTCTCTGAGCAGGCACAGGCAGCCCCATGCAGGCTGTGAGCGGCTGCAGTGCAGGGCACCAGCCACGGGGTGGGCAGGGGGCCATTTTTCCCCTGCACTCAGCACCAGCTTTTAACCCACCCCCACTGCCAGCCTGGGCCCCGCGCCAGCTCTGGGCTCGCCAACCTGTGACCCGCTCTGGCTCCCACTGGTGCTGGACCTGGGACATTGGTCCCAAGACGGTGACCAGGGGATGGGGCACTTGTCAAGGGGTGGGGCTACCCATGCAGCCTTCAATAGCTTGCCAAAACCAGGTAAGTGGCCCTCCACCCAAAAGAATTGCCTGCCCCTGACATATACAATGTGTACATTTTAGTCCAGGCCAGGGAGATGAACCCCTGCTCCCTAATGAGTGTAAAATCTTTTCTTCTATGAATGTAAAGATATCAAAATAATCTATTGGGATGATTTTCTACTTGCGAAGTGAAGGAGTAGCCTTTTGCAACCTGCATGTTATCCCTGGCAGCTTCACATTCCTTGGTTATCATTTATTATGGTTGCATAAAAGGGGGCATAAAGAAAAGCGTTTCCCCTCCAGCAAGTCACAGAAGAATTAGATGACTGGATAGGTCATAACATGAATGTGCTGAGGAGAATAAATGATTTATACACACAGTTAAATTGCTAGGACAGCTTTCTGTAACTTTAGTGTGGCCGTGTCAAAATCCCCATTCCTTTCCTCTTTTCAGAAATTAAACAAGATGATAAGGCTATCATGACCAAGACTAAGGGAATGAGTGCTGCATCCCCATGGGGTGTTATAAAATCTTTTTAAGGGTGCTGCAGGGAGCTGCTCAATATTCTGTTAGGTCTGCAAGCACTTCCACATTATTCAAAATAAACCCAGGATTTCACATAGGAATCCAAAGTGTCAAAAATATTCTTATCTGTTGTAGTCTTTCTGGGTTCTCTGCAATTGGAGAATTGTGCTAGTATTGTTATGTAGTCAAAATGAGAAAAAGCAAAACCACAAGAGTGAAAGCTAAGAGCTGGTGTCTTCTGAGGAGTGTCTTGAGTCTA
>NW_017729029.1:48055864-48056249 GCF_001723915.1 Gavialis gangeticus
CAAGATTAAGAACCACTGGTATAAGGAATGACATCTACTTTGACAAGAAGGTCAAGATGTCATCTATTGAGAGCAAACTTTTTAAGGCTCCAGTGGAGAGAAAAGCTATCATGAAAAACCCTGGAGTCCTGGTCCCATTGGCTGCTTGTACATGCTATGGGGGGGGGCATTAATTTGGTTTAGTTCTCCCTAAATTAAACTGGTGGGTTTTTAAAAACACTGCTTCAATTTAAGGAGAATCAAACCGAACTAAACCCCCATGGCGTGTACACAAGGGTGGGGGCCCAATCCTTACCTGCCTCTTTGAGGGAGGGGTGGGGGGGAGGGAGCGCAAGCTGCCAGTGAGCCGAGCGATTCCCTAAGCTGCATAGGGGTCCCCCAGACA
>NW_017729029.1:48061249-48061602 GCF_001723915.1 Gavialis gangeticus
GTATAAGGAATGACATCTACTTTGACAAGAAGGTCAAGATGTCATCTATTGAGAGCAAACTTTTTAAGGCTCCAGTGGAGAGAAAAGCTATCATGAAAAACCCTGGAGTCCTGGTCCCATTGGCTGCTTGTACATGCTATGGGGGGGGGATTAATTTGGTTTAGTTCTCCCTAAATTAAACTGGTGGGTTTTTAAAAACACTGCTTCAATTTAAGGAGAATCAAACCGAACTAAACCCCCATGGCGTGTACACAAGGGTGGGGGCCCAATCCTTACCTGCCTCTTTGAGGGAGGGGTGGGGGGGAGGGAGCGCAAGCTGCCAGTGAGCCGAGCGATTCCCTAAGCTGCATAGG
>NW_017729029.1:48066602-48076089 GCF_001723915.1 Gavialis gangeticus
GGGGGGGGGGGGTGCTGCAGCCACAGAGGGAAGCACCAGGCCCCTGCACAGCTCAGGAAGGCTCGTGGGGCGGGGGGAATCAGGCTCACTGCTTTTTGGGGGGCGGTTTCTTTAGTGGAGCCTGCCTGCCTGCACAGGCTGTTGCCAGGTCCCACAGCCCCAGCCTGAGCTGCGCAGGGCCCACCAAGCCCCAAGCATGTTGGCTTCCAGCACCCCATGCACTGTCACACATTGTTAGGTAGCAATCTAAAAAACCTCAGAGGTGTTTTATCTTGCTACATACCAAAGTAATTTAAAGTTTGCACCGCCAAGTGTGCAAACAGCAACATTATTAAAGTGGAATATGCTGCCGAATGTGCAAACAGCAATGCCATTAAAGCAGTGCAGAAGGGTATTTAAGCCACTTTAAAGGCCAATTTTGTGGCATGTATGAAGGCCCGTTGATGTCAAAGGTAGCTTTGCTATTCATTTTGAAGTCAGGATCTCACTTCTGGTGGTCAGGGATGTAGGAACTGTTTTCTCCATGGACAGCTGGGCCAATTCTGAAATATAGCGAAGGCTGTGTGGTCCCCCATACATGAGACAACTTGGGTAGGGAATGAAACACCACCTCTTCCTGCTATCTGCTTTGAGGAGATGACTCAGTTTGCTTCAGCATTAGCAGTGTTTTATATCCCTTTGTGGCATATCTTATTATTCCCTTCCAAAGATTATGTCTCTTCTAGGTGCCAAGATACGAAGGTGCAGTGGAGCGGGAACACATGTTCCAATGATTGTTTGATCACTAGTATTTAAATATCTGGGGAAAGCACAGTTTACAAATGAAAGACCATCTGATTTTTCACATCATGCTTTGCTGTAATGGCATGTGTTGTTGATTGGGAAACTGAAGCAGGGAATGTGTTTCATTTTGAAAAATAACATCCTCAAGGGGGCTTTAATTCAATTTCCTCTATTTAAAGGGACATAATAAATAAGTATTATGAACAAAAACAAAGGTTCTTGAGAAATGCTGGATTCAGGTCTGATAAGGATTGTTTGGTATTATCTGATTACTTTTTTCATTTATGCTCCAGTAAGCAATTCACCATTTGTTTCACATTTTCCTTTTAGACTTTGGGGTTAGTGGTGAAAAGAACCTAATTAAATTAAGATGTGTGACTCAAAGCCCAAAGTTCTTTTTCCCCTTCTCACTCTTTCTGCCATGTATTGGAAATTGCACAGAAAAAAATCTCTCGTGTAAAAATATATCAGTACAGGTGTAAGTATCATAATTACATATTTGATCGTAAGAAAAGTTAATAAAACCAAACAATAGCAAGTTTTCCACCAGGTTTCATTTCATAAGAAGGAAAATACGGCTTCAGTGTTAGCTTGGCAGTCCATTATGCATGCTAGATTATGTTCCCAAAATCTTGGGTCCTATTTCTAGCTCTGCTGTTGATCATCTGTGTGAGCTTGAACAAGGCATGTCACGTTTCTGTGCCTCAGTTTCTCTTCCTGCCTGCTACCTGTCATCAGTTTAGAGTGGAAGCTCTTTGTATGGGCAGGTGTGTTCCTCTGTGGTTTTGTATAATATAGCACAGTAGAGGCCAGATCCTCTTTGACTATGGATGATTTGTCAATGAAAAACTGCGCTTCAACTCTTGATGCAACTGGAATTCAAGTTTCTGGGGCAAATATGGGGTTTTTAATGATATCTTTTATTGGAGCAACTATAGAGTTGGGAGATATTGGACAGACTATTTAGCTCCAAGTGCCCAAGGCCTGAAGATGCTTGTTTAGTATCTACCAACTACACAACGTGCTAAGTAAAAGTTATCACCAAAACCCCCTTACTACTAGCATAATTCCTGGACCAGCATGACCATAACTACATTCAGTATGGGTGCACCCAGTGGAAAGTTGGCTCCGCAGAAGACAGATGACCAGCCCTCCCTCTGTAGCTCGATTCCCCTTGTTCAAAATATGGGGTAATGTAAATAATTTACTTTCTACTGATTTCTATTTGTTGTTTCTGAAAATAATTCTCTCCGGGGTATTAAAATACACATTGGATCTCTCTGCCAAGCAGCTTTAAATATCCTATCCCCTATTTATTTTATTTGTAAAAATGTTGGCCCAGGGAATTAATATAAAATAAACTGTGAGTGTAAAGTTAAGCAGAATCCTACAAGACTTCTAACTGCTTTTTCCATTCCCTCTGGAGAGTTTGCAGGAGAAATAACCCATGTGAGAGGCTGCTTCCCATCAGGGCTTGATTCGTTAATGAGTCCTGTGGCTGCTGCGGTTTTCCTACATTTTAACATTTTTCATGTTATGAAAGTTTGCGTGGAAGTGAGCGCTGACAGAATTATTGCCTTTCTACCTTCTCTTAAACCACAAGGCCACATGAAAGGGGTCTGATTTTTATAGGAGGTGAAATTCATACAAGAGTTATTAGGAGAGACGGGGTCGGAAGTACATTACCACCCACCTTTACACAGGGACCTTTCACTAAAGGGGAGAAAGCCTGCAAGAAAGAACCCTCCTGGGAGGAAATAGCCCATCTGTAATGGCCTGAAGTTCTTTTGGCTGTTTTCACTCTTGGCTGAGCTATTCCTTATGAATCCTATTTAGGCTGAAATTTTGAAACTTACCTGTAGGATGTAGATGCACATGTCCCCCTGTTTAAATGGGATCTGGGGATCCTAATCACTTAGCTTATCTGCTGATCAGCTTTAGGCCATGTGAGGCTATTTCGTCACTTCTGCTAAACTAGTGGCCCCTTCTCCCCTGCCAGCTACATTAGTCAGAGAGGGGAAGATTCTTTCCTGTTTGCACTTCCTATTAAATCTCCAGCTTCTTTCCTACAGAAACCCAGAACATGCTTTTGCTGTGTCCTTCCAGTCATAGAAGAGACTTCTGGTATGTCACTGCAGCATTACAGGCCCAATACTGTGTTTCCAATTCCCAAATGCAGAGAAGGTACCAGTGTTGATTGGGAAACAATGTGTTTCATTTTGAGAAATAACATTCTCAAGGGGGCTTTAACTTAATTTCCTCTATTTAAATGGCCATAATAAACAAGTATGAACAAAAAAAAGTTTTTATTTGATATTTGATATCAAAACAAATAGTTTCAGTGAACAAGAATCAACAGCCCAAAAGAAGTAGTCTTTGGGCAAGCCCATACTGGTCAGTGGATCTGTAACAGCATGCATCCATGCACAAAGTTCCTCGAGGGGAATCTCCAAAGTAGTTGGCTGCCTGGAGGTGCTACTGTAACAGAGATGCTATAGGGAGATCCCCCAGGTAGTCTCATGGCATCCATCACTGACATATGTTATAACAGCACTGACCTGCAGCCATGTGAATCCAAGTAAGAGCTAAAGTCTCATGACATTCAAGCCCAAAATCTGAAAGACACTTGTAGGAGAAGACTGATGTAAGATGGATGGAGCACTCATCACATGTATTTCCTCACTTCCATTTGATTGGCTGGCTGCTCAGGACAGACCCTTGGTGCCTCTGCATTGTTCTATTCATTGAGTTTGTCATTTCCATGAATCATGGTAATAGTTGATTGAATAACATTACCATATTTACTCAGATCTAAGATGAGGTCCCTACCGCCTGCCTTTAACATTGTGGGGGGGGGGACCCTCATCTTAGAATATGACATGGGAGTGAAGGACAGGTGGCTGCTGTGGCTTGGACTCCAGTCCCTACATGGGGTCAGGTCTGTAGCTTAAGCTGCAGGCGCTACCTGCCCCCCACCCCTGTACCCCACCATTTCCCTGCAGCCTCTTCACTCCCTTATCATTCCTCCATGCTGCCAGGCTTCATCCATGCTGCATCCTCTGGCACTATGCATGGTACCAGCCCATTCCTGTAGCAGCAGCATGCTACAGGGGCTGGGGCTGTGCTCAGTGCACCAAGCTAGAACAGGGATTGAGCAAGCGTAGAGGCTGGGGGAGTGCAGAGTAGAGGCTGGGAAAAGGGGATGAGGGGGGCTGGGTGCAGAATGGGGAGGGGGACAGCACAGTCTAGGAGTGAGGGGGGAACAGAAGCTGGAGGGGAGGGGTGAGCAGGGGCTGGGCATTAAGGAGGGAAGGGGAGCACCTGCTCCCCTGCATTTGTGGGGAGGATGAATTAAAGATGACCAACCAAAAATTAGATTCTATAAATGGGAAATTATAACAGATATATAATGCTTTGTGTAAAAAATCTAATTATTGGAGGTGGTCATCTCTATATGACAATTATTTAACTCGTGTTTGTGAAATTGTGACTTGGTAACTCTCTTTAAATGTTGTTCTAGTCCTACTGGAGAGATGGGGGCTTTTTTCAAAAAGAATGTGATTCCATTGCAAAGGAATTAGTATCCTTCCAGGAAAGCATATGTAGCAATCTAGTGCACAGGCTTCCTCCACCAAACTAGCCCAAATATGAAGCCAGTCTGGCCGTCTTCAGAACTAGTCACAGTAGGATAGAAACACCAGGCCCAGTCTTGTAGTATGTTTGGCCCTTCAGCTCCCATTAAAACCAACCAGATCTGAGGACACTGAGACTTAGGAGTTAAGGATAATCACCATGTTGCAGGAAGAGGTTCTTGGGGTGATTTTGCCTTCAGAGTGTTCCTTGGATCCTTACGTTTAAAACTTCCTTGTAATTAGATTTGATGGTCTTGACTTGACCTGAACTGACCTGCTCTTAAAGCACTCACAGTATCATGAGTGTGGCTGTACCAGCCCTTGAGCTAGGATTGATGAAGTGTAGCAGCGTCTATTTTCTATATTTCCCACGTGCTTGATAAATGGGGCTGTTTCCCTGTTCTCAGAAAAGAGCATGTTGCAGGGGACAGCATCTCTTGCTAAAATTCTGTAGCAAGCCCTGCAGGTGACAAAAGGCTGCACAATTGCAGTTTATATGCAGGGCCACTTCAAAGTAAATCCTCTCTTCATTCCTATACATTACATTATTGGTGAAGTGCGTCAGTGAATGTTTATGGTCATGGAAAGTTTGTACTAACACTGTCCTGAGTCTAATCAGTTTTAATTATAAATAGAGAATACAAACTTAGTTCCATTTTGCTCCAGAGGCAAGCATTTTATTAAATATTTATAAACTGACTAGACTGTTTACTCTGTACCTCAAGCAACAGTGCTGTTCTTAAGCTCCATAACACCTGGCCTTTAATAGAGCATTAATGAAAGTTTGAATTAACTTCCCAATTTAAGAAAGGCTTAGTAAATGTGCAGGGGATGAGTTTTAACCATCTTTTGAAGAGGCTGGGGGAAGAGCGGGGCATTGAGTAGAGGCTGGGGGAGGGGCAGCAGGGGCTGGGTAGGGAGGGGGCAACAAATTTAATAGTAAGAATTTTTAAAAATCAGTGAGTTCGAGGCCTGGATTTCTTTCTGGGTAAATGGCTTGCTGACTACATATCCCATGTTAAAAAGTATTAGAATTGGGTATTTTCACAGTGTTAACTTTGTGGCATTCTGCTGGCCAGCAAGTTTAGATTTTGGATTTCGTTCTTCTCTTCCAGTGGTGAAAAGTGATGTGAACAAGCGATATAAGGAGCTCAATTGGCTTTAGTGAAGTTAGTCTTGGTTTGCAGCAGGGTAAATGGGAAAAGAGTATAGCCTGTGGGGATATAAATCCTGTTCAAAGCACATTTTTATGATGCAGCAGAAGAAGCACTGATTTCACCTGTTAGATCAATCTCTTCAGAAATGTGAGCATAGGAGATGATAGGAATATAGCACTGATTGGAATTCTGTTCCAGGGAATGTCTGCCTGCTTCATCCCTTTATGACCTTATATAGGATATCTTTTACTTATGTAAAATTTAGTGGCACTGGGCACATCTATGCAAGACACTATGGTACAGTATGAACAAGCTACTTCTATGTATCTCATTGCTGTGGCACAGTAGCATTGCCAGGGACTAATCCTGTGGTGACAGTACTGCACAGTAATAACAAGGTACTGCACAGTAACTTGTTGCTACAGTATAGTAGTGTCAGAAGAAACCCACGTGGCAATGGTGCTGCTCAGTAATGCTGGTTACTGCACAGTCATTTACTTATGCAAGTACTAAATGACTGTACAGTAACAACTGCACAGATCCACCGCTCATGTAGACACGGCCGTTGGGTGCCAGTTAAGTAACTACTGATTTGAGTGAACAGGATTTCTGGGCAAATGCGTACGTATTTCCAGGATAAGTATTTAGCGCCCCTTGTCTGCGCCTAAATATCACTACATACAAGAAACTCCTTAACCCTATTCTCTCAAAGCATTTCTTTAAACCTAGCTATTCAAGCTGCAAACTTTGGAAGGTTTCCATAATCTGAATTTGTGGATCCTGCCTGTCAGATCTGGCAGGGATTGTATAGAAGTTTGTATAGAATTTGCTTATGTTGTTCTCATTTCACTTTGTGGAGGTAGCAATTTCCAGTTACGTTTAGTTAAGAGCCACATAATTGGTAGGAAATAAAATCAGTCTTCAGTAAAGAAATGTATTCTTTTCTTGTATCTCGTGAACCTCTCTCAACCAGCATATATGTGTTTAAGCCAGCTTCCAAATATTTTGTACAATTTCTAGAGATAAACACAACCTACAGTGTTAGGTACATATGTTTGACCTGTTTCTTTGTGAATCTCTTTAGATTGACTTCTTTTAAATAGTTGTCTTCACCATAAAAATGATAGTCCAGTCTCAACAAGGATATATTTGCAAATTTGCTTGTGTAGTTTTAATTCTATACAACAAACTCTCTGACTATGGATATAACAATTTAAACACCCTTCCCCAAGATTTAAATGGCTTCTTTGATTAGAAAGTTTACTAAAGCCAAATACAGCTGCAAAAGCTGTGTCACTGCAAAAACATCAGACCTTTCCTGATGCCTTTATGTTTAAATCCAACCAGAAAAAGTCACTGTAAAGGAGATTATTTTCCATTATAGATCCCATTTTCCCTACAGTGAACTTGCAAACAGTTACAAATACTATAGAGATTTTTCTCTGTCACCTTTATAAGAGAATCAAATGATTTCTGCAATTTAGAGAGAGAACTCTAAGGGAGAAAGGGTGTGGGGAGGCAGAGTGAGGCCCCCACAGTGAGGGAGGAAGTGGGGCTGGAGCAGGGATAGGCGCTGGCCAGCTGGGGCAGGGCAGAGCTCCTTCCTCCTCACAAGTAATGACAGGTAGGGGGTGCACAGGGGTGCATGTACACCCCCTGAGACTGCTGGTGCACCCTGTGACAAGCCATGCTCAGCACTTAGGCAACGGACAGATGGGGGGGCAGGTGAGAGCACTGGTGCCCCCCATGCGAGCACCAGCCAGGGAGTGGGAGCACTGGATGAAGTGCCATGGGCACTTCCTGGTCGGCGCGATTGGCTGTGGGGGGGACCCCTCCGCCCCCTGACCCCGGTCACTGACTGGTTGCTGGGGGGGCATGCGCCCCGACTGAGCTGGCACCAGTTGCCCATGGTCCTTACAGATTTACTGGCCAGGTGCTTCTCTCCAAGCTGCCAGGCTGTATTCCAGGCCACATGCATGATGTGGTTGCGCATATGCAACCCCTGTATTTATCAGGATAGTTCCTAGGGCAGGCAGTAGTTCCAGCTCTGGTCCTGGGTCAAGGCTGAGGTCAAGGTTGGGGCTGGGGCCAAGGCTGAAGCACCGGTACTCAAATCCAAGAGCTGCTGCTGCCAGAATCGACAGCAGCTGTGGTGAGTCCAGGTGGCTAGGGTTGGGGATCAGGCAGCAGCATGTCTCAGGGATCAGGTAGCAATGGGTGTCTGGGGGTAGGCACCACTGTGAGTTGGGGATTGGGTGACAGCAGGGGCAGGGATAGGCAGCAGTGCAGGTGGGGAAATGCTTGGCAGAATGGGTCAGGAATTGGGCAACAAGTGGGGGTCGGGGATTGAGCAGCAGCATGGGTCTGGGGGTGGGCATTAGTAGAGGTCAGGGATTGGGGTGGGGGAACAACTGTCAGGAGAGCAAGATGCAGGGGTCAGAGACAAATTTAAGATGACCGTCCAATATTACATGTTTATACATGGAAAATTATAACAATTTTATAATTTTCCATACATAGAAACTAATTACTGGGGGGTCATTTTAAATACGAAATTGTTTTGGATTTGGGTAAACATGGTAGTTTTTTGCAGCAGTATTACACTGTTGATTTCTATTCAGCTACTGAACCAAAAGTCTGATATAATATCCGGTTCCTCTTCTGCAGTATTTTAATTCTAATCCTTTGCCCTAAAGTGCCTGGTACTCTAATCATCTTGGGCTGCTGACAGATGTTCAAGTAAAGGTATGATGGAGATCTGATCTGCCATTCTAGTGATGGTGCCTCCTGCCACACCCCACATGTGGCAGGAGGAGTGATTGTAGGATTGAGGATCAGATCCCAGTTGCACCCTGTTGCTGTTGCAGGGGGAGTCTGGTATCACGATCCCAGGCTCCCCTGCACTAGGAAGTAGCAAGCCAGGTGTTCAGCACTCCCATGGCTAGGAGTGTTGAAGTCTCTGGTGTGCTCTGGAGGTTGGGAGTGTTCAATTTTAAGGTGCTACATGAATCAACCACAGAGTTATTGCGTGCATTTTGTGTAATAACTTTGTGTCTTATTCTGTGTTTCATCATGCCATTAACTGCATGGATGTGTGGGCTGGGTTACTACTATCATGTAGTAACTACTTAATCATACAGTAATCGGGTTAATCATGTCATAAATTTAATGTCTGCCAGGGTCATCTGCTGATTTACTAAGTGTACGCTTATTGCAACATACTACTCATGAAGATACTGAATGCAGAATACATGCCAGATCCCTGAGCAGTTCTGCTCAGTAACTTCTTACAGTTTGACATTGAGTTGTCGATGAGTTATCCTTGAGCACAGTCACCCAGTGAGTTATGTGCTCACATAGTATTTTCTTCTAGACCCTATTTCTCAGTTTTCTTATGAGGCTATAGTATAAGACAGGCTCGGATGCATACTATGCACTGCTTCCTGCCCCCAGTCCACAAGGCTTGTTACTCTGGCATAGAAGGAGATTGGATTGTTTGGCGTGATTTGATCCTGACAAATCTATGTTATCCTTTCTGCATACTGTTTGAGGATATACTGTAGTGCAGGCTTGTCCAACTTACGGCCCGCAGGCTGCCATGCCAGCCCTCCAAGCCATTTTCTGAGGCCCAAGGTGCTGCGATGGGAAATGAAAGTAAACACTGTACTTTTGTTTTGCGGGGGGAGGGCGTGATATGATGCTGCTTCCTGTGAGGTCTTTGAATACGGCTTGCCGGCCCACTGGGTTCATGATCTGGCCCCACATTCAAAAAAGTTGGACGCCCCTGCTGTAGTGTGTTTCTAGGTATCAGTGTTAGACTGACTGGTCTGTAGTTATCCTGTGGGTCCTCCCCTTTTTGAAAATGAGCACTATATTTGCCCTTTTCCAATAACCTTGGACCTCGCAGCCCTATTC
>NW_017729029.1:48081089-48090021 GCF_001723915.1 Gavialis gangeticus
ATGCTGCTTCCTGTGAGGTCTTTGAATACGGCTTGCCGGCCCACTGGGTTCATGATCTGGCCCCACATTCAAAAAAGTTGGACGCCCCTGCTGTAGTGTGTTTCTAGGTATCAGTGTTAGACTGACTGGTCTGTAGTTATCCTGTGGGTCCTCCCCTTTTTGAAAATGAGCACTATATTTGCCCTTTTCCAATAACCTTGGACCTCGCAGCCCTATTCTTGACTGATCATGCTAGCTACCACCCAGAGGATCAACCTCCCTCCCCCCAGCCCAGTATTTCATGAAAGGAACAGTTATTTTACTATTTGTTACAATATTGAACGTCTCCTCTCCTATTTTGGAGGGCTAGGTAGCTGCTGTTTGATATACCCTTTATTTTGGAAAATTCAGGGCTGGTTATTGATCATATAAAGTTCCCCAGACCTGTGTGCAAAACAGGAGCAATCAGGTTATCCTGTCATCATATCCAGATAGCTGATTATCACACACTTGTGATCTTCTGCAGCACGGCTTCCTTCTGTCTCTTGTCAAGGCCTAATGAGCACAGGCTGTGACAGGTAAAATCTTCTTCCAGACCTCAGATGCTCCCATACAAAGAGCTGTACTTAATCCCTGGCCTAATGTGTAATTTAGTAATCTGCATGGTCATGAATTCCAGGGATATATGGGCAGGAAGCACAAAGCAT
Organism: Gavialis gangeticus; assembly: GCF_001723915.1. Classification (NCBI taxonomy): domain Eukaryota; kingdom Metazoa; phylum Chordata; order Crocodylia; family Gavialidae; genus Gavialis; species Gavialis gangeticus. The sequence continues at coordinate 48,081,776 of NW_017729029.1, forward strand.
TGTGGGTAGTAGTACAGCCCAACAGAATCATTTAAGCCTTTGTTGTATTGTGTAGCAAGGGATTTTGGGGACAATGAGGCCTGTCTGTCAAAGATTAAGCAGACTGGAAGTGTAGTTTATACCAACAAATGAATGAAGCTTTTTGGAGTGTTAGTACAGCCACGTAGTAAATATGCAAGGACTTAAAAATACAATTTAAGTGATGACAAGCAACACTGGAATTAATCATTTATTCTATATACCTTAGCCAGTGGGAATTCAAGTAGGTGAATAGTTCATTTCCGTCCTTACCCTGATTAATATGTAACACTTATTAGGCAAGATGAAAAATCCTTTATTTTTTTTCTGATTTTGGATTGAACAGTTGTCTTTACTAATTACAGTTTATCCTTTGACAGTGTCTAGCAAACAGTCACGGACTGGCTAGGGCCTTGTGCTGTTCCAGACACCACAGTAAAACTCTTCCTGGACCTCTGTTTAACATGCCTTTAAAGATAGTTTTTGCCAGAAGTTTATTCGGAGGCTTTCTGTACCGTCCCTCAGGCTTAGTTTATTGTATATGTTTCTAAAGTAGTATGGAAGAGAATTCACAGACCCTATTTTTTACCTCAACATGAGTTGCTTATGCATTTGGAAAGACATTCACCCATCCGTTCTTCTGTGTCACAAGGGACCTAGGATGAGTTTTGACCCCAGAAAAAGAGTGGGTCAAGTGGTATCTTCTGACTGTAGAGAGCTGACTCGTACTACTTTAAAAATTATTCCATTAGATGATTTTATTTTAGTAAAGGTTCCTACAGAGAGCTGCTGACCTTAACACCTTCTTGGTAGGTCTACAGAAGTGTCAGGAACGTGCTGGGAAGACTGTTCGATCTCCCTGTTGGAAGCAGGATTACAGGAAAACAGTCAGGAGCCCAGATCTCAGAGAACTTATTGTCCCCTTGCTGGACTAAGTTGTCAACACTAGCTGCCTTCTAACTGGAAGCTTTTTTTCGAATTGAATTCAAGGCAAGGGATTGGTAGTTAACCAGAAATTCTGTCCTATTTATCTGTTTCAGCATTCAGAGGATGAGGGATAGCTCAGTAGCTAGTACTGCTCTTTTTTTTTTTTTAATTAAACTTTCCTAAGGAAGGCTATGTTATCCACCAGAAGAAAGAATATTCAGAGGAACAGGGAAAAAACGTTGGTCATATCCTGTTCACTGTCCGTTTTAGCATCCACTGTCTGCAAAACACTGAGCAAGATGGACTTATGGTCCAGCAAATGGCAGTTCTTACAGATGCTGTTCTCAAGACTAGAGATGGACCCAAGCTGAGCAGATTGTATCCAGAAATCAAGATTTTACTTAATTTTGTCTGAGAGAAAAAGTGGATTTGGGTTTGTGGCACAGCTATTGATAATGTTGTGACTGATCTGAAATGTGAATGTGCTATTGCACAAGTATGGAAAAAAGGAAAAGTATGTGAAGCAAGACTGGATTGTGCATAGGGAAAGGGACACAATCAATGCACCTCAAACTAGGAAATTTAAAAGATACCTAAGTTGAATAGTTAATGTTTCTGAGGCTATAGATATGGTGCAATTCTTAATCCAGAGGAGGTTAGACTATAGTTTGGATTCTAAGCAGAATCAAAGGAAGGGGCCAAGTTTGGTTTCAACACCACCTGTATCTTTGTAAGCCTTGCCTCCCCAGTTTGAGATAAATGAGAAGAACCTAATAAGATCTGATCTGAAGATTTAATGCTTAGTATCTCTAAAGCCCTGTTGTTATGCTGAGAGTCTGCTATTTTTGGAAGAAGTAAGATGTGAATTTTGCATCTAAAATGGAACTAGACAATAGGTTTTTGACCTGATAGGGAGCTACAACCTACGGGCAAAATTGCATGCATACATTAGAATCTGAAATTGGAACTTCACTTCTATGTTTGAGAGCAAAATTCTTATTGTTCATGTTCTAATCACTTATTGCCTTGCCTCTGGGGAAACAGGGAACATAAAGTGAGAATCATCAAAAAGTCGTTGTATATCTAGTTACCACACAGTGGTATATGAGAAACCACAGATGTTTCCTATTCGGAACACAAGAAAAAACTGTGTAGAATATAGTACCTATGCACATCTATTATTTTTTTAATGATAAATCACTGCAAAACAGTGCCCTCTTTTACATCTTATCATTGTTTTAAGGGTGAAGTAAAATGTAGTGAGAGAGACTAATACCAGTCTGAATGCCGTTCCTCTAACCACCATAAAGTTACCTGGAATTCAAGACTGCAGAGGTGTTATTAATGAAAAGGATTAAACAACATATATAATGAGTGTCATTCAATCAGTTAATACTAAGATCATTCTGTTAGTGGTTATTGATAATCTCATACTAAGATGCTTAAACCAAAATAAAGGGGTTCAATGTTACTGACATTTAATAAGAATACTGGAAGTTTCTTATACTCAATAACATACAGAAAAACATGTTTTTAAACTGACGGATCCACAAGGAATTTTATAATGTCTCTACTAAGATCGCTATAGATAATGTCTCATTCATAAGAGTCATTTTGGAATCATTGTCATGGAAGCTAAATAGGTCAGTCTGACTGATGATGGCTTTCATTACAATGTCAGATTTTACTTTGATCAAATTTAACAGTTTTTTGCTAGTGTCTGTTCTGGTTATATATGCTGTAGCCCAGGAGTGTTCAACCCTAGGCCCGTGGGCTAGATCCAGCCTATTGAGCCATGCCATTTGGTCTGCAGGGTTCCCAGGGGTCTGAAGAGTAGGTGGTGGGGGAACAGTGGCAGTAACTGTTGCTCCTCTGCTCCTAAATTTCCAGACACGTGGGGAGCCCCACAGGCTGGATTGCATGCTGGACCTGTGCACAGAGGTGGCCCAGGGCCTGAACCAGGCACACAGGAGCTGGCTAGGGAGGTGGTACAGGGGCCAAGTGGAGGCAGCACAGGGCCCAGGGAGGTGTTGCAAGGCTTGATTTGGTGTCATAGAGCCCCACGATGATGGGGAGCCGTGCAGAAGTGAAGTGGGGCCCAAAAGTGCCACATGGGGTCTGATCTGGCCCACAGAGGAGGCCCCATGATACTTATCCACTAGACTTATTCCATATCAGTTCTCCATGATTCACTGCTACCCCCCTTCAAAGGCACAAGTCTGAAATAAACCTGAAGCAATAAGGCATGTCTTTTGGAGTCAAATATATAGGTAGTCTTTTATAGGTGCTACTAGCTGAATGTTTCTGAGATCTCCACTACCAAAAGTCAAATTCAAAGTAAATGAATTGGTCTGGAAGGGAGCATTTTGGCTATCCTTGAATCTGCATAAAATAAATAGATACTGCAGTGGCCCTTTCTGAAGGGGAAAGAAAAAAACTCTTGTACAATATAAGAATGAATTTGATTTAAAAATAAGAAATTTTGGCAAGAGATTATGCTTCAATAGGAAGTGATCACTGGGGATTAGCCCAGGTTATGAGCTGGGTCAGAGTTTTCCCAAACATAGGAACTTATCAACTGCCAAATTGGATCAGACCAATACTGACCAAGCCAGTGTCTTATCTTGGCTAAAAAAAAGCCACTTCAGGGAAAGAAAAAAAGAAACATGTGTAGTGAGCAGCAATGAAAGAAGCTGTCCAAAAGAGAAGAAGAAAGTATCATCTTAACTTCTGTTGATTAGTGGTTAAGGTCTGTCCTGACGCATGTGGGTTTTTCTCCTTACCAGAAAGTCTTGATTGGTTCTTACTTCTTAATCCTTGCTGTTGAATGTTTTTCTTTTCATTTTTTCTTTTTCTTCGTTCTACCAAGCTATTGACCCCCAAGGCATCCTGTAGCAGTGCGTTCCTCAGGCCTAAAGGGATCAGTGCATTTTATAACTCTGCCATTCTCTGTCCTGTAAATTCCCTCATACACAAAGCTGGATCCTGTTCAGCACTAAGGGTGTGCATTTTTTGCCATTTAAAGCTCTTTATTGCTGTGACTTAACAGAAGGGCATGCCTCCACAGCACTTTAAAAATGGGTATGGCACTTTAAATTAACCCTTGCTAAATGAGGTGCTAAATTTGATGTGCTGAATTTTACAGCACTTTAGCAACGTACAGTGCTTTAAATAACTTATTTATGCTAGGCAAATTTCTGACTAGTGGAGAAGCCCCAGGAGACTGTGGAGTGCCTGTCTCTTAGTCTGGAAAATGCAGGGGGGCTCAGAGCTCTCCCCACCTCTGTCCACCCCGCAAACACTGTACTTCTGTCATGTTTATGAGCACTGTAACTTTGCAGTGCTATAAAAAGTGTTCTAAAGTACACTATTGTAAAACTTGCATGGAGCATTTCTGTACGTGCCCTAAATTGATGCTATCTGTCTTGGGTGTGCAGATGTCCCAGATAGAGGAGAACACTTCCTGCTTTTTCTAAGTGAACCTTGACAAAAAGTAATAAGCCCTCAATGTATCCTTTCAGAATGAAGATGTTTAAGATGTGCAAAATAGACTCTTTGCATTAGAAAATTAGGCTGACTTCATTTGAAATTGACTTCTTTCACTTGTTACTAATTCACTTACTACTTCCTTTCCTATTAGCTCCCTTTTAATGGTTCTTCAGCATTCCTACCAGTGTTTTGTTTTAAGTGCCTGTGGAGAAAGCCAGCATTAAATGAGAACTGTGTAACACTGACCCACACACTTTGCAGCGCTACCTTCTCATTTACTTGGTTGAAGAGAGACATTCTCAGTGCACAGATTGGACTTGGTTAATAACTGCCTTTTTGGGTTGTGTGAAAGTTGGTGAAGCTGTCCCTCAGTGAAACTGGGAAAATGTAAAGCTTGTTAGTTTGTCAGGAAACAAGCATGGAAAAAGCTGGCATGGGAATGGACACAAAATTCCCGTCTCATTATGTCTGTTCCAAACTCACATTGCCATACATGTACCCAGAAACCCTAAGTTTGTTTTGGTCCTCATGACCTCAGCTCTCAAAAATAGTATTTTTTTTAACTTTTTTAAGCTGCAGTTCATTGCGAGTGAAAGAACTAGAGACAAGCCCAAAGCAAATCCTTAGGTGTGAGCACAGCATGTTCTGTTGAAGTTTGGATCTAGTTCTGACTCTCACTTGTGGCTGAATCTGATATTTTTTTACTAGATACAGCGTCCCTTTATTAGGAGTCTGAGCTGCGCTGACAATGGCAAAATTTCACTTGCACAATGTACTACTTAATACAGCTAATTTTCTACTGACAACATTTTTAGCACAGTGAATCTTCTGTTGCTTGAGTTGTTGAGGATGAGAGCTTAAAAATGCCAGCCAGGGGAGGAGGAGCTGAAAGATCATTGCAGCTGCTCATTTAAATTGGGTTTTTCTTTAGAAATTCTCTTGTTCATTCTCTCTTGTGCAAAATATGTGTGGAAGGGCAGGTCATATTTTCATTGCATGCCCTGCTCTTGCTCTATAACTGCTCTCCACAATTGGGCACTGTTAGAAGGAGAAGGACAGAGGTGAACAGACTCTTAGAACAGGTGCCATCCATAGATGTATTGCCTACCACCACTGCCAAAAATACAAAAAAGCCCAGGGAGAAATTCTTATAGCTCAACAATTGCCATATCCTGGTGGTGGAGAACAGAGTTGTCAACTAGCTTTGGCCTCTATTGTCGTGGTATCTGGGTACCAGTTGTTAATCAGTTTAGCTTTTACTGCCCTCCCTGTAAATTAGGGCAGTGCCGTTATCCCCATTCTTATATAAAGGAGCTGAGGCATAGAGACCAAGTACAACACTTGAGGTCTCACGAGATGTCAGTGGCAGCACAGAGAATTGAAACTGGGTCTCGCAACCCCTGGTCTGACCTAAACCTGATATTCTTCTCTCATACTTTGTGCCTCTTTTTATGCAACCGTAAGGACACTTTGCTATTATAAAAGTAGAGTAGGGGGCAATTCCAAGGCAAAGGGCCTCCATGTGGAAGGCACCAGCCTCAGGAGATCCCTGTGTGCTTTCCTGATGGAAGAATGGGAGAGAAACAGGGGAAGACTCATTGCCTTTGAGAAAACAAACTGCCTAGGACACCTGGATTGTCTGTAAAGCACTGAGAACTGTGTAGCAATCCCTGCAGCATGGTGGAAACCCTGTTGCAGCTCCAGGCAAACTAACAAGAGAAGGTCTTTATTGAGTTAAATCTTTTGAGTCCAAGAGATCTTCCTGTCCAGGAACTATGTCCAGAAGAATTCCTTTGCTGCACATTTTAAATCAGAACTGTAAACACGTGATGATAGTTGAGAGAAGTCTTGAAATAATATCATGGTCCAGGATGGGAAATCTGCTATTGATTTCAATGGGGCCATGATTTCCCTCATGAGCTGAATGTTCTCCACATAACAGAAATGAATTGTGCCTTTTATGTATCATTCTCTTTAGAACTACTTTTTCCTCCCTGGCTCCCCTCAGCAGGATGTTTTGTTATGTGTCTGAACAGTATGGGAATAGTCTCTGTGACAAGGAGTCTTTCCTTAACAACCCTATCATTGTGACTTCCCATTTTACAGACACACGGATATCAAATGATTGCTCATGTCCCAGTGGCAAAGCAAAATACAAAGCCAACTTTCACCAGTCTTTCAAACCATAGTATCATAGTACTTAGGGTCGGAACCCTAACTCAGGTCCGACCCCCCGCCCCGGGCAGGAATGGGTGCCAGGATCATATCGCCCCAGCCAAATATCTGTCCAGCCTCCACTTGAAGACCCCAAGGTAGGAGAGAGTACCACCTCACTTGGGAGCCCATTCCAGAGCCTGGCAGCCATAACTGTAAAGTAATGTCTCCTGATGTCCAGCCTGAACCTTCTCTCTAACAATTGTAGCTGTTATTCCTAGTAACGTTCCCAGGGAAACAGAGCCTCCCACAATTCCTGCTGGTCCCCCCAGTGAGTTTGTAAATGGCCACCAGATCCCTCCTCTGCCTTCTCTTGTGGAGGCTGAATAGCTCTTTAGCCTCTCTTCATGGGGCCTGCCCTGCTGCCCCTTGACCATGCGATTGGCCCCCCTCCGGACACTCTCAATGCTAGCCCCATACCTCTTGAAGTGCGGCGCCCAGAACTGTGGCCTGACCAATGCCACATAAAGGGGAAGGATCACCTCCCTGGACCTGCTTGTGATGCATCTGTAGATGCACGACAGGATGTGGTTAGCCTTACTGACCACTTCCTCTCATTGGCAGCTGATGTTCATCCTGGAGTCAACAATGACTCCAAGATCCCTTTCTGCCAATGTGTTGACAAGAAGGGTGCTCCCCAGCCTATAGGTGTGGTCCTGGTTCCTTCTCCCTAGACACAGCACCTTGCACTTGGCTGTGTTGATTTTCATCCTATTCTCATCCGCCTACCTCTATAACCTGTCTAGATCTAGCTGGATTCTGTCCGTCCCCTCCAGCGTGTCCACCTCGTCCACAACTTGGTGTCGTCAGCTAATTTGGACAGCGTGCTTTCCACACCCACATCCAGATCGCTGATAAAAATGTTCAACAGTACAGGCCCCAGGACCGAGCCCTGGGGGACTCCACTGCCCACATCCCTTCAGGCTGAAAACGACCCGTCCACCACTCTCTGGGTACAACCATCTAGCCAATTTGCCACCCATCTGACTGTAGGCATCAATGCCGCAGTCACCTGGTTTCCCACCACATTCTTTTTAAAAAACTGTTAAAGGTCTACTTAAAGTCCAGGAAGACGACATCCACCCCGACACCCTCATCCAGGGACTTTGTGACCTAATTATAAAAAGAAACCAGGTTGGTCAGGCAGGACCTGCCCTCAGTGAACATTGGTTGCCCCTGAGCATTACCTTCCCTGCAGATGTGGTCCTTGATAATTTTCTCAAAGGTCTTCCCAAGGACCGAGGTAAAACTGACTGGCCTATATTTGCTGGGGTCCTCCTTTCTCCTCTTCTTGTAAATGGGGACCACATTGGCTCTTTTCCAATCCTCTGGTACCTGGCCAGTGCCCTGTAAGTGCTCATAGAGCCATGCCAGGGGCCCCGCTATGACCCCCGCCAATTCCCTCAACACCCTTGGGTGAAGAGCATCTGGACCTACTGATTTAAACACATCCAGCCCCTCCAAAAGTTCCCTAACTAGGTCATCCCTGACCCTAGGCATGGCAGTGCCTCCCCTGGGTCCATCCACAATTCTAGTGGGGGAGATGTCCTGGTCCCTGTTCAGGAATATGGAGGCAAAGAATTTGTTAAAGAGGTCAG
>NW_017729029.1:48095021-48105360 GCF_001723915.1 Gavialis gangeticus
AAGCCTGTCCTGTAGGGGCCCCACGTTACCTAGTGCCGCCACCTTACTTCCTATGTATTTGAAAAAGGACTTTTTATTATCCTTAATTCTGGCTGGTTGCCCTAGCTCCATCTCAGCCTTGGCCTTCCTAACAGCCTCCCTGCAGTCCTGAGCAACGGAGGTGTAATCCTCCTTGGTGATAGCCCCTTGCTTCCACTGTTTGTACACCTCCCCCCAGTATAAGTATAAATGGAACTCAGTATCTATGCCTCCAATATCTATCAATGCCTTGAAAAAAATAGTTATTTTGGTATCTACCTTGTGTGTACAGTCATTGGGCAGTATCTCCTTAAATCAAGGTTTAGCAACCCCTGGAACACATGCAAGTGTGTCGTTTTGTTTGGCCCGCCACAGCTGGCTTGAGCTCTGGGCAGACCCCTGCCACTGGTCACAAAGCCTGAGCTGCTTGTGGCAGGGAGGCTACAAGCAGCTGCACCAGGATCTGTGGAGTCCCAGCCAGACTCATTTCTGGCAGCGAGTCCACGCGCATCTCAGGGCGGACACATGTGCATGTGTGTCTCAGCTGGTGCACGTGTCTCAGCAGGGGAGGGGCTGGGCTGCATTGCCACAACAAGGACTGGGCTCCTTGCAGCCCCCCTGCCATCTGCCCCAGCATGCCAAAGTCTTACAAGTTGAGGTTATGGGATTTTTTGGCACTCTGACCAAAAATATTGCTGACCCTAGTTTTTTAAATAATTTGTGAGCCCTCTAGTGGTGCTTTGGGCTCTGTATGAGAACAGCAGCATCTTCATGGAGTTAGGTCTTGTGTGTTGTGTAGTAGCATTGGATCTAACAGTGCCCCTGTGATTGTTGCATGTGGTTTGATGCATGAAGAATGGAGGACAAACATTCTCAGTTTCCTTCAACTTCTAGTATTTGTCAAGGGATCAAAAATAAACAGTATTAAGATGTGGTAAAAGTGGGAGGCCCAATTTCACTGATTTAGCTTCAGTACATGGATCATTGTATGGTAGGCCTCTCGTTAAACATACAGTTTTAAAAGGAAAGCCAGTTAGAGTAGCAGTAGGACTTTAGGCACTAGTCAGAATACAGACAAGGAGGCATGAAGGAAAGGGATGGAAAAGGCAGTAAAGCTGGCAATAATTGTGGCTTATCTTCTTTTGGCAGTTAGAATTGTGTATAATACTTCATTGCGTTACTCATGAACCGAACTCTTGTAACTGTGCTTTCAAATCCACACGGTCTCCAATAAACAGTCCATAGAAGCAAATTGTAATGAGTTTAACTGACCTCTCACCAGAACTGTAACTGAGCAGATGCACAAAAACCTACTGCTCCATAACACCATAAAAGGCTCTGTGAAAGGGCAGGGAATTGTTGGTACCATAAGCAGTAGTGTATGAGGATCATAACGGTTAAGAGTCCCTGCATTAGTAGGCACCAGAATTGGTAGATAATGATATTCTTTTGTGACCCTGATCCATGTTCCATGTTTGGGGCTAAGACATGAAGAGCTATTGTCTGGCAAGTCCTGTGTGTTAATCAGTGTAACAGTGACAGAAATCCTATTGCAATGTTTTCACCTGATGCTGTGCCTGTGTGTGCTTTCTGTGAACATATTTGGAATTTTTGGTGGCGAGGGGTGGGTGCATGTGTGAAAATTACTCTTCCACCCTTGATTTTACTTTGAACTTGTCTTTCCGTAGAGCTGCAAAAATTCTCCATAAAATTGGAGGAATAGGAATAAATATTTCCTAGTTAATTTTCTTTGTAAAAAACTGATGCCTCTGACCTAAAATTTAGCTCATTATTTGAACACCTTTTGGAAACAACATGCGGTATTTCACAAGTGCACTTCCCTCAGGTCCAAGCCGAAAAATGTTATGACAGCTGCTGTTCTAAACGAATAGGTCAGGGAGCTGTTAAAGCTTTTTAAAACATTTTTCAGAGATTAAGTACTAAACCTGAGGAGAGTGGGGGTGAATTAAGGTTGCTGAAGACTGAAAAGTCTCATAAACCCTTCAAGCCTTTGGCTGCCCTATGCTCTTTTGTGAAAAATGCTCAGTGCCAAACGCTAGATGATTTGTAGTCAGTCAGCTCTCAGCAACTCCAGCTTTGTTGTAGGAGTTCATAATAATGCAGTACATCCTTTGTTATTTATTTCAGGATATTAATGAATGTAGCAAAAGGTCCGGAAACTGGGGAAGTTTTTTTGTACCCAAGTCCTCATTTTTACTCGCTTATTGTTTCATGTACAGATGCTCTAATTTTCCTTTGCCAGATTTACAATTTACCATTGTACCAATTACAAGAGTCCTGGATTTATAATTATAGGAGTCCTGAATAGCAATCTATATGTGCCAGTTGCCAGTCGCATGTGTAATCAGAATGACTCTGCACAAGTTGAGTATGCAAATCCAGACACACGGATGCAAGTAGCTGTGGCTTCCTTTTTTGAAGCAGAGTCCTAAGCAGTTCAGTCTGTCAAACTGGCCAGGGAATCAGTCTCTCCTTGGTACCTAGCAGTTAAGCTCATTCTCATTCAGAGATGTTAAAACAAAGGGTGTCATTTTAGCAATATAATCTTGAGATGATAACGTTTTTCTTATGTTTGACTCAGTTATACACCTTCATGAAAACTGACTGAGAAGGGAAAAGAATCCATCTGTTATCGGCTGTATGACGAGCAAGACAGCAAGATGTCAGGCTGCCTGGGTGGTCATGATGATTTGGGCTAAATAAACAGCAAGGAAGAAGACAGGATATCTTAAAAGGCTCAGAATATCACATATTTGATGCCTAATCTCTTGTCAACCAGATTAACAAGGAACTGCCGAAAATATCATTAAATATAAAGCATGATTAAAAAGAATGGTGATAATACAAGGGATGAGTTTAGTACAAATATATTATTTTGTACTTTAAGCTTTATCCCATATGTTTTATACATCTGTTATTTATTGCCTTGAAATGTTCATTAACTGCCTCACCTAGTAAATTGTACAGCTGTAAAGAAATGACAAATGCAACCTTTAATTTCTATACTGTTTTCATTCTGAATGTTGCTAAAAATGTGGTACAGAGATTACTTCTTTCCCAATGGAAATTAGGGGGAGCTACCTCCTGCACTTTGTGCACTGGCATTTTTGTGGCAATTCACACAGGAATTTCATGCACTTCCAAGTGATTGGCTAACATAGATCTGTTCCTTGTGGCCCCTGATGTTCCTTAGTGTTCCTGAACTTCCTTGTGTATTCCAGTGTCTCAGAACTGTAAATCCAATGCGTCATTTGAAAAAAAAAAAAACCACTGTTAAAGATCTACGAGGGAATCCAACAAATTATAAACATGTAAAATCATAGAATGCATGTTGGGTCCAAGTTTTCTTTATTAATAGAAATGTCCAATGTAGAACTGACTGATATTTTTTCATTAATTACCATGAAGTGTGTGCGTACACCAAAAATGGGACTCAGAAAGTAAACAGTTCTTAGTAAAATATAAACAAATGTAGTAATAATTTTGAAAAAAGTGTTGGTAAAAATACTGTGGAAAATGTTCATGTGAAGCTGTAAAAGAAATCAATTTTCAGTCTTGCAAAATGTAAAAGTTTTCAAAACTTTCCCAAGTTATGTTTCCAGTTTTTAATCAGTTATAGTCTTATATAATGGATAATAGTATTCATATTATAGGAATCCTAAGGTATCTTCAAGTGAATCAAGATAACAAAGTATATAAAATCAAACAGGCTGAGGTCTCCTGTTATTTCAAGAAAAGTTTGCTCAGAAGGCACAAAGTATTCTAACATTATAGTCATTGTAACATGCAAGTGTTTCTCCCCCTCAATCCAGGTCTTAGCAGACAAATTATGAAATTAAAGAATTTCATTTGATCTGGAAAGGATTTACCTTTATCTTAGAAAAAATTCCCCAAACCAACTGCACCCAGATGTTCCTGGGAAAATGTTGAGTGGGTGAGGTAGTGCTTCAGGCCAGGGTTTTTTAAATCGTATCTATTACTTCTGTCATGGTATTTAATTATTTAAAAATCATTAAGCTGTTCAGTGTGTTTAAGGGTGCTGTGCAGAAGAACCCAGTGAATTATGCGATGGTAACATAGAAGTCAATTTTGTACCTTTTTCACTGAGTTTTTATGAAAAGTAATAAAGAACAACAACTTTTGTTAAAAGCACAGAGGTATAAGGAATATTACCCAAGCTGGATTCTGGCAAGTATCAAATATCAAACGCATAACTTTGGAAAAGAACTGAACATTTTTAATTTGTGGGTAGGGGGCAGTGGTTGTTGGTGTTATTTTTGTTAATAGTAAAAACAGCAGCAGTAAAACCTGCAGGCTCCAAATTAGGTCAGTCGCATTGTTCTAGTCGCTGTACCTGTAGTAAGGGTCCTCTGCCTAAAGAATGTAGGGTAAGGATTCTTAACCTTTCTAGAGTCAAGTCGCCCTTCTTTAGGTCTCAAGGCACCCCTTTGAAAATGCTAACTCTTTATTTTCACTCATTTTTGACTACCAAAAATAACAGAGCAAGTCTTCTGCTGCAAAGAACTCAGAAAGAACAGAGCAAGTCAGAATGTATTTGACATTATGGATTCCTGTTTGAAATCCTGTTTATTTTGTCAATCACTATGATTGTTTGCACACCAAACAGTGCCACAGGACCCTGCTTGAGAATAACTGGCTTGGAGTATAGGCAAGACAGACAAAAAGGTCAGGAGAGGAGGCAGGAAGCAGAGGATTGAAGTTACTTACCCAAAGGCACGGCAGGTCAGTGGGATAAAACTCAGGTCTTCGGATGTCTATCCAGTAGATAGTGCCGCCTCGCATCAGTAACAAGTCATTATATAATGTCCACAGGTGGATGGGAACTAAAAATCCAAAGGCAGCATTTCCAGCTCACGCTGCATGACACTAGCTCTGTAGCTTGAACCTGTATCCTGTAAGGCAGTGATTCTCAACTAGGGTGCCATGGAGTGCCTTGAGATACTTTCAGGGATGTTGCACAATGTTAGCACTGTTAAGTGTGCACGCATGATTCACAAGATAAACCCAGAGATCTCAACTAGGAATCCATAATGTTAAAAATGTTCTGACCTGTTGTGGTCTTTCTGAGCTCTTTGCAACAGAAGAATTGCTCTTTTACTTGCCTGTAGTCAAAAGAAGAGTGAAAAGTAAGAGGTGGCATTTTCTGAACGTTGCCCCAGATCTTTCAAGTGCTGCCTCAAGTCTAAAAAGGTTGAGAACCACAGCTGAAAGGCAATACCTTATATTTTTAACTCCTGAATAGGAGTTACATGTATGATGCCTATCAAAGGATCAGCCCCAGCCCCTGCTCCCTCCCCCTGCAGAATCTGTATCACCATTTCCTGCTGCTCTTCTTTCCTCCTGGAACATTTTTAGGCTTGTCCTGTTTTGCTTTTTCAATAATTTATAACATTTTTAGGCCCAGCTTTTGGAAATGGCCTTTAGTTTTTCTTACATGGTCAACTGTGTGTGCAGTAAGTGACTGAGTAGTAGGATACAGGCACATAAATAAGTTACCACAAACCAAGGTAGGGTGTGAACTTACAGTCTATCAGCTATGTGTACGTTCTTAACTTACCACACCTGAAAGTGGCTTGTCCGACACTAAGTTCACACAGTAGCTTGACTTGCTTGATGTAGAAAATGAATCATAAAGGGACCAATTAATTCTGCTCCCTCAGTTTTACACCTTATTCTTCCACTTGGGTCTACATCTCTTGAATAGCACTTTACTTCACATATAGGTCTAGTAATTCTGTCCTTTAATGATTTCAAAGTGCTTGCCTTTGCTGAGTCAATAAGTTGCTATTCCAGGCATGCGAGTGGGTCCATTAAGCAGTCACTTATGCTACTTTGTGCCACTGAAATCAGGGAGAGTTTGGTAGGTGACATACCACCATCAGGTGTGAGATATTCCAAAGCCGTGCATAGAGAGAGGCAGCAAACAAATTGACATCTTACTTTCCTGCCTTACAAAGGCACTGGAAAAATGAATGTTTGGAATTTACAGCTCTGCTCCAGTGGGTGGAAAATTATGTGGGATATTAAAGTTGGCAAAAGGGCCTTGCACAATAGACAGACTATGACTTCTTTGTACAGCAGTAAATTCCTTAGCGAAGCACCACCATCACCCGCCACGTTGGCCTTTCAGTATGACAGTCCGGCAGACAGGTGAATTGAAGGGTGAGCCAGCAGGGGCCGCATCTGATAAAACCATTTCCATCTCAAAAGGCACTGTGATCAAAATGTCTCTTCAGTTTGTTGTCTCCTACCACAGTGTGGTGCTTCAGATGGAATATGCTGGCTCCGTCACAGTCACTTTTCAGTCTTGATTGATGCAGACAGATGTCAGATTCAGGACCTGGCTGAGATTAAACCAATAATTAAATCTCAATAGTGTCTAAGTCACTGAGTTTGTGGCACAAGTGGGCAAAATCCCTAGAGCACCAAAAGAAACGCAATGGCCTGCCATTAAATCATGCCATTTTTTTAGTTCCCAATACAGTAACTTCTTCCATTATGAAGAGTCATCCTAATCTACAGCAGAGTAGGGGAAAAAACCCTAATGGACAGATGTGTGTGAGAATGTAAGCAGCTAGTAAGTTCCCTGGCATTCATGGAGTCTTGTTTGTAGCTACTTAGGAATCCCCAAACAACTTCATGTTCATGAAAACATTCATCAGTCATAAAAGTTTAACAGATTTTAGCAAAAAGGCTTTGTATTTAAAATGTCATACTTGGCAGGTGTTATTCGGTATCTCTTATTCTCTTCTTTTTAAAAAGTAATTGCCACGCAGCCAAGAAACAACAAAATAATACCATGCAATTTAAATGACTAATGGGGCTTGTAGAGGCTACCATGTCATAAATATTGAATGAAGACGGTGATTAAAAACAGGACAGCTGATTCACTGACATTGGTCTTGAATGTGGCTTGCAGTGGCATTTTGGGCTTATCTACAGTTGTAGAAAAGCTGTATATTTTACCTTGGGATAACTAATATGCAAGACCTCTCCTGAAGTAAATCCACCTTGTAGAGGGAACATGCTTTAGGTTTACAAGGTGAGCGTACTACTGTGAGCCATCCCTCCAGGGGCTGACTTCTGTGAATTGACCTTGTGGTAAAACTAAAGTGCCTTCTTTCCCCTGAGCTTTTGCTGCAGAATAATTTAGTTCATGCATGTTACCCTGGTAAGAATGCAGCTTTTTTTAGCAGTAAAGACAAATCCTTTGTTTCAGCATGGAAAAGTTTCCATCCTCCATAGACTTCAAAAGAAGCAGGAGGAATTCATGAGAGCCTGATTGTCATGCTATAATCACATTATTGAAGAGATTTAGAGGCACTTTACTATGTCTTTTGTAGTTTTAGTGACACCCTAGGGCACTGGACAAAATCTTTAAGCGCTGTTAAGTTTTTCATATTGAGCCCTAAGTAAATAGGACACTTTTTACCTTTGGGGATTAGAACACAGAGAACACATTTAATTCCTCATCAAAGTGATCCAGAAAAGGACGCTGATGAGACTTGCAGATGGGTCCACACCTTAACTGCACACATTTGTTGCAAGAGATCAAAAATTTGTAATTTTATATTGGTTCAAAGAATTGCAGCTTGTGGGAGGGGACTGCCCAGTCAAAATAAATGGCATGGTGAAACGCTTACACCATATAAAGGGTAAGCAGCAACATTTGAAAAATCTGTGATGGGTTTAGCACTGTGACTGTCCAAGTTGGTGGTGACGGTTTAGTTACAGTGGGGATGTGCCACTTTTGACGCAGTTTTCTCCACTTCTGTGCCTTTCAGTCACCCTGTGTCATTCAAGCCATAGGGTGCCACTGTTCTTTCCCTTAGAGTGAAAGGGGCTAGAAGTGGTCAGCTGAAAAGCCTTTTTATTTTATTTTATTTTATTTTATTTTATTTTATTTTATTTTATTTTATTTTATGGTGCTCAGCTAGGATTAGTGTTCAAAATATTAAACAGATAGTGCATTTTACCTCAGCCAACAGAGGAAGAAGCAGAAAGGAAAGGTGCTGAAACAATGCATGGAACTGTCCCTGTAATGAAGAAATGTGGGATATGTGGGAACATTTTAGGTATTGTTGATACTGCCTTGGGGCAAGGGATGGACTAAATGACCTCCCAGGACCTCTTTTATATGCAATAAAGATGATCCATCATAAAAGGATATGAAAGGGCAATACAAAAGGCTTAAAAGTGAATACAAACATGATTTTTTTTAAAGTAAATTATTACCAGGTTAAAATTGCAAACAAAATTAACCTCATGGCCTTCCTACCTGCCAGGGCTTGAGGTCATGGTTCTGTGCATCTCCAGCTGAGATTACTTAGACCTGTTCAGCAGAGAGCTGCTTCCTGACCTTGTTTGAAGGAGTTAGTACTGTCAAGAGTCCTTGTAAGGGAGGCACAGAACCCTGAACTCAGTCCTAGAATCTAAGTAAAAGAAGTGAATTACTTCTTTCCTCCCAGGAAAATCCTTGTGGGAATAATCCTGTTTATTTTGACTGCATTCTGCCCTCAGTAAATATGGCCCTAAAAGTCTGTACAAATAGACACGTGATTTGGAATCTTAAACTGTATTTCTCTATTTTAGATTATATCTAAATGTGGAAACAGCTCTGTTTTTGAGTACAGAGCTGCCAGAGAGGATCCTGCAGGTCATGCCAGTTTCATGCAAAAAGTGCTCATGCCTCTACTCCTCCTTGAAGGATAGGGACAGAAGTTGCACATAAACCAGCTTAAGTGATCAGAAACTGGTTTAAACCTGTAACGGAACAAAAGTTCAGTGCACATAAACCAGTTTCAAAATGGCCGAAACCGGTTTAAGATAAACCTGGTTGAATGTAGTATCAGACTTAACTGATTGAGGTCAAAGTAGTTTATGGAACTTGTGTCCCAGACAACTTCCTGGTTTAAGTTAAATCAGAGTCCTCCAGCACCCCAGCATGCTTTTCAGCCCTGGGCTGGGCTGTGCTATCTGCTCCAGAGACCAGGGCTGACCCTGCCTCTCTGCTCTCTAGCCAGAGCAGGGGCAGGAGTGTGGCCAGACACCAGCCTGACATAGCCCCCTAAGGCAAAGGGGCAGAGATGGGATTTATTCCTTCCTCTTTCCCCTCTCCCCCTGGGAACTGCAGCCTGGGTCTGCCTGGCTGTGGTGGAGCAGCCCCTGTTGGGCATGTTTCCTGCTGCTGGAGTGGCAAGGGGCATGGCCAGCCCCAGCAGCAGCAGCCTCAAGCAAATGGGGGATAGAGAGGGATTTAATTCTCCCCTCCCTCCCTTATCACACTGGCACAGATGCCAGCTGGGGTCTGCCTGGCTTTTCCCCCCTGCTTGTAGCTCAGCATGGCCCAGGAACCCCAGAACCCCCTTCCCAGGCAGGGGGCAGTCCTGTTGCACTTTCCCAGCCACTGGGGCTGGGGTTTTGCTTGGGCAGCCCAGGAGCAAAGGCCAGATCAGGCAGAAATGGGAGTGAAATGGCCCCAAGCCCAGGTGGGGACACACACAGAGGGATTGTGGTGGTGGAAGCTCCATCCTGAACGTGAGCCCCACTGAGCAGAGGGACCCGGGGTGGGAAGGTTTCCATTGTGTCGACACTAACCCGGGGCAGAGCCGAGCCAAGTTGAGCGTGCAGCTGGGGGAGCGGCTCCTGCCCGGCAGCCCCTTCTCATTGGAAAGTGGCGCCTGGGCTAGCCTCAGTCTGAGCCCTCACAGTGGTGTGCATGGTGTCCGCTTGCCCCCTCAGCCCCTGGTACAGCATCATGTACCAGGCATGGGGCACTACTTCTACAGCTTCCCTGCCACCATTGGGGAGGGGGAGGGGAGGCAAAGACCCACCCTGGCTGTACAGGTAGGCGCTGCCCATGTCACCAAACCGCAGTCAGCCACTGGGTGGCAGATGACTGCGGTGAGGAAGCTGTAGGGATAGCACCCTGCACCTGATACACAGGGCTGTGCTGTGCCAGTCTCCACTCTGGAGGTGGCTGTAGCCCAATTTTCCCCATGAGCAGGGGGGAAAGCCGGGTAGACCCAGGCTGGAGTCCCTGCAGACCAGGGTGGGGGTTTAAACCCCTTCTCAGTTGTACTCAGCCTGCTGGGGCCTGGCCACACCCCCTCTCAGTTCAGCTTCCCTCCAGCCTGAAGGGAAGGCAGGGCTTGCTTTAGCGCTCCCCAGCTTCTAGCCTGGGTCACTACAGGCCTACGTTTCCAGCATCAAAAGGGAATGTCTATTCACTTGCTTGCCGGTTCAATCTACACAGGTTAGACTAACCTGCAAAGATTGA
>NW_017729029.1:48105371-48108745 GCF_001723915.1 Gavialis gangeticus
ATCTACACAGGTTAGACTAACCTGCAAAGATTGAATCAATACAGACTTGGGATTTTTGGACTTCTATCCCTAACCAAAAAGTCCTGATACTCTTTGAATCTACAGCTTTATCAGCACTCTCATAAGTTTGTCTCCTACCCTACTCTGACTTGGTAACAGCTACCTCACAGTACTACCCTATGCCTCCTATCTTCTACCTGGTCGTAGGCAGATCTCATATATTCACATACTAGTTGAACTGGCCAATCCTAGTTTTATGACAACCATTGTTGGAAAAATATTGACAAAACCATTCCAGGCAAATGTCTTGTAATGCCAGCAATTTTAATGGGAATATTTAACTAATTTTATTTTATGGTTGTGTTTTCACCTGCCTTCAATAGTCGTCTTCTCTGGGCATGAACCTGCAGAGATCCAACACCTACAGTGTTGATAATTTTTAATTGGAAAACTTTGTTGGGACAAGCATAAATATGAGCTTCCCTTTTTGAAATAGGAAAACTAGTATTTTGCAGGGAGGATATCGTTTCTAGCACTCCTGCATTACTGAAGAACTTACAATCAGCCTCTCTTGTTCCTAGTATTGGCTTAGAAAAATTTGCAACCTGTTAATGATCTCTTGAACTAATTTAAAAGCCCACATCAGCGGGCCTCACCAATATGTGAATTATATTGTTGATTTTTTTTTTGTCAATACACTGATGATGAAATGTAAATGGACTTTTTTGTTCCTGAGTTATTATAACTGCTAATCCCAGCAGAAGCAAATGACTAGTTAAGGAATGAAGGGTATCTTTATGCATATTTTCATGAATATTCCATGTCCATGCATGATGTGAACTTTCTATACTTTTTTAGTTGGTATATAACAGAACAATATAAGGTGCCACAAAATGATAATCAAATTCAGTAGCATAACAGGGGATGGTTGGTGAGGGTGACAGGGGCAACTGCCCCTAGTGTCAACTGGGGAAGGTTTGTGCGGGGGAGGAGCAGCAAAAAAAAGCAGCTGCTGCTGGCAGCTGTGTGCTTGCATTCACAGTCATCATCTGGACAGCAATCAGAAGTTGCTGCTTCTGCTTTCTCCAGGCTCCCAGCCATGTCCCTACATTGCTGATGAAAATTATTGGTAAATATCAAATCAGGACATATACAGTTGTCTCCTTAAGCACAGATAGGTAAATCCTTTCAGATTATGTAATTTTTTACAAGGATGCTCATTGTATCTCCACCTCCCATGTGATCTTTATGGCCATACCAGAATAAAAACTGCTAAAGCCTGTATTTTTTTCCTACAATTTTAGAAAAGGCTGCCACCTTGCGGTAGTGCTTAGTTATTATGCATTTTCCCTTGCTGGTGGAGCCATGTGCTGTTGGTTGCAAAAGTTTTATTAGAACACAGAGCTCAAGATATTGTGTGCTTTGAGCATCCTCAGGTTCCCGCCACAATAGCATTTTTTAAAAATATAAATCAGTTTGTAAAATTATCTCTGTTCTTGAGAATTAAGTCAAGCAATTTGTTAGTTCCTAATGGTATAAAAAAGTTGAAACTGACAGTTTATATGATTGCACAAACTGTTAAGTAGGGTGCAAAAGGGCTAAGTGACCTGACATTGCTTACAAAGCAATAGGAGAGCACTTCAGAGTCCCTGCCAATTTTGGGCTAGCTGTGAAACTAATCTCACATAATCAGTATGCTCTCTGGTAATTCAGTCAAGACTAGGTATGGTCTGCTGTTTTTATCGCTGTACTTCCAGTCTACTCTTCTATGCATGATACCTTCTCATGCATAGCCTTTTGTCCTTTAAAGCTTGGAATTGGACGTTTCAGTCATGACTAGAAAGAGTCAACCTAATCTCAAATGTCATCGTCCTCACTCTTCTTACAGTCTAAATAGCCACAAGGACAGGTTTCCCATTATTGCTTGTGTATTTAACCCCCAAAATGTCATTCTATATGGCATGAAATACTTCTGTGAGTCTTATTCATTAGTCTGAAGTGAAAATATACAGAGACAACTTCGTAGACCTTTTCTTACATGTCAACAATGCTCAGGCAAGTGTTGAGCTATAGTTCAGATAGGTTTGGTCAATATAACACAGAAGGTGTCCGTGAAACATAATTGACTCATCCCTTGCTTCCTCTACTTCAGGGTCGGCCAGGGCCTGTTGGGACCCAAGGACCCATAGGTGCTCCAGGACTTACTGGACCAGAAGGCTTGCCAGGGGCCAAAGGTGAGAAAGGGGCAATGGGCCCTTCTGGACCAGCTGGACAGAAAGGAGATAAGGTAAGTTTAGTCACTGTTTTTTCTCTTTTGCCCTATGTAGATGTGATCATAGTCGCTGTTAATGAATGAAGAAAGATACCTCAGTCCTATCTTATTACTGCTAAGTGGTCTATAGATGTAGCATTTAAGGTACCTCTCTGGAGAATCCACCAAGTTTAGCAAGAACTGACAGTACACTGCACCCCACAGAACCAGTAGGTGGAGCTGACAAAGCAGTACTTAGTTGAAACAGATGTAAATTAATGTAATGACTTGCACATTTCTGGCCAGTGTCTGGGAAGAATGACAGAAGCCAGTACAGACAAAACTGTAACAATTCTTAGAACATCTGCGGTATCACATATTACTTCCATGGCATCCTCAGAGGGGCAGAGTTTACACTTCATCTTTAAAATACTCAGTGAAAACACTCGGACACTAATTTGGCAGCCAGTCTCACTGAGCACCTTAGTTCCCACCTTCATCGCCCTTGTGACAGTGGAGGATCCTGGGTGTCTCTTCTGAGCCATTCTGCTCTTTTCAGTATGGATATTTGATGCTCTAAGTCCCCAGGGTTTAGAGTATGGACCTGTGTGATGCATACTGCCAGTGAATGTGTTAAATAGGCATGATCGGAGTATATAGGACTGTCAAAGTAAAAACTATTTGTTTGCTCTTTTCCTTAGGGCCCAATGGGTGTTCCTGGATTTCAAGGCATCAACGGGGTTCCGGTGAGTTTGCCTGCATAAATATATGAGTATAAGGCATTTTATCGTAACTCAGAAACTGTTGCATTTAACTACTGCAGTGGATGCAAGGGCAAAGTGCAAGGCTTATTTCAATCCTTTTCCTTAACAGTATTTAAAATAAAATCTATTTTGTTGCATTTTCTTTCCTCCTATTTGGAGTACTGTGTGCTCAGCCCCAGGTAACTGTCTAAAGCAGCATTTGCCAACCTGTGGGTCGCAAGAATATATGAAAGTTTCACAAACAACCTTTAATAATGGATCGACACATTTTAAAAATGGGTTCTGCTTTAAAGGAGAAAACCATGGGAAACGGTGACTTGCCCCTTGCAGGCTGTCAGAGTTCCAGCTTGCCAGGGGCT
>NW_017729029.1:48108756-48109110 GCF_001723915.1 Gavialis gangeticus
CAGAGTTCCAGCTTGCCAGGGGCTGCTTGGGGCCCCTCATGCCCCCCCGCCTCCACCCACCCCCTGCCAAACATACTGCAGGGCTGGGGCCTAGAGGTGGGGAGCAGTGGGTCAAGAGTCAGGGGTGCTGGGTCGAGACTGGCCATCAATGTTTACAAATGGGTTCTGGTACAAAAAGGGGTGAGAACCACTGGTCTAAGGGACTTAACTAGCATGGTGCTGAGTATGGGATGAACACACATTTGAAAATATCTAGAAGTAGGCCTTGAGAAGTCCAAAGGCAGCCTTTACCAAGGGTAAAGGTCAGGGGCGGGCAATTATTTTGGGCAGAGGGCCGCTTACTGAATTTTGGGA
>NW_017729029.1:48114110-48116453 GCF_001723915.1 Gavialis gangeticus
GTAGGCCTTGAGAAGTCCAAAGGCAGCCTTTACCAAGGGTAAAGGTCAGGGGCGGGCAATTATTTTGGGCAGAGGGCCGCTTACTGAATTTTGGGAAGCCATCGAGGGCCGCATGATAGGCAGCCAGGGGCAGATAAATATTAATTTTCTAAATTTTTAGGGGCCCTGTGGGCTGGATAGAATGGCCTGGCGGGCCGCATCTAGCCCCTGAGCTGCATTTTGCCCACCCCTGGTAAAGGAGTTCATACCAAAATTGTAGTTCAGAACTATTTCTACTGAGTTCCCTGTACTGCAAGTAAAATCAGAAAATGAGAGTTGTAGCCACACAGAAAGTTTCTGCTTCCTAAACATAGGCTTAACTAGTGCTATTTTGAACCTGGGGAACTGTTTGGAGCTAAAACAGGAAAGATTTCACCTACTGTTCTTCCAGGTAAGCTAAATAGCAGCTTTCCTCGGCGTATCCACCCTTGTCTCATTTCTTTGTCTTTAGAACTTGACATAGAACTTGGAAGGTCTTGCCAAACATAATGTTTCATCAAAAGATGAAACACATTGGAATATTTTGACAAAGCTCTGGTTTTTTTCCCCTCCTAGTAAGTCTTTCATAGATGTCTTCCAGGCACTTCTCTTTGGGGCATCATGAGGGTTGGTTTGTTTGGGGTTTTCCTAATACAGTTTCCCCTTCTTCCTTTTTTCTTTCTCGCTCTCTAATTTTGTTTACACCATGTTTCCCTCTTTATATTTGAATTTTTTCTTCTCTTTTTGGTGGCTTTTCTCCATATTCTGGATCTTTTGTACTTTCTCTGCTCCCAGAATTGGTCAACAACAGCCAGCTCTGCTTCATCCCTTCCTGTTCTACCTCCTTTCCTGGCTCTACCACTTTCTTTCCCGTCCCTTTCCCCTGCTCAACTTTGCCTGTCTTCTCTCCCACTCTGCTCCTTAGCCACTGACTTTTCACCCCCTTGCTTTTCCTACCAGCCAACTCTTCAGTTCCGACAAGAACAAGCTGTTCTCATAATATTTAATTTAATTGAACATGCTGTGGGAACAAGCTGTTCTGAGAGTATTTTTTTGAGTAAGTCTCTGGGGAAAGGGGATTCCCAACATAGGGGAGGGAGAGGGTGCCATGGACTGTGCCAGGTAGCCGACAGCCACAGGCATTCCAAGCACAGGTTAAAAGTGGTAGAAAATGAGAATTCACAGCCTCTCATGTCTTATCGGACCTGTTTTTTCTACAGTATCCTGCACTTAAGGGAGTGGGAGGGAGTCTGACTTTGCTCATGAAGAACAGCAGATTGAGCAAAAAAGCACTTATTCCTTTGAACTCCAGTCCTTTGGACTGGACAGTCCTGCTTTTCTGTAGTGGTGCAGAGAAGGGGACAGAGGAAAGTCTGAAAGCCAAACATTTTCATTGTAACTTTTGTTTCTGAGATAAACAACTCATTTTTTTAGTGAAAATAGAATCCCACTGCTAGAGAAAATACTGGTGCATTCTCCACTATTATTGCAGTTGCATTTCACATTAGAGAACAGCTTAGATTTCTTTTATGAAGGATATACATCCATCCATCTATCCACTGGTTTTGACTCCCAGCTGATCAGCAGTGAGTGGCAGGGCTGACAGAGTCCCTTTACCAATTGGCAGCAGGGCGGGCATGTGATGAAAAGAGCAAGATTAAAGGAGCTGCTGTGCTGCACACTTCTGCTGTGATTTAGATAGGCCCCTAGATATGGAGGTCTTTTTGCTCTAACAATAAGTGAAACCACTTTGAAATGAGATCTGAGTTCAGTCCTGATTGCATCTCTTTCCCGGCTTTATAAACATTTTTGGGATTTCCTGTTGAGAGCACCTTTTTGCTAAGCCTGTTTGAGTTAGAAAGCAAGCCCTTTTGAATCACAGCAGTAGATATAGCAAGAATCTAGCCAAGGCAGTTATTTTTTTCCTCTTTCTCACCTCCAAGATAACCTTTCCTTTGATGAGGGGAGAGGCCTTAAGTGACCACTCCACTCTGCATGTCTATGGGAGCCTAGAAACCCTCCATCCTGTCACCCCATTATTACACACTGTGTAAGGTCTCCTGTCTTACTCTACTGCGGTGCCTGTTCCCTTTGTGCTATCCCAGCAGATCTGCCAAAGAATTAGAGCAGGGGAGAGCAGTGAGAGTAATTGCTCATAATTTTCCAGGCCAAACCAGGTCTCTTAATCACTATTTTAAATCCCCTGAGGAAAAGACTTAATTTACAGCTAGACCCTGGGAGATGCTGGGCATCTGCCATGCTCATTCAAGTAAATGGGAGTTGTAGGTGCTCACCACCTTTCTTGTTCTTTTGTGAATTGCATTT